>NC_137211.1:5276238-5708738 GCF_949987685.1 Ammodytes marinus | reverse complement strand
TATTGTTCGGAGTAGCTTAAGATAATTGAGGGCTTATCTCGGTTGCTCGAAAAGGATGGATCTGGGGTGAGGGAGGAGGGGGTGTGTGTGTGTGTGTGTGGGGGGGGGGGGGGGTCTATACTCTTAACTTCCTGGTTTGGGAAGATTGGATCTACTTTTTCTTGGGGCAACACTGATTAACGGGCAAATAACGGATGGTTTCTGGCCACAGGTTTTTACAAAAGAGTCAATTACTTTCTTGGGTCTGCTGCAGCTGATACTGACTACCCCCCTCCCCCCCCCCCCCACACACACACACACACAAACACACATGCCCTGCGGTCGGCTACCTGTGTTCGCAAATCACTAGCTTATACCGCTTCGAAAAACAAAACGACTCATTGTTTTGTTTTCCCTCCAGTGTCGCCAACAACAACCAATTGTTAACAGCTTTTAATGGTGAGAGAAAATAGACCCGGGGTGGGTTGCAGTTCTTCCCATTACATTACTTGCTAGATTCTATTTTCCAAGGATGTCCAGTGTGTCAAACAAATAATGTTATAACTCAATTGTTAACTCATATTGCATCATGCATATTGAGACAGCTGGGAAGAAATAACCTGCCATGAAAAAAGTCATGATCCACCATTACAGAGAAAAGCTGTTTTTCACATTAATAATAATCCTATCCATACGCCAATCATTTGAGGTTAAACTTTGCGACAAAATTCCTATGACTATAAGGTGAAAAATATATACTGGTGGTGTGGATGGATAAACAATGCAGTGAAAGTCAGCAAAATGTTATCAACAGAGGCAACTGCACCTAGGAAATATTGCAGTGTCATCGAAGAAAAGAATGCATATTATCAACCCTTTCTTTATCCAGGCCTAGCTGATGGTTAATGTCTTCAAATAACCACTCGGTATAAGACTTAGACAGAAATAGAAGCATTGATTAAACGGCCCTGATTTAACTGTGCAGGACATGTTTCCCTATTTGTAAATTATTCATGACGCACATTTAGTAAGAAATCTAAAAAAATAGTGGTTCCCCTATATGAATGTTTTCGTCTATAAATAATTTATTTTGGACCGCCGAAGCTACATAAAGTGCTTTAAGTGTAGAATTAATGAGATAATGAGGACAACTGCTGAGAGCGCCAGTGTAAGGTAGTAACACTAACACCTTTGCTTACATAGCAGACATGTAAATCTACTGTCCAATTCATTTTCCATTTCAATTTATAATAACAATAATATATTATTTACTCAATTATTAAATGGCTATGACACTTGATGACTTAAACAGTTTTTTTTAAATTGTAGAGATATATTATATATAGCCTATATATATCTATTCATTTCAGACTTTTGGACTGAATTGTGCCCTGGGGTTGTCACTTCCACCATTGCGTCCATTGCTTTGATGGTCACATTGTTAATTTGGTAGCGAGGGCGCGGGCATATTTTCTCACAGCAAATGAGGGGGCGGTGGCACATGTGGCCCCTTGGTTTGATATGCAAAGCAACTTGGTCTGTGGCAAACCTCTGTGTGCTGATGACAGGCCAGTGGCTGCAGATGTTGAACTTGATTCACCGTGGCAAATGCATGACAAAGGCTTGGCTCACTCAAAGGGATGCTAATCAACATCAGCACTTCCAAACCTCTCCCGAGGGCCGCGATGTGGCAGGATTTCTACAGTGTATACTGTCAGTGTGTGTGTGTGTGTGTGTGTGTGTGTGTGTGTGTGTGTGTGTGTGTGTGTGTGTGTGTGTGTGTGTGTGTGTGTGTGTGTGTGTGTTTGTGTGTGCGTGTGTGCGTGCGTGCGTGTGTTTGTGTGTATCCTTGTTTCATTGTCACGACGCGTTAATCAAACCCCTACTCAGCTGAGGGGGCTACCGGAAAAAAAAACAGTATTTCTATTTTTTGATTCATAGCTAAGCTCATTAGTTACAGTCTTAAAATGTGTGAGTGGGATTTGATGGATCCTCTGCTGCTACAATACATCAAGATGAAGTGATGATCTCCCAACAAAATAGATCTGCCAATGAATATTACACATACGGGCCTGCAGGATTTACGATGACACACACACACACACACACACACACACACACACACACACACACACACTATTTCTATCAAGCCGCCGCCAAAAAAACTGGCTAAAAATACTAACACAGCCTTATCACAATGTTTTTCAATGAGGCCCAGTACATAACACAGCCATGAATGAGAATGACACTATAGTATGGATAGGGATGTGTGCATAATATATGCAGTGTACAGGTGAAATGTAGCACATAGCAGTATTATCTCAAAACCATGTCCTCAATGTCACTACAATATGTGTGTGTTCAAATGAGGTGCTGTCAGCAATATACAGAAGATGAGTGAAAGAGCCTGTCACGCATATCAAACCCAAGGCATGCAAATGTCTTTTCTTATTTAATATTCACACTAACACTTTACATTGCTTTACACAAAATGCATTCCCCCTCAGTAAAAAAAGCGCAGAATTTGAAAGACTGCTGCCATTTTTCATGGAGCCTTCTTTGACATATAGACTATGTGATGAAAAGACAGGCAACAAATCATTTCCGTCTCAGATGAATGGTTTTTAGGGGTTTCTGCAGGGTTCAACAATTTAAACTCAATACAATTTTCAGTACGCTGAAGAGTGCAATTCAATAGATGGTTTGACAAGCATAGCGACCAAAGTACGGAAACATGTTGTAAAAACCAGTGTGATCCAGTCGAGAATTTTGTATCATAATATAAAACAGTTTTTTTTCAGTTCTTCAGAACAATCTTTCCCAATTATGTGAGGAATTAAATGAACACCACCTGGACTCGAGCTGCAGAGAATTGATTGATAAACCAATTTTAAAATGACTTCATTTAAATTCATGTTTTTGCTAAAAAATGACACTCATTATGAGCAGTGGTGGAAGAATAGCTCGAATCTTTTACAAGCAAGAAACACTGTCTCTAGTAAGTAAAAGCCCTGCATTCGAAATTTGAGTTATGTGCATCAAAATATACTCATTATGCAGACTGGCCCATTTCAGAATAATGTTATATGTTATAATTGAATTACAATTATTGATGCATTAATGTGTACCTTACCCTTGATATTGCAGTTGGTAAAGTAAAGTACCCAGCAGTTTCTTGTTTATTTTCCTATTATTCGGTATGCAATGTTATATCATATGTTCACTACTTTAGAGGGTTTTAATTGCCTGTATTGGTTCAATATTCTGTATATAAATGATTTATTTATGTCAGACTCTCAAGTAGGCCTATAGCTATATAAAACAGAAATTAAATACAAGAAATATGTTAAAAACCTACATTCATTATACAGTATCTACGATTTAACATTATTAATAATAATAATAATAATAATAATGGATAGGATTTATATAGCGTTTTATTCCCTAAGGACTCAAAGCGCTTACAGGGTTACAGGTTCCATTCATTCACACCAGTGGTGGTAAACTACGATAGTAGCCACAGCTGCCCTGGGGCAGACTGAGGGATTACCTCGCTCACCTAACAGCAACAACATATATTTTTGGTGTCCTTTCTTCCATCTCCCTGTTTGTAAAATGCTCCAAAACCTCCCAAGTCAGTGTAGTCCTTTAAACTTACAAACATATTCTCACGGGTTGATAACTGTATGGGCCAGAACAGCACTTTCTCCCACAGTAACTCTTAGTAGCACAGTGCTATACTCTTCAGATGTGAAAGCAAACGAAGGCGGAAAGGATCAATGACAGCTTTGATCTATTCTCTGGGATTCAGGAAAAGAAGGAAGAGTCTGCTTTGAAAGTTGGAACCTGAAAAGACAGTGGGGCGTCTGAGGAGCATTTTAAACGTTTTATGTTGTGTTCCCGTTTGGTTTTAAATAATACATTATGCAAAGCTGTGTATATTTGTCTTTTTTAAATGTTCTACACCAAAAAAGTAAAGTGAATTCCCTTCACACTGTTTTACTTGTAAAAAAAGGTTTTAATAAATAGCAATGTTTCGGGAATTCACTTTTTTTGGACTTACATTTCCTTCTCCCACGCACCTGTCTTACGTTACAGATGTGATAAGTGTACCTCACCTTTCCAGAGCCTAAAAAACATACAGGAAAAACTGTCTGGTAAAGTGCATCTTTTTGAGTGACACTTTAAGAGGGCTTTATATGAAAACAGGAATATTATTTTAGATAGTATTAACTATGTATGAGCTCCGTCAAAAGATGTGTTGATAGCTTTAAACAGTCTATACCAGGCTAACTCGTTGACCTCAGAAAATGTCAAATAAGCAAAGAAAGACATTGCTTACAGAAGCAAAAAAGTTTTTTTATTTGTTGTGAAAGTTATTAAAAGGTTATTTTACCCTTTAAAAAAAAATTGCATCCACTACCAAATTCCCCTTTATTCATTTGTACTGTTCATTATTGGCCAATATTTTCTCCCTGGCTGTACTGTGGTTATGTTTCCACACTACAGAATAAAAAATGGAGGCAATAAAACTGAGCCCATGGTGCAAAAGTTTGCCTATCAAACACTTTATTGTGCACTGCAGGAGTTGTTTTGGGAGCAGTTAGAATTCTAATGGCTTTGGATTTGTCCAATTCTTTGGTTTCAGCGTCAGCTATATTTTAAGTTCAGGGCCAGGTAGCAAATGTTACCACAATGTACTCAGTGTGAGTGTAGACATGCTAAACCTGCATAGCTGTAGAGTCTTTTTACAGTTTTAAGGTGATCCAACTGTTACTGTATACTGCAATAGTTTGTGCTTGTTTAGATGGAACTATAGGATAAAGTGATGTGACCATATTTTGCGGCATTTTAGAAAAGATAACTAAGCTATGTATTTTATCTATGTCAAAACAACATCACATTTAAAACATTCCAAAGTGACTTAAAATAAGTGCATTCAACCACAGTGGGTACAGCCAAAAACAAATGCAAGAAATATGCACTTTACATATAAGTGGATATATCAATTGGTGGAAGGAAGATTGTATTTGTCTTATTCTTATTTCAAATTTCAAGCAAACTAATCATCAACTGAACTACGTCAAATGTTACATTTGACAAACAATTAGAGAGAAATAAAGCTTCTACATTTTAATGGGCCAAGGTGCTGTCTGAAAAGATAAGTTTCCAGACTGAAATGGACAACATGTAGAGTTTCTTATTTCATAATATCAGAGGGGAATTCATTTCACCATTGTGGAGGACAGTAAACAGTCGTGTTTTTGTTTGCCATATCGTCTTGTCACTGAAAGCTTGTTCAAGTTCAACTCTTGTGGCCCGAGGTTTGGGAAATGCTGCTGCTTTTTCTGTTTACGCTGTGTTGTCAAATGCATCGTGTTAACAACCCACGGTCAGCCAACAACTCACTCGGTGTGAGAGAAATCAGTGAATCTTCATTGTGAATCATTCCTGTTTGCAGGTGAGTGTGTGTGTGTGTGTGTGTGTGTGTGTGTGTGTGTGTGTGTGTGTGTGTGTGTGTGTGTGTGTGTGTGTGTGTGTGTGTGTGTGTGTGTGTGTGTGTGTGTGTGTGTGTGTGTGTGTGTGTGTGTGTGTGTGTGTGTGTGTGTGTGTGTGTGTGTGTGTGTGTGGTCAGCCGTTTACCATCGGGTGGTGAGTTGTATCAGATAGGAAGGCTGCCAGACAGATTCTGTTTAGAAATGTAGCAGGTGATTGCGTGGTTGAACACTTCCTTTGGAATTATTTCAACCCCCTAAAATGGATCCATTATTGTCTAAGTGGAAGGATGGATAGATAAGTGGATAACTCAATTGATGGATAGATGATTGCATTTGTCCTATTATTTTAGTGACACAGCTCTAGGGATGGTGATCATCTCTATCTATCTATCTATCTGTCTATCTATCTATCTATCTATCTATCTGTCTGTCTGTCTGTCTGTCTGTCTGTCTGTCTGTCTGTCTGTCTGTCTGTCTGTCTGTCTGTCTGTCTATCTATCTATCTATCTATCTATCTATATATCTATCCATCCAGAGGAGGATCCCCTCAGTAGTGCAGTAGTGCCACTTCACTTATCCAGCAGTATCTCAACATCTATGACTTGGCAAAACATTTTTTAGACATCATGGTTTCTTCAAAGTGTATCCTACTGATTCCAGTGACTATCCTCTGTAAGGTCGGTGCTAGAAACACATTTGTGGATTTGCGGGAAAATGTCTGGACAACTTTCTGATGGGTCGCTATAAAATCACAGATACAGACAGTCATGCTCCCCTCAGGATGAATTGTCATCAGGAAAAAATTTGTAAAATATGTTTAAAATTAAACATATTCCTATCAGCCTCAGCTGTACTTTAGGTTTAATGCAAATGAACAGATATAATATGCAAAGGGAGGTTTGGGGTCCCTTGCTGAATCTGATGCCACCGGCCCTGGAAAAAGTGGATAACGATGAGTGAGATGAGAAGATATTCACCCACCCCCCCTAGAATAAATTGTAATAACTTAAGTGAACCCTTACCTTTTCATCTGGCACCTTCATCAGGTCAATATCAATGTTTTCAATTAGGGCTGCAACTAACGATTATTTTGATAATCGATTAATCTGTCGATTATTTTCTCGATTAATCGGTTATTAATCGATTAGTGTTTTGGTCCGTAAAATGTCAGAAAATGGTGAAAAATGTTGATACATTTTCCAAAGCCCATGTTGACGTCCTCAAATGTATTGTCATGTCCAAAACACAAAGATATTTCAGTTTACTGTCATAATAGGATTAAAGAAACCAGAAAATATTCACATTTGAGAAGCTGAAATCAGAGAATTTGGATTTTTTTTATTAAAAAATTACTTGAAACGATTAATCGATTATCAAAATAGTTGGCGATTATTTTAATAATCGATTAATAATCGATTCGTCGATTAATCGTTGCAGCTCTATTTCCAATGCCTATCAGCAGTGCATTACACCTGTTTATATGCCAACAAGAAAATGTTAGCATGCTAACACACATTTTAGGATTTATTCGTCTTAAAGCCACATTACATTGACAGTAATGACAGAGTTTAGTTTAATCAGTCGCATCATAACATAAACTTTGGTCTTTTTCATCAAACATCTTGCTTCAAGAAAACCTACAACTTTTCCACAAACTGAATATGTTAGCATTGTTATATATTTCAATGTAACCTGTCATGCTCAACTTTATGCTAGGTTTAAGCCTGGTTTCATTATAAATACTATAGTTTACCAATCTTAAACACAAGATGACTGTACTGATTATGCATCTCCCAAGTATTCCAATTAAAGCCTCATTTACTGTTTTATTTATGCTAGGCTTAGCTCCATCCTCATGATGTCCAAAAGGCCCACACCATGGACCCTTTGCCCCGGGCTACTTATTTACGGCCTGACAGGCGTGTAAGTAATCTAAGACATGTATAGCCCCTGTACTGAGCAGGTGCAGAGACACGGAGCCCGGAGATGACAAACTAAATGAGCTTGTTTTCATTCCACAGGAGGAGGAAATGTGATCCAGTCACCAAGGCAACTGAACCCAAGAGGATGCTTGCAGGCGGAAGAAATTTAAATTTGAGGGGTTGTATCAGAAAACTTCAATACTCGATTAGCAAACTGGTAATTACTCACTTAATTAACATATTAACAGTAATACAAAACATTTTAAATATTTATATACTAGCATATGTCTTATTCAACCAAATGTGAGCAGGTTAATGAAATAACTCCTACTTCAAGCATTGATATGTAGGTGTATTCAGCGATTCTGGAGAATACTTGTTGTCTTAATCAGTGAATATCACCTCACGATCCGCTACCTGTCCGTACATACGGTAAGCTCTGTAAAGAGGCATATTGCTAGCTGGGTGGGCCCCCTTTGTGTACATACCAGTTTGCAGAGCCTGGGCTATGTATTAACACTTTTTTTTCAGCCATACACAATACGGACAGCGCACCGTGAGGAGATATTTACTGATCTTGACAAAAACTGTGATTTGACAACAAGCATTCTCCAGAGTCACTGACTCCACCTTTAAGTGCCATAAGAACAATTTGAGATCTTGCAGCAGCCCTCGGAGCAATAAAAAGACAATTTACTTACCTACTTACAGTGACATAGGCAGAGCAAATCAAGCTGTCCGTGTCTAGAAGGTGCTCCCGATCCATCCCCCTCTAGATTTCTTACTTTCCCTTTCATACCTGATTCTCCCTAACCCTCGGCGTCTCCAGAGTTAAAATCATTCAAGTGGAATGATAGGATGCTTGGCAGTGGAGCAGTAGCGTGAGATTTGTTTCTGTGCCGATAAGCAGAGCCTTGACTGTTGTCTCGGCAAATTGAGAACACTTACTTTTTTCAATTTCAAAGTGTGCAAAGCAGAAAATGATCACACAAAAAAAAGAGCAACCGGGGTTCTGCGACTCACACCTAATTGCCTTGGGATATCTTAGATGTCGGTCTCTCAAAGATATGGAAGGATAAAGTTGTTTTGATGCTCTTTTACCATTACAAATTAACAAATTGGATTACTTTTTTTGTGAGTGTAATTAAAAGATTGTCTAACAATCAACAACAAGGAAGACAGAATTAAGGATAGAAACATTATTTCTTAGAAAAGGGCTAAAACTAGAGACAGAGATTTACTACGGTTTTGTCAATGATGCTGGGTCTTTGTTTACACACCATTTTTAGGCTATAATTTCACAACTTGTAGAATCTAATTTATAAACTTTGTAACACTAGGAAAATGAGGGGTAGGCCTAACCCATATCTCAACCTGGCTAGCATACCGGTTTGGCTAATGTTAGCTAGCATTTAAGTTGACCAAGGCTTACTTTCTTGGAATTAAATGCTTTTTGAAGAACCACTACACCTGTATTGGTAGGCGTGCTAAGGTAAACCCATACTTAAAACTTAAGGTTCCAGGTATGTAGATTGAAGATATGGTCACTCTATGTGTGTTAGAAGGTTAACAAATTAGCTAGAAACAGTTAGAAATATAAGACAGCTACCAGACGGCTGGGTTAGCCTCAGTTCCACTGTCAGCGACAGTAACTCAATGCAAAGTGTCATTCAGAGTTTGTTTTCATTTTCCAATTAGACGTCTGAACTTACCCATCGCCTTTTTATCGCCGTTTAGCCGGCAATCGTCCAGAGATTGTGGGAAATGAAGACAGTAATACTGAATAAATACCAATATTAGATTATTTTGTTTTCATAATAACCATCATTATATAAACATATTGCAAACTTTGCGACAAATTAGTTTACAGTTATATTCAAAGGCTGAATTTTTTGTTATCTCTTTGACTCCCTAATACTTCCCGCCTCTGCACTCTCTCTCTCTCTCTCTCTCTCTCTCTCTCTCTCTCTCTCTCTCTCTCTCTCTCTCTCTCTCTCTCTCTCTCTCAGTGTATTTAAGCTTTCCCGTCTTACATAACGGGAAAGTCAAAGGAGCCATTATAAACATAAAAGGTTTTATTTTCTGTACAAATCTAAAATTGCACCACCACCTTGTTGCAATAGGTTCTTTTGTTTGGGGAGATTGAACCCTTTGGGGGGTGGGGGGAGGGGGCTCCTTATTGAACCTTTTTTCTTGAGGAGATATTTTGGGAGTGTAGGATTAGTGTGTTCAAGCAGCAGCAGCCATCCAGCGGGGCCACCCCTTATCGGGCTCTTGCTCTTTGTTTTCCGTAATAATCAGTTTGAGGTCGTCTTCTTCCCACGGACGCTCAGTAATCTCCATCCATAATAACATAGCTGCCTCTTCTCCAAAATGTGGCAGGAAGCAAGAGGCAAGAGAATTCTAAATCTAAGTGTCTTTGGTGAGGAAGGAGGGCAAAGCTGCTCTTTGATACGAAGACAGGCTGCACCATAAGGCATGCCATGGCCCTCCCAGGGTTTAATGTCTCATTATTTCCCCCACAAACAGACAAAACCAAAATGAACAGTTTCAGTCGGCGGGGGAACGCTGCTGTGTGCGTGTCACTTCCTGTGTATACACACAGTGAGGGTCGGTGCTAAGGCGGAGGAGTCGAGGGAAACTTGAGGAACGCTGTTCAGTTTAGTTGGATATTTTATACTTGGAAGGCTTCATACTTTGGCTGCACAATTAAGTGTAACAAAAATTAGGATTTTTATTCATATACTATAATTATTGCGATTTTCTCGCTAACATGCATTAAAGTCACTCTGAATGTCCAACTTCTTAGCTTGGGTTGGGAATAATTCCAGCTGCTACATGACAATAAGCTACACAATGTAAAACCAAACAACCTTAATGTATCATTCACGCAAACAACTCAATAGATGTTGTAACTTGCCATAGTTCCTCCTTTAAGTCCCAAAATGTTAATACTGTTGGTTGGGTTTTTTACCAAATAATCTTTTAATACAGTGGTTGACTGTCTAAATGGATCTAAGTAAACTGCTCCAGGGGCGCTGTACTGCGGCTGACCCTGCGCTCTGACCCCCTCCGAAGTGTGGTAACTTGAGAGGGGATATGCGAAAAGACAAATTTCAATGTGCCTCGTGTACAACTGACAAATAAAGATAACTTAACTTAACTTAAGTGTCAGTAGATGTTTTTGTTGTAAAAACAAGAATTGTATGAGAAAATTGTGATGTAAATTCTTGAGGATTAAAATCGTGATTCACGTTTTACTAATAATTGTGCAGCTCTACTTTAAAGATTGTATGGGAGTGTGAGGGATCACTCATGTACTCAGGAGTAATTAGATAGGGCTTAGGATTGGCAAACACACAAACATAAAGCCAAATATAGCATCATCCAATTATTTCTTTTTAGCTGCGGTCACGGCGATGGAGTGTCATGAACGCATCTGAACACATTGACTTATTGAATGTTGATTTTTTTCAAATTTTTTGGATTAGGGTGAATGTTCTTCTCAACTAGATGAATCATAAGGGAGTCAGATTAACTGCAAGTAATGTAAAGGAACTTCAATTATTTTTGGTAAATTTTTTTTTTGTTTCATAAAGAGCATGACATCTTTCAGTTCTAACTGATTAAAGAACTCTCGGAGTGCACATAAAGTTGTCATGTCACTTACACACTAACAAAATGTCATTGGTTAGATCTAAATATTAATTGAACAAGTCTCAGAGGTAAAATACTTCATCATCATGTAAGATTCACAACTAAAATTGGAAACACATTTCAAGATGGTGTTGAGCAGGCTAAACTAATACACACTACTATACTACACTCCTCTCCTACTTAAACTCTCCCATGCCCATGGTCGCTGTGACAATGAACTTGTGTTTTTTTGCACATTAAATAGTAGTTAACATCCTCCTCCTATTTAGTTTGACGGTGCCAGTCTGTGCGTTCGCAGCCCCGGGGCCATGTAGCACTCGAGCATAGATGGTGTGACAGCATGATTCATTGTGTCATGTTTTGGGGGCAAACTAAACCAGCAGATGGATGTGAGAGGGAGTCTCTCCACAGTGTGTGTGTGTGTGTGTGTGTGTGTGTGTGTGTGTGTGTGTGTGTGTGTGTGTGTGTGTGTGTGTGTGTGTGTGTGTGTGTGTGTGTGTGTGTGTGTGTGTGTGTGTGTGTGTGTGTGTGTGTGTGTGTGTTGGGGGAGGGGGGAGGGGAGTATAACTCTTTATTCCTTATGTGAAAGAGTGATAAATTAAACCACGGCAACGTTTCGCTGAGTTCTTAGAAAAACCCTGTCAAGGAATTTCCAAATATATTTTTTTTACAGGGATAAATGACCTCTTATCTTTCGTTTAGGCACTTTGATGGCCTCTGTTATGGCAGCCTAGATTATTATGGTCACATTCAATTTGAAAGACTGAGAGGGCCAATACTTATGGCAATTTTACTGCAAATGCAAAGAGAATGAAATAAAAGATTCTTGCAAAGTACAGCTATATTTCTCTTAGTGTGCACAAATGCAGATGTGCCAACAGAGGTAATGTCCCACAACTACTGTCCCACTCAACCGTATAGCATAGGATTGGATCAGACTAGAACATCACGTAGGCTGCACGCACAAGATAGCCAAGCCTTCAGAAATTATTAATCACGCAACATACCATCTCTTGACTGTTTTTCCCCCATGGTGAGTGCATATAGGATAAACTATAATATGCAACTGCCAGCAAAAGCACATCAGAGAGTAATGACTTTGTGCCGAAAATTTGCATTTTTAAGAGATAGACATAGACATACGCTGTAATTTATGGTGTCGAAAAAACACAAAAAGTAACATGTTGATATCATTTGAATATTCAAGACATCATTGAGAAATGACAGGTTCTATGATATTCGCTCGTCAATTTGTTTTTTTTTTCTTCGGCAATGTTAGCAGCAGAATTGCTCAGGGAAGTTGACATCCGATAATGATACAGGCTCACAGATGACTGACCGTGAATTTATGATGTTATACTTTTACAGATTTTGCTGTTATCTCACCAGGGCATGTCAACACTGGATGGATAGAATACAGAGAGAGACAGAGAGAGACAGAGAGAGAGAGAGATAACACACTTTTTGGACACGGCCCTCAGTGTGTGTATTTAGCCACTAATCATGTTTCACACTCGATTCGTGGAAATTAAAATGACAGCCGACAACGTTTGACACAGGGTTTTTTAATTTTTTTTCAGTCAGCTCTGGGATTCTAAGGTCGGATTGAATCTGATTTATGACACGGTTGGCAGCACATCATGAGCGGTGTAGCGGGGCCTTTTGCAACATGGAACAACGTATATAATGCACGTGGTCTTGTTTGTTGATCAGCCCTCGAGCACATGGCAGTTGCGTTACACTGCTGTACCCATGTCACCATTGCCACATGGTAAACATTTTGGCAGCTGTGACGTTAAATCGAAAATGGAAACCCTGTGGTGTTGAAGAAATGTGTAAAATACCCTAAAGGACTGACTTAGAAGATGTCATAAGTTGTGATGTGGAGACACTGCAGGCAGAAACATTGTTTTTTTTCAAGCACTGGTCGATTTTGAGACTATTTTTGTATTTTGGTTTCATAACATTTCTTCTTTCATACTAGTATATACAAAGTTAGGTGTTTATTTAACTATATCTTGACCGTTTGCGTCTTTATAGTTCTCCTATACAACTGCTGTATATTGCCGCCATTGCCTCAACATTGTTTTTTTGTCAATACTCTGTACCAAAAATCTCAACTTCAAAAGCATTTACATCAACTTAACGTTCCATATTCATAACCATTTCTTATGTTGTATGATTTATGATACATTTGTTCTTAATAATATACAGAAAATGCATTTTTATGAAAAAGGGCTGCATCAAAAATCTGTTCCGTAAAGACTTTGGAGACTCATATGTTATACAATTGAAATAAAGATTTTAATTCTGGCTTTATCCAACATCTAGATTTTTGTTTTTTTAAGAGAATGTATGCATAATTACTTAGATATTACCACATTTGCATATTGCATAAATTTCTGAATAGTTTTTTAATGTTTAATGAAAGTTATCAACTGGCAAAGTTTCATAATGGAATAAGTTAAAAAAAAAATGTTACCCTATTCATCTGCAGTGTCTCTTAGTTAGAATGTTGCCTTTAGTAAGAGCAAGGAAAAGTAATCCAGCGATTGTTCTGAGATACACATCGTGCTCAGTGTGAATCAACCTAATTATCAGGAGTTAAAGGATGGTAGAACCGAAGCATTAAAACATCTTTAACTATCATTGCGTGCAGAATACAAATGTTCAATATCTTAGCTGAAATTAATCCACCCCCAGGTATATCTGCACAGTAGACAATCATAAATAACCCTTGAAGAAAGAAATAATACAAATTTGAATGCATGAATAATAAGAACTTTAAGAGAATATTTCATATGAAAAAAGTTTGTTCATCTTGCTGACCAAGCCTTAGCAGTGCCCTGTCTCTTGGTGATAGAATTTAGTACAATAAAGACGAGTTTCCTCAATACTTTATGCCACTCCAGTATGTTTTGCTTTTCCCCCGAAAAACACCCATTTCCAGAAATAACAACCCTATACTACTTCAACAAGCCCTGTGTGCCTTATTACGGGGCCCTTCAAAGCCGTCACCCCATGGAGAGACACCGCTGTGCAACAATACATTTGGAATTCAATTACCCAAAGCACATCTTGACCTTTTGATACTGCGGCACAGCATGAAAAGGTAGTCATTACCATTGTGTTATGTAACTGTGTGTCCGGCTTCAACAACATACAAAACCAGTACGTGGCCAAGTCCCCCGGCTTGTGTTGTTCAAACAGACTCCATAATTCAAATTTAAAAAAGTTGTGCAACTTTGTCGTTTTACTTCATCAGCAAAGCCCTGTGTGTGTGTGTGTTATCTTTCTCCGTGTTGTTCCTCTGTTTCCATTGATCAAACTTCTTTATCAAAAGGTTCCTTTCACTCCACATCTCCACGGAGGTGTATTGACATTCAAAGCTGCGGCTTGTCATATCTATTATTTACAAGGCTACAGCGTTGGGTCCTTACATATGCAACAGAGCTACTAAACAATTGGAGTTCACAGCAGTGAAATCAGCTTAATACAGTGATCGGAGATTACAACTTATATTGTTCCATTTAAAGCTATAGTGTGTAACTTTTTTGTAAATGAATGTTGATTACATTCAAGCCATTAATTGTTGTATGAGCTGACACAAAGTTAATTAAGCCTCATCAGCTCCACAAAACCCTTTTTTTCTCAGTATGGCAGCATTTACAAATTGGTGTTGCCGCCCGATACTGGCGCAGGAGAAGCCTACAAAATGTTTCAGTTGTTGATTATGTTGCTGGACCTGGACGTACAGCAGAATAAATCAAGTCCATGCGTGATCACGGTAGACTTACCTCATGTGGATGCGCAGACAGTGTTGTTGTAATTCCTCATGGGGACAACAGAAGTTACGCACTACAGCTTTAGAGTATTTTCATAAATGAATCATCATGATACATATACATTCCAGTCATATTTGTCAGGAAACATGTTCATGTCAATGTTTTCAGCCTGGCCCTGATAAATTGTGATTTTTATTTATAAAATCTTCACTGTTATTCAGAGGAAATACTGTTGTTGCAAATACTGAGCATGAGAGTGCATTTCACTACTTATGTTGTTCTAAACATACTCACTCACCAAATCTATTAATAATAAATTAATTGGTTAAAAAGCACTGCATTCTTCCAGTACATGGTTGACAAGATCAAATGCACTGTGACAACCCAAAACATTTCCATTTGGAAATGCAAATACAGAAATGATGGCAAAGTCAAAACTACACAAAACGTGGAAAAAACACCACCATTTGTTTTAGCTTTCTGCATCACGTTTTCTTATTTGGAGTGTTTTTCAGTTTGGATTGTTGTATGTGTTTTTTCAATTGGCATTGTTTCTGAAGCTACAACAATACTGTTTTGTGCCGTCTTCAGCTACCATACATTCAAATAACACAAAAACAGAACACAGCTATGTGTTTTTGCTTCACTAAATGAAAACGCAAATCACATAGAGAAGTTCTTGCATAGATTTGAGTTGTTCATTTATTCTTACAGCTACTAATTGCCATGTTTTTGAGTACGTAAACGGAACTAATGTTAGCTTTCAAATGTTTTAAGGAGTTGAAACATCTGTCCTGTGTGATAAATTGGGAGATTTAAAATAGTTTTTCACAAAAATATCATTATGTACCTCAAATCACAAGACATTATGTCAGAAACGTAATACTACATAAGCAACTTTCATCAATCACGTTTGCAAACTGCATGAATACTACTAAGAAAGACATACATCTACAAACAGTTTTGCGGTTAGGAACTAATTGAAAGTTCTGTTACAAACATCTTACATTAATAAAGGATTATCTAACAATCTGGGGTTTTAATGGCACATATAGCCTGACGTTACTTAACATAAGAAGTGCACAAACCTATTCTTTATTGCTGATTGTTTGGATAAATTAATGAAAATCCTCTACACACAGCCGAGTCTACAGTCATGGCTGGCCTAGTGTAAACAGGGAGGCTGTGTCAGAGCCTTACCACTGCTGAAATACAACCCATATAAATCTACCATTTCACAGAAGCAAAGCTTAGTTTACAGCCAGCGCAAATTAGTGAAGGATAGCCAGAAGCATTATAGGGCCAATGTAATCTGTCTCCCCATTAATGTTCCATAATACATGAGTGAGACATAATTTTTGTCCAGAGAGTTATTGGTCAACAGATGTTTGTGTGGCTTGAAATGTAAAAAACAAGGGAACGTCGCCATCTAGTGACTGAACTGGTGTAAATATTCATATTTCTTCCAAACATGCTTCGTGTTGGTCTCACTCATGGTTGATCTTGCAGCAGTATACTACACAAAGAACTAAAATCTATTCCTGAACTTAATTTTCAAGGTTTTAACATTATTTGAAAGCAACAAAGTGGAACCTGAACTGCATGATCACACATGCTTTAAAAAGAAATCACCAGTGTTATGGTACTTTGAAAAATAAGTAATATAAAATAACATTTTGCATGGCCGTCAGTTAATCAGTCTAAAATGACACTGAATATGGATATTAGAAGAGATAGGCCAATTTGAGAATAATTACAAAATGACATTTATCACCAAATGATAGAACCCATGTTATTTAAACAAACTAAATATAAATAGTTGAGTTACTTATTAACTGGCTCATAACTTCATAAATAAATACATGAGATTTTATATGGATTTTCTCATCCAGGAAAGCAAATACTTTTGCAAAAATGTCACATTGCATCACATTACGTATCATTTAGCTGACGCTCTTATCCAAAGCGACTTCCAATAAGTGCATTCATCCATTGAGGGTACAAACCCAGAACAGCGAGAATCATTCGAGTACATATAGCTCCTAATAAACCGGCCTACAAGTGCTATAAGTGCTACACAAGTACCCTTTTAATGATGTATTTCAAATGAATCACTATCACTTTTAAATGTCAGTATCAGTAGCTAAAAGACCCCACTATAAGCTACCTAATTTGGAAGTGTTTCTGCACGTCGCCAACACATATGGAAGACATCCATCAGTAGTTGTAGTGCATACATTTTAAATAAGCCAAACTACACAATTATATATGTGCTAAATAAGTACCTTTTTTAATGACAGATTTAGCAAAAATCTGACTGTCTTACAAGTATATTTTTACGATAAAGGCTCAAGTACATTCCTTATCACTGAAAGTGCCATAGTCATTTTAATTACTAAATCTCATTCAAGTGCTTTTTAATGCCAGTATCAGATAGTAGACCCTCTGTGAGTAGCCCATTAAACAGATTTTCTAAATGAATTTTCTGCAAGGCCACTACCAACCCCATGGAAGATGTATGTCAGCAGTTTTCCACATCTCCAATTGACTGCCTGAGGGACATGGAGGCCAGGGATAGTTCACCGTTGGGTCACTCTTTAATTGCACCTCAAAGGGTCTATAGCCCAGTGTACCTTCACTCTTTATTCTACATTCTAGGCCATCAGCTCTCTCTTTCTCCCCTAATCATTATTCCCCTCAAAGGAAGATGGACGTTCATGTGTCCTCCACAGACTGAATTTTAAACAGATTATTGAATTAAACATTGTAAAGCCTTTGTGGATTTTCCCCTTAAAGGAGTTCTGCTGAATCGGTGCAAATGGCCTTATTAACACCCAGTGGGGGGATTTATTAATCCATAAAGGTATTGAATTTATAAAAAGAATCGTTTTTTTCCATCTTTTTAATGTTACCTGACTACCAGTATTTGAGTTTTTTTTAAACTGTTCCTTTAATGGCAAATTTCACATCCATATTATGTGACACTTTTCTTTGTTTGGGCTGAGACACAACCATCTTAATAAATCCTTTACGTATACTGTAGGCCTATGTTATTTTCCCCCACACGATGCACAATGTTTATTCGCCCCAAATAATTGGTTGTGAAAACGCCTTCAGGCCAATATGTATATTCTAAATGTGAGCCGTGGGAGAAGGTAAACGGTGATGCTGCCCGGGGTTTAGCTTTAATTAGAAGATTTGCCAACACTCCGAGGCATGGAGAAGGACTGGAGGGATTTAATCATTTCAGAGCTCAGAGTTTTGAAATATGGGCTCGTCTCTCTGATGGCACAACACTGTCTGCAAACATAGTAGATCACCATATATTAATAAGAAGATATAGTAGATATAGATTAAATTTGACTATTAAGGTTGGTAGCCTCTTGATAGCAGTAATCTGTGTTGTTATCTAACATGTCTCACTTTTAGATAGCCCCTGAGCCTGCCAGTAAGTTAGTAAGTAAGTAAGTAAGTAAGTAAGTAAGTATAATTAAAGGTGGAGTCAGCGATTCTGGAGAAAGCTTGTTGTAAAACAATCCCCTTTTGTCAAAATCTGTGAATATCTCCTCATCATCCGCTACCTGTCCGTACTGTTTCTAAAATCTTATGTTGTTACTAGTGGTGGTGGGCCCCCTTTGTTAACATACTACACAATAAGTGATTTTGGCCCTGTTTCCACTTGGGATTATGATGTGATTTTGGTAATCCGATCAAAAGTGGCCAGCTCTCAGTCCGTGTGTTCACACTTGTCTGTCCACATGTGACTTCTTTGTCTACTTGTGATCATATTGCATTTTCTGACCCCGTTTCCACTTCTTCCACCTCTTCTGTTTCTTTTTGTGAGACCAAATTATCTCTAAAAAGTCCTGAAAAACAGCCCTGTATTCAGCTTGGTGACATTTCCATTTCAAAAGGGCTTTTTAAATAGTGTACTTTGGAAACATTTTCTCAATCCATAAAAAGAACAGATGATCCTGCGGTATATTAGAAAAGGTCACATTCAAACTGGTTATAAGCTGTCGGAAAACTGTAGAAAATTAAACAGTATGAAGTTGCACGAAATAGAAAAGTGTTTAGTTCTCAGACTCACTCAATAGTGCAACAGACAAATGGTGCAAGCACAATATTCAAATATTGGAATAACGTAGTTGAATAAAGTAATTAGGCCTATATGGTAGTGTTGGCCTACTGTAGGCCTATGTGTGTTTGTGTGCTCACATACAGTATGTGAAGCTGGGAATAATATACATTCAGATTTATACAGTTATTTACATATATATATTTATGTAGCTTGTATTGGACTATATGATATATATCTTACCTCTTTTACAATCAGTCGTGCATATTTTTTTAAATGTTTATTTTAATTTTAACAGTGCATAGTTTACGATCCCTGAAGTGCGTGTTCAGTTTGGTGCGGATATTTCCGACAGCCCGTGAAGGCATCACTCATTACAGCGCAGTACAGGGTGTCATGGCGCAGAGGAGGCCCAACACATCAACAGCGGCATCGAAAAACTTTCATTTCAGCTCGTTTTTCACGGTGTTAACGCGCTACACTTGTTAAATACTCAGCAAAAGACTGAAGATAAACTCTGGTAAGTTGACTCATGCTGAGTTTGGCTGATTTTAATGTCGTTAGCGAGGATAGACTGACAGTAGCTGTTACGTTTTATATATATAAAAAAAATAACGGTACGACGTGCTGCGTTTAAGCGTTACATAATTGTATAGTTTTGGGGGAAATAATCACGTTTAGATGGACTCTTGGCTATTAAAAACATTACTGAAATGGTCCTTATAATGGCATTTCGAAACGGAGTCGCTATGTTATGTGAAAAGTTGGTCACGCTAGCTAAACAGAAGTTGCTAAACAGTTAAACCATGCAGTGGTGTTTGTTGTTTATAGTGTATTAGCTTTAGAATTTTGATTTGTATTGTGGCATTACATATATGTGGTGAATTGAGTCCGTCGCGGTATTTGAGCTGTGATCTCGCAGCCACAGTTAAACAGTATCACATAGACCAACGTGTATAGGTCCATGGGATTTTGGTAAAAGATGAGTGACATTTTTCCGACCCCAAAGCAATTTTTGCACAGAGTCCTCACAATATAATGTATGGGTGTGACGTAGCTCATCAGTTGCATGGCCTGTTTGATGCAAATGTTTATTACAACTTCAAACTGCATTTCTTCATACATACAAGAATTTCAGGAATGCAAATGGTGGAGGAAAGAGCGTGTTGTTTGGGATTCAATGATCCCTAGCATGAGACTTAAAATGAAACATGAAAGCCCTGTGGGTGGCCCTGAAATATATTCTACCCTGCATTCTTAATATATAAACCATTTGCTACTTTAATAGACTTTAAATGTAGTCATGTAAAGTTTGTACTTGATCTGTATAGTTCAAGGACTTGGCCAAGAGAGCAGAACAAATATATTTTACTAAATTAAAAGTAGCAAAAACAACAGTATGACAATATTCCAACACAATTAAGTCGTTCATACAACATGCTTTTTTAATACATATGCACAGATACTATTTGATATTTTTTGGCTTGAATAAGGTTTTGAATGCATATGGCTTTAACTTATAGGTGGAGTCCATTTTTCCAGCACTTACCACTTAACTAAAAATGAGACACTGTGGTGGCATCAACATACCAGGAATACCTCCACTGCTGTCTCCTTATCTGTGTGTTGTTGCTGCTAGTAGCCTCATGCTGACCCTCCACTGGGGGGGGGGGGGGGGGGTGGGGGTGGAGATGAGATGACATATTGCCTTTTTATGGCCAGGCCTGGTTCACTCACTTAGTTCTGGCGCTTGATTTTTGCCCCAGGAACAACAGTAGAGAGGTCAGCTGTCTTAGTGTGGTTGTACGGCTGTAGTGCACACATCTGTGCACCTTTCTATAGCGCAGTGTGGGTCAAATTTTCGAGGATTTTGATGCCTGTATTAGGGCAGAAAAAATGCCTGCAAGGTTTCTATACTTCTTCTCATATGTTCATTCATTGGATATTCAAAGTGACCAGAGCTTGACACATGCAAAGTAAAAGATTAAATATGAATAGCCAAGTTTCATCAAGGCAACCCTGCACAGTGCACACAGTGGAGCTATTCTGCTGTTATCATGATGACTCCTACAGATGACAAAAATGCAAAATGGTTCTGAAGCATACTGTATGTAAATTGTCCCTAAGTTATTGAAGCTGTCACAGCGAGGGGCAACGCAAGCATTCAAAACACGAGATGGAGAACTGTAAATATTTTGATGTAAACTGAGCCTGTTGTTTATTCATCCTGTTAACATCCCCTCATTGAATTAAGTCAAGATGTCTTAGCTTCAGAAAAATCAGTCAGAGACTTGAACACACTTTAAATCCCTAGTTGCTTTTTGAATTAGTAGGAACGTGCATTAAAGGCCTTTGGGAGACTCTCTTCGGTATTTGGGGATGATCATTCCCCTCTCAAAATACACAGGTATCTCCTTACAGAGATTTGTTCTAAGGTTGTAATACAGTAAAGCCCCTCAGCCATTCATCCTGGCCAGAGAAAACATTCCACACCAGGGTTCAACAATGCAGCGGAGCTCTGAGAAGATTCAAACTGCTCTCTGAAGGGCAGATAGCCTACCTCTCTACACTACCCAGGAAAAACTCCTCTTTCTACCTAACTTCTGTTTAAGTGATTAAGTGATTGTCTAAGGGGATAATAGTGTTTCCTTACATAGACGTGACGTGACTAGATTTGACCTTTTACTTTACCTCAGTGATTTCTTACTCCCGCTGGACACTGTTAAACTTAAAAATGTGCTTTGAACCATTGCATCTGTTATTATGGCTGTTTGGCTTTTAGCAAATCTATCCGCCAATGATGTTGTAACTGCAAATAAAGTAATAATTATATTTTTTTAAGTAATAAACGCCATAGTAGTATGTAGTAGTAACTTGCCAAAAACGTATTATAAAAAAATACAATAATGTATTACCTTATTTGCAAAAAGTTATTACATCATTGGTTCAGAAATGTCCTTACATTATTGGCAAGTGAGTTGGTACGTTATCGGCTTTTATTACATGAATAACTGAAAAATGATTATGTTATTGGCAGAAGTTATTACAAAATGATTGGCTGCTACACTAAACATTAATACACAGAGCAAACAGCGCAGACTTCTCTACACACACTGTAGCTTTAATACTCAAACAGTCTCAGAAGAACTATTGAGCAACTCACAATCGGTGTGTTTACCAACGTGCTCTCTGAGAATAGCTGACAGCGATTTATAACTCTGTACGGAAGGTAGAGAGAGAGAGAGAGAGAGGGTGGGGAGCCGGTGGAAACAATCTCCCTGTTATGAGTGATGGGGAACAGAGGGAGCAGTGTTAGAGCCAGTATACTGTATGACCCTCACAAGCCTTGATATATGGGTGAAAGAGTCCCACGCCCACCCCTGGCACCTTTCAACACGTAGCACTACACTGTTAGCCCGTCCGTCTCTGCAGTTTACATCACGAGCTGCAGTTATATTCAGTACGAAAACACTCAGAGAAATGCAATGTTGTTTTGTTAGTCAGAGGACTTAAGTGTCATCAGTGGGCTGGGCTTAAAGTCTTGAGGATGAGTGATGTATGTCGAGATTCTATTTCTTAAAATGAGCTAATGACAGGGTATATATACCGTGTTACTGGGAACCGTGTTACTAGAAGGATCTGTGAAGACAGACGAATGCTCTGAACTACTGTAAATAGAAATTATATGATTACTTTGACTGACTAAAAGAAAACTGACTCAGAGTCAAAACATCCAAGAAGAGAGTCTACAGATATGAAATGTTGTGACCGTACATAGGCATAGTGCTGGTTTAAGCTAAATGCTATTGCAGAATGCTAATATGCTAGAAATTACAATGTTAGCAACATGCAGGTCAAATGTCGACTATTGTTACCATCTGAATTGAGCCTGTTAGCATGCTAATGTTTGCTAATTAAAGCCAAAAATAGAAAGTACATGTTTGTGTTTCTGATATTGTGCAGCCCTGGCAGGCAGGCGCTAATGGGAATGTCATTCGTTTTGGTCATAAATATAATTAGGCTATAGCACAAACTGCATTATGACTTGACTTGATCAATCGAACTTCCTCTCTTTAACTCGCTTCCTTAACGTATGCTGCACGCAATACCGGCATGCGCTTGCAAAGATCTTTAATAAAACACTACCACTTTTGTCCGACGGGGGCGCTAGAATCAACAAAAAACTGAAAGTTCCTCGTAGCTACTTTAAATGTATCATTCATTTTGAGGTGTGGATTCAGAGTATGTTTTTGACACTTGAGCTGTCCCTCTTCCTGTTATCCTGCCTTGCTTCAAAGCTGGCCTGTGGTGCTATAGTGCTACGGTTAGCTGATTTCACTATATTATGACTGGAAGCTCTGTATTTAGTTCTGCTGCTCTGATGATGGCGCTGACGACTCGGAGTCCCGGGCTCAGCTGGCTCCACTCTCAAATACACCACTTTCCTTACGCTCCCCTGACCACAGAGACATACCAGTGTGTGTGTGTGTGTGTGTGTGTGTGTGTCTGTGTCTGTGTGTGTGTGTAAGGGGTTTGTACTCTCCACACAGCCCACGGCATGTGAGGTGTTCTCCCCAAATCTCTCTCCCCCTCCTCCCCCCCTCACTCATGCCTGGAAATGGACACTGCTGGTGTATTAATAGCCCCCCGAGCACAAGCACAGCTCTCTTTCTTAAAACACGGTGTAAGTAGCCCCCGGTCATATCTGCTAAAGTCACGCTGAGCTACGCACGTCATATATTCTAGACGCGCTGAATTTTTGCTTGTGAAACCTACCCGGAGGAGCTTTTCAGGTAGGGGAAAGAACAGTTTATCTATCATTTGAAAATGTGGGCCCGGTTTGGATGAGTGGCCCGGTTACATGTTTGGTTGTATTAGTTTCTAGAATAACCACGACTTGGCAGTGGAATCAACAGACGGATATTCAAAAGGGTTGTGTTTGCTTTTAGGTGTTTGAACGTGGGGACTGATGTTTGAATAAGTTAAATTCCTTTTGCTTCTGCTCTCTTGTCTGATCTTTTTGTGAGATTTTGAACGCTAAAACTTTTTTTGAACGTCGTCATGGCCATTACTTTTTTTCCTCCACCATGACAGATCACAGTGTATTGCTTCATGTTTGACAATGAAACACATGCGATAAGAGCTGCCACATTTAAGACGGTTAAAATAGAAAATAAGGCGGCAACCTCTTTGATTAATGACAAACATTTAATCATTTTAAAGAAAATTTCAAGGAAAAAAAATCACCTAGTTTCTCGATTATGAGAGGATTTGCTGCATTTTTGTTATGAAGTTGTTTTTAATGGATTTTCTTTTTTGTAAACTGAATATCATTTGAGTTTTAGACTGTTGCTCTGTCAAAACAAGACATATGAAGATGTATATTTTGGACTTTACAAAACAGTGCTTGGTATAATAATAGAACATAATTCTGCAATTTTCGTTTGCTGCAGTCCTACATACGTAATATTGTGCTGATATGTCTCTTGTGTATGTTTTTGTTTCAGATGATAACAGCATTCTGAGGACAACCCCCTTGACACTCAGACACCAATAGAGAAGATGGAGACTACAGAGAAGCCAGTGTTACAGACCCAGCCGTCCACCTTGCCTTTCTTTGACACTGCCCACGCCTTCAACCTTCTGCGGGGGATTCACGAACTCCGGGCCGAGCGCAAGTTTTTTGACGTTACATTATGTGCCGAGGGCAGCGAGTTCCACTGCCACCGCACGGTTCTGGCCGCTGCCAGCACCTACTTCCGGGCCATGTTCGCGGGCACTTTGCGTGAGAGCGCCATGGACCGAGTGGTTCTCCACGAGGTTTCAGCCGAGCTTTTGGGTCTTCTGGTGGACTTCTGCTACACGGGACGGGTCACGGTCACTCAGGACAATGTGGACGTCCTGCTCAAAACGGCCGATTTATTTCAGTTCCCCTCGGTCAAAGAGGCCTGCTGCGCTTTTCTGGAACAGCGACTAGATGTTACGAATTGTTTGGAGATCCAGGATTTTGCGGAGGCTTTCGCTTGCCGTGAGCTAGCTACCAGCGCTCGGCGATTTTCCCTAAAGAACATAATGGAGCTGGCTAAGGGGACGGACTTTGAAAAGTTGCCGTGTAAGCGCCTACTGGAGTTTATGTCGGAAGACGAGCTTTGCGTGGACAAGGAGGAGAAGGTTTATCAAATCGCGGTGCGTTGGGTAAAAGCCGATCTACAGAGGAGACTGCACTACTGGCCTGAGCTCCTGCAGCAGGTCCGCCTACCGTTCGTCAGGAGGTTTTTCCTGTTGGCTCACGTGGAGAGTGACCCGCTGGTTTACCTGTCGCCCACCTGTCTACGCATGGTCAACGAAGCCCGGAGGTAATTCGATATCATTTTTTTAAAATATGCAAGAAATTATAGTATAGTATTTTATATGAATATTTAATGCATTGTTTTTGTAGGATAAGTAAAAAGATATATTTGGATGAGTTTAAAAACAAAAGTCAAATAATATTAATAATGATATTAATAATAAAAATAATCATGACTTCATGTAATCCCAATCATCAAGAATTCATCATACATGTATCCACCACGTTATACTTTCTATTTTGTGTCATATCACTAATTTCTGTACGACCCTTTCTGTTTTTTTCTTTCACGTGTTCTATATCAATTTCAAATCGACCAATCAGCTTCCAGTCCTTTGAGTACGACCGCCACGACCGGCCGTGCCACCGCATGCGCCCACGTCCCTCCACGGGCCTGGCAGAGATCCTGGTGGTGGTGGGGGGGTGTGACCAGGACTGTGACGAGCTGGTGACCGTCGACTGCTACAACCCCCAGACGGGACAGTGGAGGTACCTGGCCGAGTTCCCCGACCACCTGGGAGGAGGCTACAGCATCGCCGCACTGGGGAACGATATGTATGTCTCAGGTAAGTTGTTTATACCTATGTGGCGTTTTTAAATGTCTATGGATTTTTTTTCTCCCGAAGATGATTATAAATGGCCTGTAACAGCAAACGAGACCATCAGGGCTTACAATACTATTTTTATATAGTAAATATTAATGCCTTTGCAGTGCACGGGTAGCATGTCCTACAGCATAGCATCCTTAGGGAACAATATGTACTGTATGTCCCGGGTAAGATTCACATTCAGACTCCCCCAAATGGGCATTCTATTTGAAGTCTTACATTAGCCATACATTCATCATAACAGAGTCAACAAACAATAACATGAAAGGAAACCTATTAAGGGCATGGGGACAGAAGGAAGTGTGGAAGAACATTTTCAAATCATTAAATAAGAATAAATAATGAACAGTCATTTAGACCTCCTATTAGGAACTTTTACATTTTAATGAAACAGTACAAATGTTTCCTCTGCTGATTTATAAACGACCACCTGTAACAGCAAACCAGACCATTAGTGAAAACAACCCTATATTTATAAGGTTATCATTAATGACTTTGCAAGGTTCCGATTTCCCAGGAACGGAAGAAAAATGTATGGCAGGCAGACCAGAACATCCTGTGTTTCCTGAAAAGTACTAAATCAAGTTAACTTTGCTTCACTATCGTCATAGTACCATTATTAATCTTTCATCATAGTCACATATAAATACATTTACCTCATTGCGATGCATCTGCCGCCTCTTTATGTATCTCTTTCACTCGCTTCCTAAACAAAAGCACACACCGCTGCCACACGCTAGCTAAGCTCTCTAGGATAGCAGGCACTTGTGTCAAAAAACACTTTTGTTCAAAGGAGGTCCTAGAATCATTCAAAACCGAAAGCTCCTCATAGCTACTTTAATGTCTTTCTCTTCACACCTTGTCTAAGAGGGCAATGGTTGGCAAATATTTCAAATATTGCATTTAATCTCTAATATCCACAGAGAACATTGAATCCACAAAATGAGCAGAGTAAACCATGTCAAACTAAAAGTCCTAGTGTTCTACTAGATTCTTGTGTGCACAGCTAGAGTTGAGTTTTTATCACTGAAGGAAGGCCCACAGACGGTGTGCCCTGGTTAGAGTGGCTGTGTGTGTATATTAGATTCACTGTAGTGTGAAAGCTGCAGTCAGTAGATTTCCATTCCCGCTCTTATGAAATGGCTGTCGGGCTTATAAATAAACTGCCGGCTCACTGGCTACTGGCTACAGGCTGCTTAGTGGGAACTGTGAACAAGGCAGGACATGGTGTGCTGCCAGGACATCAGTAGCACTATCATCATCATCTTCATCATCATCATCATCATCAACATCATCATCATTTTCTTCCTCATCTTGGTGACCAGCAGACTGTCCTATCGTTTAGAATTTATTTTTATTTATTTTTATTGAGTTTCCATTGTACAAACATTTATTCTACCTTACAGGTTTTAACATGACCCCCCAATTTACTGATATCTCCTTTGTAGCAAGATCCATAATCGTATGATATTGTCAAACATATGTGGTACCAATGGCTAAATAAGGATTTTCACAGAAAAAAATAAAAAATATAAGCATTAGGTCCTATCCTTTAGAAATGAATGTTTACCTTGAAATCATCCCTAGACCCATAACTCAGAGCGTACAGTATGTCTCCTGCAAACAACACATGTAGCCGCTCACTCACTCCTTCAATGACAGAAATAACAGCAGCCTGCCATTGCGTAATGTTGATGCTGGGCAGTTAGTGTTGAGAACTTCAGATACAATTTCATTAGGATAAGTTTTGAGATTTGTGACCATTATTTATATATATGTTTCTTGCCTGGGCGAATGTAATAAGGGTATACTGGGTTTTAAAAGGGCAAATGAGTCATTTGAAATATTGAATCAGTGCAGTTCAACAGTGCAGTTCTAGAACGTCTGTAAATACCCTCATGACAGAATGTTCTTTACTCACAAACTGAGCTGCTGTAAAAACAGGGAGTGAATCTGGATCCTAAAAGACTGTTAAAGAATCTGAGAAAGTAGTACATTCTACATTTTCTTTTTCTATTGATGCCCAAATGTCCATCTCTTTGTTGAATATAACTTTGTTTGCGAGTAGGAACATTATCAACTACATTTTTTTTCAGTATGCTCCTTAAGAAAGGAGTATACACTGACATTACACCTGTATTGTTCTGAGTAATAATTTATATTTTTTTAAATTTAGACTATGGATATTGCTTTATCATTTTGCAGATTTTTGTTGTCTAAATTAAATAATTTAATTCCAGCCTAATAATAGCGATAACGATACATATACATATTGGGATAATATCCATATTAATATTGTGATTGATCAATTGATCACCTTACCCTAATGTCCATTCCCTCTGCTTTGGAATATGTCAAACATTTAATTTTTCGAGTTTCTTAAAAAGCATCAGCGTTTTAAATCCATACATAATCCATCTGAATTGCTCATACGACACCTTTTTCCATCTTCCAGGCGGCTCCGACGGCTCGCGGCTCTACGACTGCGTGTGGCGCTACAAGTCCAGTGTGAACGAGTGGACGGAGGTTTCTCCCATGCTGAAGCCCCGAGAGTACCACAGCACCTGCGTCTTAAAGGGCCAGCTGTACGTCATCGCCTCCGACAGCACGGAGCGCTACGACCAGGTTCTAGACTGCTGGGAGGCCTTACCCGCCATGATGCTCGCCATGGATAACTGCTCCACCACCACCTGCAGCGGACGCCTCTACGCCATCGGCTCTCTGACGGGGGAAGACACCATGGCCATACAGAGCTACGACCCCGACACCAACCGCTGGAACATGGTCAGCTGTGGACAGATGCCGCCCTGGTCCTTCACACCCAAAACCGTCACGCTCAAAAGCCAGATCTACTTCATCAGGTGGGTGACGTTTTTTGGGAACACAAACAGACAACGGAAAAAGTGAACACACAAACAAAAGACAAGATAAAATAAACGACTAACATGGCGTACTCTACTTAACAGGTTTTAAAGACAGCAAAACATTTAAAAGTCAAAAGGGTGTCATGAAGGTCACTTCAGCGCTGCTTTATAGTCCAGGAAAGGCTGCCATATCTGTTCAAAATGTCCTGCTTTCCCTAAGATCTAAATTCAATGTGTGTTTCTTTATTTAGAATGTGGGAGGACTAGCTCCCATCGTACTCCAAGACACTCATTGATTTTCTTTAAGAACAGTTGTACAGAACACTAATGGTAGTAACCATGTACATTTAGTCTAGCACTGACATTTTGAGGTCCTTGTTCTTAACCCAATTAGGATTTTTAATTCAGGACTTTTGCTTTAACAGGAGTATTTTTTCATCATAGCATTGGTAGGCTACTTTGCTCTGAAAACGGCTATACAACTAATAAAGGCATTCAGAAATGATCAACTAGTTAAACAACCATTCTGTTTTTCTACCACATGAGTGCGCCATTGTACATCAGCTTCTTGATTTCCTTCTGTGAAATATTACAAAAGAATGTTACACTTAAAGAGAATGACTAAATTCCTTTTCAAATTTAGTCATGTAATACAGTTGACAGTCCAAAGAACAAAGGTCAATTAAATTACAATCAATGTCTATATCTTTTTTTAAAGCATCAAAATGGGACAAACTTACATCTTTCCACATTTATTTGTTACATAGGATGTTAATAAGGTTGGTTAGAGAAGCTTACATGTATAATACCGGATATTTAGAATACAATTGATACAAACACATATATTCGTAGCTGATGATTGTTGACTTGACCCTAATGTGTTTTCATTCATAGGGACGACTCAGCTGAAGTTGACTCGTATAACCCTCAGAAGAACGAGTGGGACAAAATCAGTCCCATGACCCAGGTTTGTATTTCACGTCCCACTCTTTTCTGAATACAGTGAAGGTGATGAATAGACATATTGAATTGTCCCATCCTTTCAAGCATAGGTGAAAGTGAAATTTAAATTGATAACTGCTTAATGATAATTAAATTAACCTGTTGGCTCCAGAAGACAAGTAAAAGATTATCAGATGAGTCCAAAATAGAGCTAAATGAATCCATAAATGAAGTGTTAATACCTGTATCATGTATTTGGAATTTGCTTACACATTTTGAATCCCTACATACAATATAGTCTCACCTTTGACATCCTTTTATAATATCTATGTATGTATCACATCACAAACCACACTTCTTAATCTAATTCCTTCTCTCCATCCCAGGTCCATGTTGGAGGCAGTGTGGCGGTGCTCGGCGGTAAACTCTTTGTGTCCGGGGGTTACGACAACACGTTTGAACTGTCCGACGTGGTGGAAGCGTACGACCCTAGCACGCGCTCCTGGTCCCTGGCCGGCCGCTTACCTCAGCCCACCTTCTGGCACGGCAGCGTCAGCATATTCAGACAGTTCATGCCCCAAGTCTCCAGCGCCTTCGAACCCCCCGTCGACATACCCGATTCCAACGCCATTCACTTACACAGGCACCACCTCCGGCAACAAGCGCTCCACAACCTCAACAACAATCTCAACCAGATCCCGGATGTGAACGCAGCATGAGGGAGGACTGAGTATTTTTTTGGACCTTTTTATATATATATATATATTGTTTTTTTAGTTTCTATTATGAGTAGTTTTTACCTCGTCACAATGCTGGAGCTGTTTGAAAGGAAAGGAGAGAAGACGGAGCAAAAATAAGTCTGGGACCTGATAATTAACTGTACTGCCCAAATGTCACACAGACAATCACTGAAAAAAGCCTGGTGTTTCTTGGCTGTGCTTGGTGTCAATGCGTGGAAGACAGTCCCGGACGGATGCTGTCAAAAAATGAATAATAATAATTAAGGGGAGCGGTTGTTTTTATGCTCTGAATTGAAGGAGGGAAAGTTAACCAAACTGTAAAAGAAAATGTTTTTTTTTTTTTTTTTAGAAATGGTTTATCACTTGTAGTCGGAGTGAAGTAACAGTTTTCAAAAGGCGTGAGGTAAGATGTCATAAGGCATTCCTAGTTTTCCCCCTGGTTCGTTAACATAAAAGGTGATAGGTATAAAAATAGAGCTAGAGATTAAAGTAAATTTAAAAAATGACTAATTTCTCACAGCTTAAAGTGGTTGTGAATCGTGGCAGTTTCATCCTCATCCTAGACTTTTATTTCTCTTGTTAAACCCAATTATACTCTTTGATGACACTTTCGACAAAAGTGTAAATGTCACCTAAGTAGGTATTCTAGTGCAGCGTCTTTGCCTCATGTGTCAACCTGTGATGGGCTTATTACTGTCTCATGAAACCAATGAGCTTAAAAAGGTTAAAGAATACACACTGGTGTGCTGGGTGTATTTTCCCTCCACTGGCCACAAGAGGGAACCAAAAGCCTATTCCACGCTAAAAAAGGGTGACATTTAGGATTCATGCTTGTTTCAACACGGTGTAGTTTGGTGTTACAAGACTATCATGATGAGAAATAACTGGTCAACTTTCCCTCACCTTCAAAAAAGAGCAGCTCACAGTCCCCAACTTTTCCATGTGTCTCTGTGTAGAAGTGAATTACTGTGGATTTCTTTCAAATCTACACATTACATTTAAATGTGTAATGCTGGCTGTCAACAAATCCAAAACTTCTACCAAACTGTCAGTGTTGGAGGTTTTTTTATACCCATGTTTGGGTAATGTAGACAAGGAAGAATGCGTTAATTCCAGATTTCTGGTTCTGATGTATCCATTTGGTCCTTAGAAAAAATTGTCCACCGATATTTTAAATTTTACACCCAGATCAAGCGCCAAATGCATGGCTAGAAACAATCAACCTGAAATAATCTGTTTACATTCCCAAAATGTTGAGATCACTATTGATTTCCCGCGTTAAACAGACATATGAGTAATATATATATATAGTACTGTATATCTGGATGGTTGGATATGACGTTTACTTCTTATTCTTCACAGTTGATACTCTATTGAATCAGAATAAGGTTTATTGCCAAATAAGTTTACACATACGAGGAATTTCCCTTGGTCTGTTGGTGAACATGAAGACAGTGAGAAAAAGCAAGTCAAGAACAGTGAGTGAGTGATTATTAGCATCTCCTTATGACCCTTAAACTAGGCTACATCAGCCTTTTATAACCTCCAGTGAAATTGTGCATGAAGAATCGACTTAAAATATTGTATTTACGGATGTTTTTGTGTGTTTTGTATTGTTTTATTTATGGATATATTTGTGCTGTGGTTGCTATGCTGATGTGTTGATGGGTCCCCAGCAACAACTGGAAGTTCATAACAATCTCAACTTGTTCTAAATGTAAAACTAGTGTTTTCTCTAGTGGTGACATAGTGTGTTTTATGGTAATGTTGACGCATCATTTTTTTTCATAGTTTTCATACAAGTGTGTGATGTTGAATCAGTTTTGTAAATATAGTATCCTCTCTTAGCCTTATGTACTGTGTCTCTTATAATGTTTACAGTGCGATAACCATACAATGAAACTGCAGGCAGGTCTGAGAGTTTATTCTGCAAAGTCACATTTGATGATGAGCTGTTAGCAAACGAGTGGACAGTAGTTTCAGTCGAGAGTGAAAAGACAAAAGTGCATGATTTTTATTTTTTTTTTAAGAGTAAGCTAATTCATTCGGTTATAAAGCTGTATATTTTAACATTAAATCAACTTGTTGTGTCTTAATTCCAACTAAGTCTGATGTCTGTTCAGTTACAACCTGTATTTACTGTGGACATTGTGAATTAAATGGCCCAAATGAATTTGATTTGAAACATTTAAAGCTGCCCTGTCAACAAACAAAACTTACATTCAGTGATTCTCACAGTCCCACTGTGTATCATTTACTAGTGATTCTCCTACTACCTAGTCTAGCTGCAATAGGCACGTTGATAGGAGGCTTCATGTATTAAGCAAAATAAATATATTTTCACATTCAAGCAGCCTTCACAATCATGCAGTTCACGTTCACTCACTGTGTTAACTACATAAAGCATGATCATTACTTGGCCTTCTCTTGCATGACTAAGTATCAATTTTCTAATCACAGGATCTGTAAGATTTAGCCCCCAGAATGTTTAACAGAAACCTTGACTCTAACCCTGCATTCCAATCCTCATAATTCTATACTATTTAGTATGCCAGAAAAAGATTTAGGATGTCACAATACGTGCACGTCAATTGTAGTATGCTGAAAATACATAAATGCCCCACTTACTCCAATAGCATTTTGGAGTATTCGTCTTTATTCTTGAAATTTCTCGACTTAATGAAAAAAAAAAAGTTCTTATCTGATTGTGGCCCTAATACTCTTCTGTACTTTAGTATGTATTGTAGTAAAACGAAAGAGTATGTGATTTGGAATGCAGGGTAAGCAGATTTTCCCTCAGTCTCCTGTCTTTTAAGTGCTTCAGGTTTTACTCTCCGATATACCCTCTACCATTCCCTCCATATCTATCGTTGGCTCGAACGCCTCAGTGTCCAGCTGTGTTGGCTGCAGGACGTCAGGTACAGGGAAAGTCTCCGCCCCCTCGACCGATCCAGGGTTCTGATTGGGCGCCACGTCCTCTGACTCGATCACCACACGCTCTATGGAGCTGGTAGTGGATTCCTGGGTCTCGGCTGTCTCTGTGACGTAATCTGTTTCGCCTGCGATTAGTGAAGTTTCTCCTGCGTCAATGTCTTCGTTGCCATCAGGACTCCGGTTGACGTCGGTTACGATCACGTTGCGTAGCTTCCTCTGTCGGGGGTTGTAGTTCTCGGTGCGCTTGTGGATTTGAGTGTGGCGCCGCAAGTGGGACTGGAAGAGGGAAGCACACAGATATGAAAATGATTAGTCGATGGACAGAAAATGTATCATCTACTATTTGAATAATTGATTGAGTTCCAGCTTCTCAAATATAATAATAATTACATTTTTTTTGGACTGTTCGTTGTACAAAACAAGCCATATCAACATTATTTTGATGTCAATTATCTTATATTTCAAGTTCATGTATCGGGTTACAATTACTGTCCACAGACTTACAATAAATACATAACAAGGTAAGAGTTGCACACAATGAACAACATTGGGCACAAAGAACAACATCACACAGGCAGTGAACCCATTCAGGAACAGTCCCTGGTTTGAGGTCAAACAAAGGCAGCTGCTCCTGTCTATACAAAATGATTAACAAAGGCATATGGTGTGAATACTACTGAAGCCTCATTTTGAACTTCGGTCACGTTACACCCCCAGCAGCCTCAGTGGCCTAATGGATAAGGCACTGGCCTCCTAAGCCAGGGATTGTGGGTTCGAGTCCCATCTGAGGTGTGTTTGAAGCAGAGTGGCGCAGCGGAAGCGTGCTGGGCCCATAACCCAGAGGTCGATGGATCGAAACCATCCTCTGCTAAGACAATGATTTTACACAGACACTGAATGGGAATAGATTGTGCCACATCAAGCAGGACTCTGTGTCCTACCCAAAGGTAGAATATCAATTGGATGTAGCATTCGGCAGATCACAGTTATTCCAACTGCATAATTGTCCTGGCCTATGTGCATCGCCATCTTGTCAGATTTATACTCCGCCTCATTTACTCTTACCAAAAAAGGGCATTGATGTGACTTCGGGGGGAGGGAGATAAGCCAATTTAGCTGACGTATACCGCCGAGGCAAAGTGAGACCCAGCGGCTAGCTGTCACTAAAGAGGCCGCACCCCTAGAGGTCGATGGATCGAAACCATCCTCTGCTAAGACAATGATTTTACACAGAAACTGAATGAGCCCTGTATCTGATACTCTTCCACAAGCCATCCTTAACACTGACTTTCTCCCCACGTTCAAATCCTGTCTTAAAATCCACCCCTTTATTATACTATCTATGCTTCAAACAGGCATACTCTGCTTAATTTTCTGGGGATTTTTAATAGTTCTTCTATTAGTCTGTTTTATTTATGCATTGTTTTTTTTATTTTTTATTATTTGAACATGTAATGTTTCCTTGAGTGAGTGACCTGAAAGGCGCCCATAGAATAAAATTGATTATAATTTTATTATTATATGCAGGAGTACTCACAGAGACTGTCTGATTACTGATCAACTGTTAAGTTCTGTTATTTTAAGATTCTCAACCGAATTTGTTACGCGCGTGGATAAGTCCCTTCAGTATTTATTTTCTTATTCTTACAAGTTATATTGATGCACAACAAAGTGTGAATTTCCTACACATGATATGACCTGTACACAGCTCGAAACATGGTGGGAGGACAGAGATTAGTACGGCTGCATTGCATCGTCTTGACACAATCCATACATTTATAAAATCATTGTCTTAGCAGAGGATGGTTTCGATCCATCGACCTCTGGGTTATGGGCCCAGCACGCTTCCGCTGCGCCACTCTGCTTCAAACACACCTCAGATGGGACTCGAACCCACAATCCCTGGCTTAGGAGGCCAGTGCCTTATCCATTAGGCCACTGAGGCTGCTGGCAGAGTCATGTGGCCACAGTCCACAATGAGGGTTCAGTGAGGTGTGTGGAGGCGAATAGAGGAAGTAGGGATGTATTTACATTGTGGGTAATATAGACTCCAGCATTTGGTAAGAAGGAAGAATGCGTGAAATTGAAAAAAATAGGTCTGATTCTGCTGCAGCATTTTCTTTATAAACCACCCATCATGAGTGAAACAATGTTAGAGTGTAAGTGTAAGGCTAAATAGGTAAAGTTCTCTACTAAATGTAAACGTTGTACTAAACCATTGTTAGGCACCAACAAGTCTTTAAATAATTGTGATGTGTTGAGCAAACAATCAATGGATGAGTCCTGAAAGTAACACTCAGATAAACCCACAGTGTGAATAATCAGTTGCCTACCTGTCTAGTGAACTTGTAGCCGCAGTCTGTGCACTCAAACTTCCTCATTCCCTTATGGCGACGCAGGTGAACACGAAACTGCTCTTTTGCTGGTGATTGGAAGAAAACAGAGTAGACGAAAATAATCAGTTAGTCCTTAAGTACATACTCATCAGGAATATTTAAATCAATCAAGGCCTATTGTACACAAATATATTGCGCGTTACCTTTGAAGGTTTTGCCACATATGTGACAGCAGTGTGGACGGCCCTCCTCGTGCTTGCTGGCCTTGTGGCGGACCAGAGCGCCTTTCTCAGTGAAGCGCTGCTCACACACGTCACAGGGGAACGGACGCTCACCGGTGTGGGTCCGGTTGTGTTTGTCTAGACTGGCTGCAATTTAAAAAAAGACAATAAACGAATCATCCGAGGGTATAAAGTCTGTCCTAAGGGCAAACAGGTTGACTGCAACAGGAAAGAACAGTTCATGTAAATGGATTTTTGACTCTCCTATTACATATTTGTCTTACTTCGGATGAACATGCTGTACATGTGGGAAATACAATTCCCATCATGCCTTGTGGGATGTAAACAGGAAGTATAATGTTATAGATTTAGTGAGTAACACTGTGGGCAATGTCTCGAGCCCCTATTTTTTTACATTTCGTATGCTGAGTTAGCTATCAGCAGTTTTTGTTTGCAGTGTATTCGTTGATGTACAGAAAACTTCCCCTGGAAAACTTTGATACTCAAGGAAACTTCAAAAACTTGAGAATTCTCAGGTAAGTTCTAATAATTTTTTTTTAACCATTTCTGAGCAGTTTTGGACCCTTATTTTTGATGGACACTGGAGATAATGTAATTCTCCATGGAGCATGGTCGTTACCTTGCGTCCTGAAGGTTTTGCCACAGAGGTGACATTGGTACGGCCTCTCACCGCTGTGTATCCTCAGATGCATGTTCAGGTTGTTTTTCTGGGAGAACGCATGGCCACATAAGCTGCAAACGAAAGGCCGCTCATTCCTGTAAAGAAAAAAATAAAGAAAAAAAAATAGACAATCTGTAAAAAAAAATATAGCTCTTTTCAGAGCTATTATGTCCCTATGTCCCTAAATAAAGCAGTACTATAAAAAGCAATAAATCATTTTCCACTTCTGTACCTGTGAATGGCCTTGATGTGCATCTGCAGGCCGTTTCGACTGGACGCTCGATGGCCGCACTCCTCACACACAAACGGCTTTTCACCGCGATGTTTGGCTGCTTCGTGCACACGCAGCTCTGTCCGGGTTAGGAAGGTTTTGGGGCACTGGGGACACTGCAAAAAGTAAAAATATTTGTTTAGCAGAATCAAAACTACAGGCCATTAAAGTCACTTTTGATAAGAGTTTTACAATACAATTTAAACCATAACATCAACTATAACTGTATAGGTGCATCGTGAAGAAGACCTACTGCATGTGGTTTGGGATGACCATGGACCTTCATCATGTGAGTTGTCAAGTTTTTCTTGTACAAAAACTGCTCGTTACATATTGAACACTGTAAAAAACAAAATTACATTGAGTAAATGACAATATTTCCAAAAAAACTAGTTCTAGATGTTTTATGGCTGTGGTGTGTTTACTGTGTGTATTCTGTACCTTGTGGGGCATTTCTCCTGTGTGGGAGAAGACATGCATACGTAGCTCTTCTTTTGAGTTAAACGTCTCGGAGCACGTCTCACAGGAGAACGTCTAGAAATGTTTCAATTTGAACACACACAAATACTGATGTTAAACTGAGGACATTTTTTTTACAGCTAACTGCATTGAACACAAATGTTTCTATCTCATCAGTGTTGTGGTTGTTTTTTTTCCCATACACACCTGGACTTTAGAACAGTCTCTGATCTCATGTATGAGTAGATTCTCCTTCCTGAAGTATCTCTTCCCACATTTAAGGCAACCGAAGGGCCTCTCCCCTGTGTGCCGCCTATGGAAAAAAAGACACATTAGTGGATTTTTATTTTGAATATTAAAAAGGTGGAGAACGTTTGTTGTCGAAATCACTTTTTTTGTCAAAATCAGTGAATACCTCCTCATGATCCACTAACTGTCCGTACTGTGAGTCCGCTGAAAAAAGAAACATCTGATACACAGCCTAGACTCTGTAAATTGGCAAGTGAACAAAAGGTATGTATCGAAGGGGCCCACCGTAGCTAGCAACATACCTAGGCTTTTTATTAACACCTGATTTCTTTTCTAACTTACACACAGTACGGACGGGTAGCAGATCATGTGGAGATATTCAGTGATTTTGACAAAAGGTGATTTGGACATTAAGCATTCTCCAGAATCTCTGAAACCACCTTCAATTTGAAGTTACAGTTGTTAATCATATATATTTGTAGCATACCTGTTGTGGACTTTGAGGTAGTACTTGCTCTTGAAGGATTTGTCACAGGTGGGACACTGCACACAGTCCTTCTTGGAGTCTTCTTCTGCTGCCTCTCCGTTCTCCTCTCTGTCCGCTTTACTCTGGGCGGCTTTGCGTTTCCGTGCTGTTGCCGTGGACGAGGCGGAGGAACTGGGCTCGGCGACCGGTACATACTCTTCATCTGTGTCTAAAGGCGCGCCATCCAACTCACCAACATCATCTTCCTCATCATCTTCCTCAATTACCTCGCCTACAACTTTTTCATTTGCATTGCTGTGCAACTCCTGCAAAAAAAAGCACAAAACCGGTGTAAAAATTACCACTACCATATTCGTCCTTTAAAGGAATAATTAAAAAAAAAATATTTTTAGCTTGTTAGCACTCTCGGGGTTCAAGACAGGGTGACAGAAACCATTCCTTTAACTGTGCATGCATTTTTGAAGGAGACATGGACAAAGATCGCTCAACACTAGTTAGCTTAGCACAAATACTGGTAGTAAATGGGAAGTATTAGCCTCTGCCGACAGTCAGAAGATATACTTTACAACATCACTAAATGGTCCTGTGTCCTTTTTTTTCCACTTTGTCATTTTAGAATATGGAAGAGACACATTATTAGCACGCAAAGTTAAATGAATGGTGTCTGTCTGTCGCCTTATCTTGAACCTAAACTACAAATAATAAATGTTGAACTATTCCTTTTAATTCAACATTATTTGCTGTTGTCGCAATGTAATATTAATTCCTACTGGTGCTCATGTGTTTTATACCTTAGTCTCACCAGATGACCGATCTAGGTTTGGCTTCTCCACCAAAACCTCTCCAACCTCTCCCTCTGTTGGAGTGAGTGGAGACTTCTTGCTGGCTTTTTCTGGGGCTGTGAGGTCAGTTGTAGGCATCTCATCAGTCACCAGCCGCCTCGGGCCCTTCACTAACCGACCACAGCGGGTGGTGGTAGCCTGGGAAGATGTAGTGGTAGTGGTGGCCGTGCTAAAGCTGGCTTTGGCTGTATCAACGATGGACTCAACATTTGTTATTTTAGGCAAATTCTCTTTCTTGACTGGAAAATGAGTCGTTGTATTTAATGTGGATTTTCTGGGTCTTCCTCTTTTACGCTTGAAAGGACCTGGATCCGCGCAGGTTTCCTTGAACTGCTGACACAGCGCTAGTGCCTCTGGGACACACAGGCTGGCTGCTGCGTTCTGCACTTTGTCCAAGTTATGGGGATCCAGCTTTAGTTCTCCGGTGTACACAAAGTTTAGGAGCAGTTCCAGGCCGTCGTTGGGACACTCCTGTAGGCAGAGCTCCATGCCCGGGGCAGGGGGCTCGTTGGGCTGCTGGAAGAGGTCACTGAAACAGGCCAGGATGTTCCGATGGGCCAGGTGGACCACACCATCGCCCACGTTCAACGCAGCGTCACAAAACCTCCCCGTGGCCCTCTGCTGGTTGAGGGAGGACAGGACGCGCTGAGCATGGTCAAACACTGCAGGCATCTCTTCGGTCTCACTGGACTCCGCTTCTGAACACAGGGACAATATACTGTAAGAAAATAAAGTCACTACTTGTAACCTGGAAAGCACAGTTTAGTTTATAGTAATGGATTGCAAAAGACTGCAAAGGCTGCAACTAACAATTATTTTCACCTTTTATTAAACTGCATAATATTGTTCTTGCTGTCCATGTTTTAAAATAACAATTCACAATGGATTAATTGTTGATGTCAAATTTAAAAGAAACAATGCCGAAAAGATAGAGCCAGTGGAAACCAGTCCAATCGTGCTTGGCCAATAACGAGTTTAGCCTGGTGAGACCAGCCTGATCTCGCGAGCTTCACATTTGTTTCTCCCCGCAAATCAGTCTGGACTATCTCAGTATGGAGGAGGAACTGTTGCCTTGACAGACAAACTCCTTAAGCCAATCAGCGTATCACAACATTTATTGAAATCTAAGAAAATACCAACTCTCTCAAAACACATTCACAACCTGTGTCTTAAAACATTTTTTTTTAAAAATCATGTCCCTGTTACCTGAAGAGTAAGTCTCTTCTGTGTTAACTGAAACACTGGACACATCCTCCTCTTCATCTGAGTCTGATGCAGTGTCCTCTGTCCTCTCAGGCTGGGGTTTGAGGTGCAATTCATTTTCAACTGTGAGCCTCTGTAGTTCATCGCCACTGATATCTTCTAGTGAATGTTGCTTCTTTACTGCACTGTAGTGACTAGTTGAGATCCCAAACTTGCTGAGGCCTTCAAAGACCGCCTCCTTGGCACCAGCGTCAAATAGAACACCGTTGATGTGGTAGGCAAACGCTGAAAGTCTTGGATTTCGTCCTCGCAAGGCGATGGAAGCAGCGGCACAGATTTGAGGTGGGGAACGGTTTGTAATGGTGGACAATAGCGAGAATAAAAATGGAGCTAGACGCTGCAAATCAGACTCCATTTTGTCAAAGGAGAGGGCCTTCAAGTCCTCGGGTGAACAGCGCCAGAGCATGCAATCTTGCTCGTAATGGCATATAGTCTTGCATTCCTTGTCTACGGCGGTGAGCACACACTCTTTGATTTTGTCGGCCAGCGCGTCAAGTTTCATTATGAGGTTCGCAGCCTTTGCCCAGTGTCCTTTACACACACTCTCCACGATCCCCACTACGGGTGTGGGGCATATCTGTTTGGTTGGGTAAGGGATCATTACCTAAAAGACGAAACAGAGAGTGCATTACTAGTATTTACAGTAAGTCGTGTAATAACATTGGAAGTTGTTGCAAAATGGGTTGATGTAAGGCTGATACCGATAGTCGAATTGGTTTTATCATCAGCTAGCTTTTCCTAGTGTGTGCTTTTAATGCCTGCATTTTGTGTGGCATTTGAATTAACTTTTTTTGTGAGTTGATATAAACGTGTTAAATGGACATATGATATCGTCTCGTATCGATCACCGGCCCCTGAATCGAATTGAAGTCATATTGCCACACATTTTGTACATATCTGTAAATATCGTATCATTGTCCGATGAATTGATATACTATTGTATCTTGATGACAACCTATATAGATATTTATCCAGCCTATATTTGATTGAATTTGGTCTGTGGTACAACTTACCTCTGTCAAACATTGTGTTGTGGGCTGGGTACGATCGGGGGTTGGGGGAAGGTCTATCTCCTTTTTCACCTCCTTGGGGGTTTCTTCTTGTGACACTTGTTCGGAAGCATTTTCTTCTTCTGCAGATTTCCATTTTTGGAGAGTTGATAACGATTCCTCTATTCTCAAAATGAATCGGAAACATTTCCTGCAAATTCGACTTGATTTCTGGTCCCGTGGCTGCAGTATTAAGCCAATTTTTAACAGACGGTGAAATACGTCGTCGGGGTCTTTGGTTTCCCATATCTTCTTGGTGTTGCTCAGAGTCCCGCCTAGTCGACAATTCTCTTGACAGAAACGGCAAAAGTCGTTCACATCCAATAACATAGCCATAATGAAAAAAAAATAAGCTTTTATACAGCTCCCTTATGGCGTAACATGTTGTGATATGCTGATTGGCTTAAGAAGTTTGGTTGTTAATTCCTTGGTGAAAAGTCCAGACCGATCTGTGGGAGAGAAACGAATGTGAAGCTGGCTAGATCAGGCTAGTCTCACCAGGATAAATAAAAAGCTGATGCTGATCATTTCACTGCTATCCAATAGAAATAGTGTTATAGGCCTATGGAGAAAAAGGATATAAAAGGGGGTTAAAAGAGCACGGTTGACAGGAGAATGGTTAGAAAAAAGACTGTACTGAATTGTGAGGAATGTGGACAAGGCAGAACGTGGCTGGTTAATTGTCTACCTCAGAAATGAAAAGAATCTGAAAAGCTGCTGGACATTGTAGGGGTTAAATAACTCCAGAAGATGGCAGTAGTAAAACATTTAGGATGCAAGCTCCTGTACAATCCCACAGATGAAGAAAAAGACATTGAAGCTGTGAATAAAAAGGCTACCAAGAACTACATTTAAATAACCTTATAATACATGCACCGAAATAACACAACATGAAACATGGCATATAAAAATTCATTGATTTTGAATATTGAGGGGGTCGATATCACTTGTTAAACTAACCAGAAAAAAAAGCTTACTGGATTACATGTCTATATGACAGCTATCACATTACATATGTTGATTTATTTGTATATTTTCTTCGTCTTATTGTATTTCTACTGATTAAGCTTCTTTCCTAAGAATTATTGCAAACCCCTCTGGCTACGTGCGCACCTCGACGTTTATCTCCTAGCACATATTTTAAGACGCTCCCTTAGCTCGGTTACGCATCACACTGCCGCACTTTTAGCCTCACGTCTTCGCTAAATAAAATGATAAAAACTTAATTATTGACTCTTACTTGTTAAGTGGCTGCAGTCGCTTCTTCAAGGAGAAGTGGAAATAGTTAGAAAACGTCGCTTCGTGCAGCTTCTTTTTCGTTTTTCTTGTAGGCCCCTAAAAAAAAACTGCCAAAGGAAGTGACGCTGTATACGCGACCGAACTCCGGGAAAGATTTTTGTTGTCCATTATTGAAAAAAACAAAAAATAAATAATAAAAAAACTTGCACATGCATCATAACTTTACATTTATTTGTATCCATGTGTGAATCACAGACTGTATATAAAACAATGCTGCATACCATTCTTGATAAACAAATAACACATCCTGTCCTGAATATATTGTAGCCTACTGTTAACTCATGAAATGCCTATCGCAGTGGGAAAGTAATATTATTGAACAGAATTAAGGATGAAGTAAGAGTAAATTATTGTATTTTAATTTGATTGATAATATGGAACATGGGAAAACGTTTTTATTTCCTTCTTCAGTCAATAATTGTGTGAAATGTATTGAGGGGAAATAGATGGATCATGGATGTGTACATGAATATTGATTTTTAAATGGACAATTTTATAATCACACGAAATGTTCAGTTTGTTCATCTTGTATGACTGAAATAAAATTATAATTTAATTCGATAATTCGTTCAACACTCCGTGTTAGGTTATAGTCGACCAACAGGAAGCGACGTATGTGTGTGGCTCACACATGGAAGCTAACCATGAAGCTAACTCATTAGCACTGTTGTTGATAACAGTTCTCCAGCTCATTTGTATTTAATTTAACCTTGTATGAAACGTTATAGTTTTAATACAAACAATAGGGGTCCTGTCTACAGTCTTGCTGTGTCATTTCAGACCTCAGGGGGTGAGTTTTCTCCACATTGTTTCCATGCTGTGATGGTTACGTTAGCAGCTATTTTTTTACGCCAAGTTAAAAAGGAAATAGCTTATAAAAACATCTGTTTCCTCCTTGATGGTGTATTTATTTATCACTCGGACTGACATGTTGATAAATTATTGTCTGATAAATATGTATAACGTTTTACTTCAAGCATGGTTAGCTTAGCTTTATAGCTAGACTGCTACATGTACACATAATATAGGGTTCTTGCCTCATTAAGTAGTCTTGAAAAGCGTTGATTTCATTAATCTAAATGAAGGACTTTATTGGTATTAAAATGTCTAAAATCAGTGTTTCAATTCTTTAAAAAAATGCTGACGCATGTTGAGTAGGATTTTATCTTAAAAGGCACAACATATGTTATATGAATATTTTGGGGGGCACATTATTATTATCTTTAGTAGTAGTAATAGTTTTTTATTTTTTATTTTGAGTGACCTGAAATAAAATAAAAAGATAATATACAAAGTAAGAAAAATAAAAAATCTTTTCATCATCTGAAATTGATCTTGCTTTTTCTCTGGACCAAAGTCATGTATTATGAAATTTTTATATATTTTTCTCTACAGTTTTGTTTTTTATCGAATTGAACTTAAAAAATAATTTAGCATTAAAACACATTATTTAAATCTTAATTGCCTCAAGCTGAATTTACCCTGTATATTGTATATAGTTGTCTTCACTATAAAAATGAATAACCTAATCACTGGATCAATAGGTGCATGGTATGTGTTTATTTGTATCTATTCGCTGAACTAACCTTGTTCTTACACTTGTCTTGCAGGTTCTCCCCTTTTATAATCTACCTTCTTCTTCTACATGAGTTATTATTGTTGATGACACAATCATGAAGGTAAACAAAGCCGCACAGCAGCAGCAGCAGGTGAAGGGCCATTCCAAAACCCTAAATAAATGGAAGGACGTCCGGGGCAAACGTTCCCGGCCTCCCATCATCACTGCCTCTAACCTGGCCTCCAGTCCTGTCATGGCGCGGGTCGCAAAGGAACACCAGGTTTCAGTAAAGAAAAAGCCCACTGTCAAAAGACTCAAGAATAAAGCAAAGTCTGTTGTGTCGAACTCCAAGCAAAGCAGCCCTCCTCAGCCTCCTGTAGCTAGGAAATCCTTCGCTAAGACTAACGGGAGTTCAGTTGCGTTCACGTTAGAAGATGAGGTGGAAGATTACCAGGAGTGGAAAGAGTACGCCCAGTCGGTTCAGGGAAACGGTGTGGAGACCAAAGGGGACGCGGATAACGCACAGCCCGGAAGACTGGACAGGAAGGCTCTGCATTTCTGTGCAGAGAGGGACGATAAACGCAACCACGCAGTGCTCGTCATGCAGAAGGATCAGGTGAGATTACAGGATACTTTGGTGTAGATCTGCCCACAGTTTATCCAGTTATCAGACTCGCTCCAGTTTGTCTCTGAACGAAGGAAACATGTATTTCAGACATGTCAAAACAAAACAAAAAGTTATAGTAGTTCACAGATAAGAAGGCAAAGCAAATCAGCTTCGTGCTAGCTTCCCTTACACTGTTTTCTCATGGCCAAGGTCAGAGCAAATCTAAAAACCACTGGGGTTCACCAAAGTCCTGTACAAGATAGAAGAGCCATACAATTTAAAAAAATAGAACAATATGAATAGAAACATAGAAAATACAATATAATAAAATACAGACAATTTGCTGTTGTGTTTTATTTCCCTTTGTCAATGACTGTTTTAAGTTTCGTGCTATATAAATAAATAAATGTTACCAATTAAGGCAGATTTGTATCCCCTTTCTATGACTAAGCATCGTGTTTCCCTCCTTCCAGACGCTGTGTTTCCGAGGGAAGTGCTTTGTGACCTGTCTGTACGGCCGTGTGGAGGTGATGGGCTTCACCATAGAAGAAGGCCAGCAGTCCTATCCTCTCTTCTCCCCCGCCTCACACTGTCCACTGACCATTAACGCCCTGGAACGCACCAGTCACAGCGGGAACAGGAATGACAAGGCGGAGGCTACAGCCATCCTACTCAAGTACCTGAACTCAGGTAAATGCATACTTAAGATAATGCTAAATGTAGCCACTTCAGGCAAAACACTGAAGGTGAAATAGGCTGACATTTTTAACTTGTAGATATCAGCATGAACATGTTGTCATTTGATTTCTTACATAAAAGAAATTCTCTTTTTTAATTGAATTTTTACATTAATGTTTGAATAAATATGCATATTTCGTGATATGTAACTTACTATGTGTATCTCTTTATAAATCATACTTCTAGATGTTGGATAAAGCCAGAGTTAAAATCCTCATTTAATTTTTACAGCATATTAGTGTTAACATTTTTTAACCAAACATATTTTGGATACAGTCTTTTTTTTATTTGCTATTTAATGTGATAGATTTTTTTTTATTTTATTTTTTTTTGTTCAGCATCAAGGAAGAAGTTGCTTAGAAGGGTTGTTACAAACTCCTCCATCATCCTACTGGAGCCCATGGAGACACCTCTGACACGGTTCCTCTCAAGCTTCTCAGACCTCAGTGAATTGTTCAACCCGCCCATGGTGAGTTGACTGATATGTGTACATTAAACTACCGTCAAAATTCACATTATCACAATATGTTAAACAGTCAAATGTTTAAAAGACCTCCGTTTTGCTATTGATAGGTATATGTTTGAGTAGAATGGACATTTTGGTTTTATAATATGAACTACTGACAACATTTCTACCAAATTCCAACACATTTTTTGTTATTAAGAGCATTTTCAATAAGCGATGAAGATTTAAGAAAAGTCCAGAATGGTCTCTTAATTTTTTCCAGAGCTGTATATACTGTGGCTATAAATGACTGTGTGGATGCGGAAAATCATAATTAAAAAAGAATTTCGAAAAAAATGAAATGTTTGAAAGACCAGTTTTCCACACGCCCTAACAGAAGTGTTTTTTCCCCACTTGCTTGTCAACAGAGTGAACTGCTGTCAGCTGTTCTTGACACTCCACTCAACGGTCTGGGGATGATCCCTCTCAACAGCTCCATCGACGGCCTGAAGATGTCCCGGAGCTACAGAGAAGCTCTCGACATGGTGGTCAACATAGTCAAAGGTAAACTGATTTTTTAAGACATGCACTCTGTTATGTCAGACCAATTTTTACATGTTGGTAGCACGTCTGAAAGAGATTCAACATGCAAGGAGATATTAAACGCATCTTGTTCTCTTGTTTCTCAGAAAGCATGTGAGCAATGAGAAATAAAAAGATAAAGTTTATACACTGACCATAAACAACAATTGATGAAAAACTTGATTTTGGAGATTGATTGATTGATATATGCGATAAATTCAAATACAATATACAAATGTGCATAGAATATTAAAGTTCTACAAATTTCACATGACTTATATCCATTGCGATACTGTATCATAGTGAGAAGCAGCGTCAAGTGTCCCTTCTTCCTAACCCAATGGTTAAATAATACAATTCAATTAAAAATCGAGGAGGGATACAGCCTTTGAGAGAACAGAAATCCCCTTTCTCCTATTATATCTGTAAACCTTTTTAACTCATCACTGTTCTCAAGAAGCGACAGGTGCCAAATATCACCTTTTATAGCATTGGGTGTTCCAAACACGTCTGAAATAAAGCCATAACAAGTCATTGCTTTAACCGACGGATGCAGACAGCAGTGTTTTGTATTCTGTGTCTGACAGCGGCTGTAGAAACACAATCGCTCACATTTGATGTAAATAATTGGACTTGTGTCTGTCATTCACAGGGGACATGGATGGTTGTCCAGTTATCCTCGTCTGTGGGACCAAGAATGTGGGCAAGTCCACGTTTAACCGCACCCTCATCAATACCTTACTAAATCAGTGAGTGCTCCTATTTATATGCATTGTATATTGATATTTTGCTGAATGTTTTATGCAACATTTGTATTTTTTATTATTTAACATGATCTAGTGATGAAATTGGCATTGACATATTGTTACGAATGATCCCTGTTCTACTCTTATATTTGTATAATTAGTTTGTTTTGCTTTATCCCCTTATCAATGGAATTTGTAATATTCCTATAAAACTAATTACATACAGGATGACACTGACAGTATGTTCTAAAGCTTTTTGGTAAGGAACTCATTTTGTGTCTGTGTGTGTGTGTCTGTGTCTTTTCCAGCACCGCCAGTGTAGATTATTTGGAAACCGACCTGGGTCAAACAGAGTTCACTCCGGCCGGTTGCCTGTCTTTGTCGACTGTCGACGAGCCACTTCTGGGTAGGTTTCTATTCTCCTCCTACTTCACATCACTTTTTAAAGTTCCAAGTGTAAGGGAATTTTCATTTTATTTCAGAACAGACTTGGTTGTATTGGAATAGAATATACTGTAAAGTAATTAGTGTATTTCGCTTCCATGGAGGCTACCAGGTTGCACACACTGCAACTTTAATTCAATAGTAGACCATTTTCGGTCGTGTGGAAGATGGTTGCATTATTTGCACTGTGTGTGATTCCCATAAAGTGTGGATTTTTAATATTAATCTAGACCAAATTCTCCTCGTGTATTTCCTTTTTCATTTTTATAGAATGTTAAAAGTGGATTCATATTGTATTATTTGTTCAGGTCCTCCCTTCTCACACCAGCTCACACCTCAGCACATGATCTACTTCGGTCAGGCGTCATGCGAGTCGGACATGGACCGTTACCTGGAATCCCTCAAGTCTCTGTGGCGCAGACGCCCCCAGAGCAGAGAGACGCCCGTCATCATCAACACCATGGGCTGGGTCAAAGGTCAGCTCAGTAGAAATATACATTATATATAAACAGGACTTTTTCAGGTTAAAAATTAAAATTTGAGTTTCTACGAGAAATAGTTTTCATGGTGTGATGTCCAAAAAAAAAACATTGCTGAATCTCCTCTTTCGTGCCTCTGTCTGAAATGCCAGTTAGATTCTGGGGGTGTAGCTTATCACAGGTGGAGGTAGTGCTAAGTTAGGTTGGCAATGGGGGTCCCCTTGTGATGTCGTATGGGGGAAAAAATCTGACTGGGGTTTTTGAACACAGGTTTTCAGACAGGTGGAGAAAAAGAGAAAGGGTTGTTTTGCATATTCTGTGGGAGTGTCTAATCGCACCATGGAGGACTCATATCAATGTTTAAAAACCATGAAAAAGTTCATTTTGCATAATGGGTGCCCTTTAAAAACTATACTAACTATAAATAGTGTCTTAACCTGTTCTTTTGTGTGCTATCTTGACAGGAGTTGGCTTCCAGCTGCTGGTGGACATGCTGCGGTTCTTCCCTGTGTCTCATGTGGTCCAGTTGGGTCACAGCGGGACCACCCAGTGTCCCCCCCTCAGCCCGGAGTTCCTCAGGACGGCCCAAGGCTGCCAGACCCACCCACCGGCCCAGACCGCTCTGGATGAGTTCACAGAGAGCCACAGTCCTCCCAAGACCTACACACACCTCATCGTACAGTCAGAGTTCCAGGGAGTCGGTTGCCAAGGAACAGCGTAAGTTCACCGCTGTAGTTTTAGTTTTATTTGTCAGCCTGTGTTGGGATTTCACATTATAAAAGGTTCTAAGTATTACATCATGAGGATAAATAAAAGTTAAATGAAATGAAATGAAATATATTCTGTGTGTGTGTACATTGTTGACAGGAAGCACCAGCGCACCAACGAGCACAGAGAGCTGTCACTGCTGGCCTACCTGAGTCAACTGCAGTCCCCTGACCCAGGACCAGTTAGACCGCTACACAGCCTCACCCCATACCAGGTATAGGACAATCAAGGATGTTGAAATTCAAAAAGAAATTATGAACAAAAAAATTAAAATAAATTCCTGGCCAAAATGTATTAGGTTTACATAAGCACAGTAAAGGTTACTTGATGGGAGTCCCATTTTTTTTTAATTACTATGTTTTTAGTATTTAAACATGTCTATAGTGGGCTATATATTAAAAAGGTAGAGTGATTTGACGCATGATGTTGTCATCACAGAGTCTCGGCTTCTACCCAGCATTAAAGGAAATAGTAAATTGGGAGAAATAAATAAAATTTCTTTTTAAATTCAGGTTTCTGTGTGTGTACATATTAAACAATTGAATTAAACAAAAAAGTTAACAAGCACCTTCTCATTCCCCCTGTGGCCCCTAGGTTCCCCACACAGCGGTGGCTCTGGGTGTGATCCACTGTGAGGTGGCTCCCAGTCACATGTTCTACGCGGCTAACGGCAGTCTGGTGGGACTGTGCTGTCTGGGAGAGAAAGTAACGAGCAGAGGAGGACCGGTGATGCTGTCCCAGGCTCCACTCTGCCCCTGTGTGGGCTTTGGTACGTTAACAATCTGAGCTTATGTATGAACTGTCAAATCAATATGTAGTCCCAAACTGTTGTTTAATGGCTTTGTAAAAAAAATTATAATTACAAAATCAACCTAGATTTTTGTTTTCTTATCTGGTAACCTTGTATGTATAAAATAACATAATAGTCATGTGGTTATGGTAACACTTTTTTTTTTTGCCACCAATTCAGATGAAGGGGATTATATTTTTATCTAATATTGATCTCGGAATGATCTATATCCCTGTTAGACCTCTGACAAACAAACTAGTTATAAAACTCCCAATAACATAAATTCTAGTATCAAGTTGACTCCAGGATACCACACTGAAATATTAGTGATTACTTTTAGTTGTTCATTCTTAGATGTTAAAAATTCAGTGTCCATGTTGCTGTGTTCCAGGTGTGTTACGAGGTGTTGACATGGAGCGAGGTCTTTACTTCCTACTGACGCCCGTAGATCCCTCCATCCTCCGTAAAGTCAACTGTCTCCTGTTGGGGGCCATATCGCTGCCTTCATGCATACTCACAACACAGGTCAGGGAAAAAAAACGCAAACGCAGTTCACTTCAAACAACATTAAAGCTGTAGCCTAATACATAACATGAATTTGTGTTTTTTTATTGACGGCTCTGCCATGTCTAAGTAATTAGTCGAAGAGTTATCCAAAGCGTGTTTTTGTTCTTATTTTTGTCTCAAGTAAAACATTTCGGATTTCACATTACTTCCTGAGTGCCTGGTTGATTCTGGCGCGAATGTATGGGGCAGCCTGTAGAGACTCAAAATATAATATTTAGAGAAGAAGTCTAGTCACAGTCAAATTTAAGTTGGATGGTTATTTTGGACAAAATGCCAGTGAAAAATTATATAAAAAAATTGAAAATCTTACATGGTACAGCTTTAAATTATCCCCACTTTTCACATATAAAGTGATGCATACACATCCGCCAAGAGCTTACCTTTACGTTGTACCTTTTTATCTGTGTTTCAGCCTGGCTTTGAAGGAGAGATGCCCTACGTCACTAAAGACTACAGTTTTGACCTGACCGGAGCGGGAAAGCTGCGAGTCTTCAAGGGAATGACGAGACAGAGTCAGAACTAAAGACATTTTCTACACAACAACAACAACAACAGCACCATCGCTTCACTGCCCTGTACGCTTCTTGAACTGGTGTCTAAAGCCAAAAAACCAGCCAGCATTGGACTTTGGATGTACAGAAGAACTGAGGTTGGGCTGGAAAAGACAGTTTTTTTTTTCTTATTTCAAGAAGCAGAAGTTACAAGCTCTGGACTGGGCACTGGACTCCCTCTGTGACAACCCCTTTAACATGTCTTACAACCTCCTACTGTACGTTGTGCATTTAATAGACGCTGTGAAGGAGTCTCCGTCACACACACACACACACACACACACACACACACGGACAATGAAATCACACTTTGTAGTTAAAGCACTCATTTGATGTCTTGGATATTAAATAAGAAAAAAAAACTTTTTGTTCAGACTTTGTGCTTTTTCCTGCTTTTCAGACCTAATTAGACCAATGTTGATGTCTAGTCATAAAATCCTGAATCTGTGTAGAGTTCCACCATTTAACTACTTTATCTCCATATTCAGTATAGTCGCTGGTTTAGACAGTATCACCTGTGACAGATGTAATATTTATTATTGGATAAAATACCCACTGCTGCGAAAGACTGAACATGTGAGTGAGCGATTCAGGAGATGTTTTGTGTTGTCAGAGCGCATACATAGTACAGACAGGTACAGATCATGAGGAGATATTCACTGATTTTGACCAAAGAGCTTTTGACAACAAGCGTTCTCCAGAATCACTGACTTACATCCAACCATCAAGGAACAAACAGGGCAGGACAGAGTAACAGACATTTCCATATGACTTTTTCTGTAAATCTTGATGGAGTTACAAAACAATGAAGCCCATTTTGTCAGTATTGTGTGTTTTTTTTATGTCAGTTCCACATTTCACTGAAATAGCTACATTTTTATTGGTGACTTATTCCTCATTAACTGCTGTATATCCACTTTAGTGTTAAAGGGACACAGGAGAGTTCCTGGACTCAATAAAGAAGTTTTTGTAAACATTTTCTATATTTTTCTGTTCACAATTCCTATGTAGGCATATGTGGAATCTTAAGGTTTAAATGGTCCCATGTTGCTTTGTGTGATGCTACCTTTTTTAACCTGAAGGGGGCAGCAAACATGACAAGACTTTTGCCTTGAACTAACAGATGTTCACTGTAATAATACAACAACTCTGAAAGGGCAGGGGAAAAAACTGCAATAAAAACTGTCAAAGACACTGGCCTGTAATACTGAAGAACTTTCATGTTTTTAACAGTGGTTTTATAAAAAGCAAATCAAAGGCAACTTAAAGTTTTAAAACAAACTCATCTGACAACTTGTACACTGACCTTCAAATTATCTGTGTGGAAGAATTAAAGGAGGACACTTGGTCGTAAAACATTGGCTTAACGCAGTCAAGACTTGCTAATTTGTTAAGTGGGTTTGTTTTTTACACTCACCACCATGTCCCCACGCTGCCCCCCCCCCCACACACACACACACACATGCTGCTCTTTTGTGTCACTGCTCCCCGCCTCCACAAACACAACACAGCTTCAGTTTGGCACAGTCATTGTTTTGGCTTTGTCAGCTCAGATGTTTGTTTCCCAGCGACCTCATGCAAACCAGAGAGAGAGAGAGAGGGGATCCCCACTGTAGAGGACAGAGGTGCCACGAGAGTCTGTGTGAACCTGGCCCATCAGACATAACAACACACATGCAGTGTGAAATGCATGACACTGCACATGCACAATACAAATGTAGATGGATTATTTTAGACCAAGCAAACAAACAAAGAAAACTGATTTTGCGTGACATACTGTATACAGTTCCTTTTTTCACCCCTTTGGATTTAGGTGATACTGCTGCTGTGATGTATTTGCAAACTTCAAATAGAAGTTGTTTTTAAATGACCTTTTGTTACCTGGCATCACAGTTAGATAGAATAAGCACATGTATGAAAATCAAATAGAGCATACACTTTTACTGCTGTACAAAACAGGATTAGGAATGTTCAAAGTCAATGAATTGATTGATAGAAAAATGACAGGCAACTAATTTCAGTGATCTTTAAAGGCAAAAAGCTCCTCGATTGAACATATGTTTATTTTTTTTTGTAAATAAGATACATGTTTTGTTTTAGAATATTCCTAACATGATCATCCTGTTGTATTGAATATCATCCAGAACAGTATCAAAATGCACCTGCCAACAGGCAATTTTGTGGGGGGGGGGGGGGGGGGAATCGCGGTTGTGTTGCTATGTTTTAACCATACACATTGCGTTAGGAATAAAGCCCTAATTTCTCTCTCAGTGCATCTTTAGTTTACAGAGACCTGTATAGAATAGAGTAACAGTGCAGGGGTGGTTTGCCAGCAGGATAACTCAAATTCCCCTGCTCAGTTTTCTTGAAAAATTCCACAGATTCGGGCTATTTCACGATATTGTTGGATTTATTTTAATATGTTTTCCAAAACCACAAATGTCACTATTGCTGGCTCCATGTGGTGAGGGTCCGTGGGACAGAAACAAGCTTTTGGGCCAAAACCCTTACCCACCATTTCTCATGCTTTATGTGTATTGTTAACAACCCCAGTTTTGCTTTTTGGTAATCAGATTCACAGACTTGTAGAAATGTCTTAAAACTAGATTTTATGACCCAATATCAAAACACAGCATCTGATTGGGTAATAAAGTAAGACCCATTTAATGGCCTTTAATGTCACTTTGATAGCAGTGTATATATTCCCAGGTTCCTAACCTACTACTTAGCCTATAGAATAACTTTAATTTAAAATGCAGGGAGAATTTATTTCACTACCTATATGCATGTTATTAAAAACATTTGCAGTTTATGTTTGAAAATAACTGTTTTAGACTGAACGTTCCACTGAGTTAAAAATAATGATTTACTCGTTTGCTAAGACATGGAGAGAAGGATTTGATTCATCTTTGTTTTTACATATTTTGTCATTGCAATTTAAAACCTCAAAATAATTGGTAACATCTATTTAAATTATTTTTTTATGATTTACAAATGGATTTTAGATGAACATCAAACAGACATTTATGTGAGAAATATTTATTTATTTATTCATAAAAGTAAATCCTCTTGCTTTTTCACTGGACCCAATAAATCATATTGTATCCTAGAGTGTCCAGGCCTAACCAAAAGTAAATGATGTGGTTTCTCTCTACAGCTTTGCTTTCTGTAAAAAATGGTCTTTCATTTCATTTGAGTGTGGCATTAAAAATGTCTCAACAGTCTTAAATCTAACTTGTCTTAAGCTGTAGGCCTACTTAGAACCCTGTATTGTTCATGCTCCAAAAATTAATAACCTTGGCCTTTAATTTTAGTCCTAGTTGTCATTAAACTGGATGCACGCACCCCTGCTCTGTTCATTGTGTATGTGTGTGTGTGTACCGTGCGAGTGTGTGCGTGTGTCTGTGTGTGTGCGTACGCGTGCTGTTGAATGGAAACGTCTTGTGTGTGTCTGTGTCTCTCTCTAGCGCGCCTCTAGCGGACACACTGCGCCACTTGAGAGAGACAAAGTGCATTGAGGGGTCTTTGTGGATCCAGGTTTGTGTGAATGAATGGAGGAGAGCAGCAGCCCGATGGTTTGGAGCGGGGAGGACGGCGAGACACGGACACACACGACAATATGCATGTTCAACAGACTTCAGTAGCGCCTTGACTTCAAGTGGATAGACATTACTAAACCAAATGGAACTACCGCTTTAAAAGCCTTTGGGGAGAGCCTAGGTATTTTCTCCAACCTAATCCCGCTTTCCGAGCTCCACCAAAGAGACGTTTTCGTTTGACTACGAGGAGATTTTTCCTTTTTTTTCTTTTCTCGCATGTGTGCACAGTCAGACAGCAACAGGTTATTTCCAGCTTAGCCGGGGCGTCTGACTTAGCCTATTGCAGCTTTCTATCTCACTGCTTATTAGACCAGTCACTGTTAACTTTTCGGGATGCGTTTTTTTTGTTGTTGCCAGTATTTTCCGTGCATTCAGCCCCGGTGTGTGAGTGAGTTGCATTGAGCTTATTGTGTGTGGTGCTCGCTCGCCACAGACCAGACCAGACCAGAGATATTAGACGAGGCTTGAGCGCACTGTTTTTTTTTTCGTCACAATAGCAGACATGAGAATAAAATGAGAATGCCATAGAGAAATATACTTGCACATTTATTAACTGCTTTGGGTGATTTTGCATTGAGCCCCCTCCAGACAGACAGACAGACAGACAGAAAGACAGACAGCAGCTTATACCTGCGAGGAGCTGGTCGTGTCTTTTCTGCAAGGGAATTTTTTTTTCTTCCTCCACGAAGGATTGCATGCACAGATGGTGCCGAACAAGTGGACCATGAATTCAGTTCTTCACAAATCGCCACCAAGGAGCTGGCTTGGTCTCCGATTACGAATCAGTAAGTAAAAAAAAAATCGTGAAGTCATGCTATATTGTTGATGAGCCCTTTCTTTCCATATTAAATTCAGCTGTCAGCAGTTTACTCTGACAAGCCTTTGGAGAAGTCAGCAGCATCTTAACATGACTCACCTGAATGTTTTGTTCTGTGTTGGCTACTGTAGTTCACTCCATATGAATTTGACCACATCTTTTGTTACATGCTTTTTCCCCCTACAGTCATCAAAGTTAAAGGTGCACTATGCAGTTTCATGGGAGAGGGGGAATTTGTTTACATGCGCAGAGCCTGAGGTTAGTTTACAAAACATATTTTTCTCTACATATTAGTATTGAATAATTCTATCATCTCGGTGAAAAACTAAATTATTTTTGAGGCACCTGGAACCAAACACAAGATGAGAAAATAGGTTTGTTGACAAATCTGTGGGCCGTGCTGCCGTCAAACAGTAACTTTTCAGGTAGCTTTCTAACTTCAAACAGTGTTCCGTGGATCCAATTTTCCCCGTGAGGAAAGTTTTGTTTATTCACTTATGAGAATATACCTTTAGAACATGTTCACTTCTCTGACACACCCAAAGTTACATAGTGCACCTTTAATGGCATGGATTTGGCAAGTGACCTGAGCAATTATCCCAGGAGTTTAGATGTATTTTTAGTCAGACAGGACAGTAAGCCCCACAGTACACTCTGATCTCAATGATAAAGAGCCTTCAGACAACTCAGTATTAACATGATATATATGACCACTTGTGAATCTTCTGCCAAACAATGCTATTTATTGCGGTTTTTCCCCATCTGTGCTCCTCTCCCTTTTCCAACTCATAAATTAGATCAGAGTGAATGTTAATGCTCAGACTTTTCCAGGGGATGCAACTAACAATTATCTCTTCTTTATAATTAATATGCAATCTGAAATGTTATGACGTACGGCCATTGCAATTTTCCCACAATTCAAAGCAGACATATTTAAATGGACTTAGACAGAGTCATGTGAGACTATTGTTCAAGTTTAATAAGTTGGAACCAGGGAATTTTGGGAATTTTTTTCTTCTTGACCTAATCATTCATTTTCTTTAAATCGTTATGTGTGTCTGGGACCATGTACAAAAATACATCACTCAAACAATGAGAAGAGATCTGTATTCCCAGGTGAGATAAGAGAGAAGATAAGATAGCCCTTATTATCATTGTACAGTCACCTATACATGTGGGAACAGAAACAACCAAACATACAGACAAACATATCATCTCTACCACAAATTGACCAACAACATTTTTTGAATCCAACGTGGACATACGCACACACCGAGAGACACACAATTACCTTAATATTACATCCAAAGTTCAAGAATTATCAAAATAGTTGAAAATTCAAAACTAACTAGATTGGATTAGATTAACACACCAAAGCAGTCTCAAATTCTTGGCTGTCTCTTGTGATTTTTTTAGAGGTGATGTATATCTAGGGCTGGCAGTTCACAAGGAAATGCATTTACAGTATGCGTATAGTAAGCAGCAGCAGCAAGGAGTTAAGTTAAAGTTAAGCAGCGTTAATTGGTTGAGTCTGGAGCCCTTCAATGTTCCAGGCTATTGGAGTTCTTAAACCGGCTGTTTTAAACACACTGCTGGTCTAATCTGGGAGCAGATGTCTCGTCTGGTCTCTCCCGTCCACCACAGACGAAAAAACAAAAGAGGGTCTGACTATAAATCCGTGTGCTTTACTCTTTGATGAAACGATTAGGATGTTAAAATGTCGCTTTCTACAAATGTCCAGCATCTGTAGAAAGCTAGCAGGCCGCTCTGGCTTCAGTTCAGGGTTTTATGATTTTGGTTATTTTAACAGTTTTACATTTGTCATTAAATGCACTGATATGTTTGTGTCACAATATTATGTGTATTATCTATTATTCGGATAATGGGGATTGAAGGTTAATGCCAATGTCAAGCCTATAATCTCACCAACGAGGTCCGTTCAGTAGCTGTTGTGGAGTTGTGGAGCTGTTGATCATATATCACATGGTCTTCATCAGCAGATGGAGTTTGAATGGAGTAGTAGTAGATGTTCAAATGTATGAATTTGTTCTTAGCACTTTAAGGACTTCTGGTTGAAAGCTAAGGAGATATGCTCAGTACTTTAGCTGTCAATCATATAAAACGATCTTCATCAGGCCATAGACTTTGCAAGGAAGGATAGATGTTACAATTTCCATTTTCTTTAATGGTTTCTGGCCCATTTGGGGAAAAAAAAGATGAGTTTCATTTTGGAACAGTAGTCAGTGATTGAAGGAACAGTCTCACCACTACTTGGTCCATGTTGTAGCAGCTCTGGTGATTTTGGATCTCATCACATTACCTCATCATTTGGGGGAGTTAACCTATAGACAGTGCAGGTTCACGTGGGGTTAAATAAGGTCTCATGTGATATGATTGAAACCTCTAGAACAGACAATCAATGGACCGTGGAGTGAGCTAGTTTTCTTTGGTAGAATTGTGTGAATTTTAATGTGAAAAATCTGCAGAGCTCTAACAGGAACATTTGGAGTGAGTGTTTAGTCTTCCTGCTGCAACAGCCGAGCCAGACGGGACATTTGTCTGTGTGTGTGTGTGTGTGTGTGTGTGTGTTTGTTTTGTGTATGCTGGCATGTGTGTGTGTGCAGGCTTGCGTTTGTATGTGTAGTTGTACAACTACTTTTGAACCAATTTCAGTTTTAGAGCTTAGGAGTGAGGACATTTTTGTAAAAGGAGGACATTTTGGCCAGTTTTCACTTTGGGAAATACCTTTTTAAAGAGCTATTTGAGGGTTAAAACTAGGTTTTAAGGTTCAGGTATGAACTAGGTTTGGGTTAGGGGGTTAATGTCAGGGTTGGGACTAGGATTAGGGTAAGGGGCTATGGAATGCATTATATCAATGAATGTCCTCACAAGTATAGCCGTACAAATGTGTGTGTGTCAGCGAAAGAGAGAGTGATTTCTGCCTGGCTCGTGGCTTGTTACAGTTCAAACTTCCTTCTACAGACTCTCTTTCCATTGTTCTGTTTTTCTTGCCCGATAGTAATTTCCTTTTCTCTTTTCTGCACTTCTGCCTTTTCCTGATGTCGCTTCAGGTCACAGATCCTCTCTCTCTTTTCCTGATGTCGCTTCAGGTCACAGATCCTCTCTCTCTTTTTTAACGTTTTTCTCTCTCATCTCCAAACTACTAAAGAATAATTGTCCCGGCTTCACATGCGATGTTGCAAAAACTCATCCCGAAATTTCTTTTGCCAGACATCAACCTTTATTATTTGTTTTTATAAAAAAATCCCCGCACGGCATTCGGTGTTGCCAACACACCAGGCACTGTAAAATGTTTTTCATGACTCCAGTGGTAATTTTGTTTGTTTGTGCTTTTTTTGGTCTCAAAAACTGCTTACAGATTGCAAGTTTGCCTTTAATGTGAACCACAGTAAATACTGGTCATCCTTTGATATTCAGCTTGTTTTTGTTCATGTGTGTGTTGCATAATGTAAAAGGAAAACAAATCAAGCACTGATGTAGAGAGTCTCTTAGGCAATTTCCAGTCTCTTCAATTTTTGGGACAGATATTAGAGTGGAGCCGATGTTCCTTTAATGCAGCTTTGGCTAACTTAAAGGTTCAGATAAAACATGATAAAAACCATCAAAACAGACATTGTGAGGGATTCTTACCTGCTCTGCCATTGTAAACGCATACACATTCACAATTGTCGCTCTGCACGTGCACCGGCAGTGAGACAGGTGCCGGTTTGTAGCGTTCTTTCTTCTGATTGGTTATCAATAGTGGGATCCCCGAAAAGTTTATTTGCGATTTAACACTTATATTAACAAAAATAAATAGCTTACTTCACCTTTAACACAGGTGAATATCAGTATGTAGTATGTACACAGCATAACAAGCAGCTTAGCCTTCCACATTGTCACCACAGTGTCACATTTGACTGTTTTGAGTCACAGATGATGAGGTCATAAAACGTGCTCACAGCTGGAGGCCGGTTCCTCCCCACGTACCTTTTCCCATCATCCTGTTTTCTCTACAAAGGACTCCCAGAATCCATTGCAAATGACCAATATTTTACCAGCAAGTGAGACTGTTACTACTACTGTTCTTGAATGCCCTTCTTGACTTCATATGACCCTCATTTTCAGCACCTGTTGTATGGCTGTTATTGTGATTGTTGCAGGGACGTTGCTTCAAAACAGTCGATATGTGCCCTGGCTTCAAATTTCAGATGACGTACAGATAATTTTTTTGCCCTGAGGGGTCTTCTCTGTCGTCAGCTCGCCCTGCTTTGCTGTTTTGCATCATCAACAGAGGGCCAACTGTCAGGCTTCTGCTTTGCATTATCATTTTGTGTGCGTACAGAATCACTTTAACCTAGTTTTCGGCCTGTGTACTGTGTCAATGGTCAGTGTTTATCTTACCATCTAGATTGAAGTCTGACCAATGTAATGGAGAGAAAAAATACACACCTTAATTGTCTGTTACAGTTCAGAACCCATGTTGTAAATAAATACACAAACTGTTTGGTTCTGCTCTTCATAATTAGAAGGGCTATTTAAGGACACACACACACACACACACACACACACACACACACACACACGCACCTTCTTTAACTTAATGGCACTTGTTCATCTCTGAATCTGTCTTTCCACATTTCTAACCCTCCACCCTGTCTAAATGACTGTTTATGCCTATTGCAGCCTTCCCCCATAGACAATAACTGTACTTGCAGGGAAATAAGAAGTGTTTTTGATTCCCGTTGTTGACTGTTATTGTCTCCTAAAAGGCAGCCCTCCCACTGCAATTTGATCCAGATTGTTTCAATTACGGGATTATTCCTATATCAGCAAGTAGCAGAATGCCTCTTTGTATTTGTCAACAGCTGGTTTGAAGGATGGACAGTTACATAAAAGTCTCACAGTAATTCACTTGGTGGGGATATTTCTGCACACCCTTTTTTTTAACAGCAATGTTCCGATGGTCGATATATAAGAGTGTTTGTGATTATTCAAATAAACATTAAAATACATCTGTTATACTAATATACCAATAATTGTTAGTTTTGCAGATTAATACATAACCAGGCACAAACGTCTTATGACTGCGTCTAAGATAGAGACCACACAGTCTTGAACCACTCCTATTCTTAGCTTTGCCGGTGAAGGGTTAACCCAGTCGGCCCGTTTGATGGGCCACCTTGCTAAATATAACCCCAAACCTTCTGCACATGGACACGCACAAGCCTCCAACTGCACTCCCTGTGTCAACACTCTGGCTCACACACTTTTTCCTCCCGCAGTGCAGCACACACACACACACACACACACACACACACACACACACACACACACACACACACACACACACACACTCACTCCCAACAGGCTCATTTACAGTCGTTTTTCGTACTGCAACCGCTCGCTCTCACACTAAATTCTCAGGCAGCACACCATTAATACTCTAGTGCGTGTGATTGCTATGGAAAAGCCAGTTCATTCACGCTGGGCACAAAAACAAGTTTGGGGCACCAAAAGGCACAGTTGGCATCAGAGGGTGATGGCTTGTGTTCAGGAGTGTGCTGCTGTTGAGACATGAATGCCTTGAATCTGACCATTAGAGCTCTAGTGTAACTAACATATTTTTTCTTTCATTTTATGTGGGATGAAAACGACCCATACAGGGGTGATAACAAATGATTGGTTATTTAAAAGGTACACTCAACTGATTGTACACATGAAGTTCAGTTTACTGAGAGGCATGACGTAGCCTGTGAAAGGATTTTAATAATTTAAAATATATATCTTTTCATAACTGAAATGTTTTTTTATGCGAGATCAGATCAGAATACATTTGATTGGCAGCACCTGTGCCATAATGGAAGCTGGTACATTCTGGCCTTTGCAGTGTCTAAAAAAAGCCCGTCTTTATTAAAAGGTGATCTGATGGATAATGATGAAAGCGAGACTGTCTCACATCTCCTTTTACTTCCCTCTTTGTTTCTGCAGTAGGTGGAAATTGGCCTCTCTGTGTGTGTGTGTGTGTGTGTGTGTGTGTGTGTGTGTGTGTGTGTGTGTGTGTGTGTGTGTGTGTGTGTGTGTGTGTGTGTGTGTGTGTGTGTGTGTGTGTGTGTGTGTGTGTGTGTGTGTGTGTGTGTGTGTGTGTGTGTGTGTGTGTGTGTGTGTGTGTGTGTGTGTGTGTGTGTGTGTGTGTGTGTGTCTGCAGCCCAGTTCACATGCAGCACGACTCTGCTCTCTTCATTAAAAGGGAAGCCGTGTGCTCAAAGCTGCTTCAGATTATTTCCATATGTCTGCAAAGCCCAGAGCTGAGCAGCAAACCGGCTCCTATCCTACCCTCTAATTTCTTATCCCAAAATTGGACATGTGGGTCGTTGTGTGTGTGTGTGTGTGTGTGTGTGTGTGACAACGTCCCTCCCTTCCCCCGGCTGGTGCACTGACATTCTCACAGTATTTCTTCTTCTTCTCCCATTTTAGATGCGTAATAGCAGTGCATCAGCTTTTTTTAAAGGTGGAGTCAGCAATTCTGGAGAATGCTTGTTGTCAAAATCACTTTTTGTCAAAATCAGTGAATATCTCCTCACGATTTGCCACTTGTCATGTCTGTACTGTGTGTGTCTCCTAAAAAAAGTTTGTGTTATTACACAGCCTTGTCTTTGTAAATGGGTGTGTAAAGAAAGTGGGCCCACCGTAGTTAGCATCATGCTCGTTTACAGAGCCTAGGGCTATAGGCTGTGTATTATTAACACTAGATTTTCTTTTCATCGCATACACAAGTCCGGACAGGTAGCAGATTGTGAAGATTAACTGATTTTGACAAAAAGTCATATTGACAACAAGCATTCTTCAAGAACTACTGGCTGGGGCAAATATTATGCTTTGACTTGATCTCAGTTGCATGTTGTTTTAACCCTTCCAACTGTTATTCAGAGAGATATTAGAAAAGTGGAGTGAGTGCATTGTCTGTCTCATATTAGCTCATTATATTGGAACTCCCATCTGGTCATTCTTTGATTCCCATCTCCCAAGAGAGCCAATGTCTGCATTGTACCTCCACAGAAATAACTGAGCTCAGTCAGTCACCACACTCACACAGAGCTGGTGCATTCATAGAAAAAAAAAAGGAATAAATCTTTTCCGGACAGACATAAAGGGCGCGGGCAGCAGCAGGGCACTAATTAATTCAGAGAAATGTCAGCCCTTTTACAGTGTGCGCAGAGAAAAAACATAAAGAAAGTCCACTCCGCTGGATGTAGGAGTGGGGTTTTTTAAAAGAGATCTTTGTGTCGCCCCGGTCCAAAAAGCCATTGGCCCAGATTGCCTGTCCCAGCATGCAACTCACCTCTGCATGAATACAGCCACTTGTCTGATGTGGATGGAGTGGGCTAAAATAACCCCCCCCCCCTCCCCCTCCCTATCTCCAGCAGATCCTACACAGTGGTTTAACATGAGCAGCTCTCTTCACACTCAAACACAAGTTTTGTACAGTTTGAGAGACTTTTGCCATGGATACAGTCGAGGCTCAGGGAAGGCAACACAAGAGGAGATTTTACTTGCTGGAGGAGATAAGTTTGCTGAACCTTTTAGCAGTCGGGCATCTGTCATTTTGGCTATTTTAAATGGATTAGAAGATGGCCATATTTGGTGATTGACAGCACTTGTTGGGTTGATTTGAGTCAATGAATAGGCAGAGGCATTTAAATGTAGGTTAAGAAATGTGTATTAGTCTGTATTAGTGTAGAAGCGTGGTCCGTTATAGCACTTGTAACCTACTTTAGCACCTGGCTGTTAAAACCCTTGATGGCAGCGGTAAGGCTTATTCCAGGTTTAGAATCACTAATATGGTCCCCTGGAGATGTAATGGATTGTACTTGAGGGAATGTCGGTTGTTTTTTCCGAACTTGGAACAACGGCCTGGAAGTAAGTAAAGTAAAAAAAAATCTGACTTGGACAGAAGGTTCAAAGGAAAGTGTGTTTTTTGGGGTGGGGGCCGGGGGGGCTAAGTGAGATGATGAGGGCATTGTGCAGGTGTTGGCAGTTGGCAAGATGTGTTAAGTGAAATTGTGTTGGCAAGTTGTACGAGTTGTAAAGATGGTATGAGAAGTGGGTACTTATTGTCTGGGGAATTTCAGGTAATTTGTCTTCTATTGGGGGTTCATGGGGCTGGTTAGAATGATCAGTTCAGAAAAACAACACTTTAGGATGAGTTCAGTTTTAGGGTAATCATTTGAACAGTTGGGTTACAGTTGAATTGCCATATAGTGTGTTAGCTGGTTGACAAATTGACCATGTTCATGTACTGGAAGAAGCGTGGTGCGTATGAGCTGGAGGCACTGCCACCTCCTCTCACCCAAACCAGAATAGAACGCTACTCCTGGTCCTCTTCGCTGGACGTCATCCATGACCTGTGTGGTAAGCTGCTGGAGAACTAGGGGGATCACCTGACTAAAGTGGCGGATGTGTGTGTGTGTGTGTGTGTGTGTGTGTGTGTGTGTGTGTGTGTGTGTGTGTGTGTGTGTGTGTGTGTGTGTGTGTGTGTGTGTGTGTGTGTGTGTGTGTGTGTGTGTGTGTGTGTGTGTGTGCGTGCGTGCGTGCGTGCGTGCGTGCGTGCGTGCGTGCGTGCGTGCGTGCGTGCGTGCGTGCGTGCGTGCGTGCGTGCGTGCGTGCGTGCGTGCGTGCGTGCGTGCGTGCGTGCGTGCGTGCGTGCGTGCGTGCGTGCGTGCGTGCGTGCGTGCGTGCGTGCGTGCGTGCGTGCGTGCGTGCGTGCGTGCGTGCGTGCGTGCGTGCGTGCGTGCGTGCGTGCGTGCGTGCGTGCGTGCGTGCGTGCGTGCGTGCGTGCGTGCGTGCGTGCGTTTTCTGACAATGAAACAGGCAGGCTGGGCAGTGGATTGCTTTATATCAGCCTACAGACCACCTCTGTATGTTGTTTAGGAATTCTTCTGCAATAAAACAAATATTTAAAAAATATTTTCCTCATTGTTGGACGTACTAAACATTTAAAAGTACATAACGTGTGCAGTTTCGATTTGTAAACATCACCAACCATCAACCTGTAGAACCAATGCTGTTCCCACCAGCCTCAGCTGTACTTTAGTGTTTGTTGTGGTAGTGCCAATTTGCAAATAATAGAAAGCTTACACGCTGACCTAAGATGTTGAATATGATACACAGCATTTCAGACCTGGCATTGGCACATTTAGCTTAAAGAGTTACTGCGTTGAGGTACAGTCAGACAGCGTTGCTAGTGTAGCTGTATACTCTCTTGAGCCTTAAATGTACTTGCTGTTAGACCACGCGTTTGTGTAGACGTAAACGTATTTGTTCAACGCGTTTAACTCATTATTAATAGACGAGTCACGTTAATAATTGCGGACGTACACGTGGATGTCGTCATGGGCACACGTGTGCATAGTTAAGAGCAAGTATATTTTCGGCTTAGACTTGTTTTCTTGCTTAGGATTGGGAAGGAATAAAAAAAGTTATTAACTTGGTTCAGTTTTACCCACGATATCACGTTGCAAGAGTTTCCATCAAAACAAAAATATTATTAGGCACAGTGGGAAACAAAAAATATAAATCTTGGTATTCTCATCCTTATACTTCCCACAGTTCATCATGGGTGATACTACTGTCTAACATACAACACGGACCTGACATTTCTTCACATAGTTATATTTAACCTTTAAATAAATTGGTTCACTTGCACTTTCGAGTGGAGCCATTTTTGAAAGCGCCATCATGGAAAAGGTTATTTCTTTTCCATGGCTCTGTTGTTTCCGTGGAAAGCACTCAGTGGCCTGGCATGAGGACAACCTTCACATGAGAGAAAGAAGAAGAAGAAGAAGAAGAAGAGTGGGGAAAGAGCGGATGAGACTGGCTAATACACAGATGAAATATTTACCAGTGGAGGAGTGCATAGCTGAACTGAAACGCTTCCCCTGTCTCCTCTCGGGGCCTTTTTTTTTTTGACATGGCACAGGGGCACTTCTTGCTTTCCGCTGTGCTGCCCCATTTGTGCCATTAGTGAGAGGGGAAGTGATAACACACAGGGCTGGGTGAGGAATGTGCTTCACCCTTCTCCACTATGCCAGCCAGACTCTTGCAAATCCGGCCACGATCTGGTCAGCTTAAGGCCATCGACAAAGTACATTTACTTGAGTAATGAACTTAAGTAAATGTTTTGAGGATTTGCACTTGATGTTGACTTCAATCCACTACATTTCCAAGACAAAAATTGTACTTTTGACTTTTAAGAAGCTTGACGCATTACCTTCAGGCTAAGCACGGGGCAGCTTTGAAGTCAGCTGTTAATTTTTTTTATATTTTCTTAGATACAATTGGCCACATGCACCTTTCGAATATGGTCATGATTATAGGTTTATGCGATGAATGATGATTATGATCTCATGGCACAATATAATGTTAATGTAATATGCGTCACTTCACTTCTCAATTTGATCCCATTTGTCTTTTTTTTTCAAATATATATGTTTTGCTTTATTAGACAGATTTGTAGAGACAGAGGTGAAATGGGGCATAGAGGGTAAGACATGCAGAGATCTGACCCGGGCATGACTCCAACCCGCTTCTGCTTAACTATTTCCAAAGTGAAAACATATTGACCGGGCATCTTCCACTTGTAGTTGAGTGATACTAGACCGGGAGTATCTACAGTATACTATGACTTAAGTACTGGGGTTGAGCGAGCACTCTGTCCACCACTGCGTTGTGGTCAGTTTAAGCCCTGTGCCCGCTGAGGCAGACCTGTTTTGGCACAGAGCGATAAGAGGAATGCCACAGAGAGGGAACAGTGAGGCTTTGATCCTTTTACCTTTTTCACCATCTCTGTAATTAAGCCCCAAAGCTTTTATACTCAAAACATTTCCCCATCTCTGCTGTGTGCACTCAGCGTGGGAGCTTCCCAAGCTTAACGATCTATTTTCTGTCTCCAAAATAGAACGGAATATCGCTCCTAAGAATCAGTCGCAAAAATTCCCTACTTTTATTAGAGACACAACTGGATTCCCAGTTCTCAAAACAACATACAACTGCAGAATGTCAGTGCTGCAGATAAGAATTTGTAAGTCGTAGATGTAGTTTAGATCAATCATTTCAGACATATTTCATGATGAAAGGCTAAGCATTCTCTGGTTGCAGCTTTTCAAATGAGACGCCACGGTTTGCTGTTTTTTCATGTCTGCAAACTCACACCCAGAATTCACACAAGGTATTTTTCAGTTTGGATGATTTTATATGGACAATTTATATACCAAATTGAGAAAATAATCACCTGATTTCCTTTAATGGAGATCATTGTTGGATGAAAATAAACAATCATTTTATTTGGATAAAGATTTATTTTCATTGCTACATTTTCTAGAACACAATACCACAATAATTTCCCACATAGTGTTAACATTGACAATATACCTTAGCTTTTATATTTTTCACTACTTTTAAAGGCTCACCACCAACAGCTACAAGTCTTGACTGGAGACTAGATGTCGCCAGGGTGACTCGTTCTTCTAATATCACGAGGAAAAGCTTTTGTTGAAGTTGTTCAACATGAACAAAATTGGGCCTGTGTTTGGTGAGTCCTAATTTGGGCTTCAGTAACAAGTTCAGCTCATTGGTTTATCCTGGCTCTGACCTCCTGCTGTACACCACCATACCTTCACCAGGCCATGGCTAAAATACCCTCTGCACACTAGCACTCACTGGCATTCCTCAGGGCATACTCAACCACGGGGTCCAGTAACAGCATAACATGCCTTTTATTTAGCTTAGGATTTAAGCGCAGATAAAGCCCCATAAAAAAGAACCGTGTGACACACAAGACCACACTGACTTTTTATGTAACGATCGGCTCTCACTTGAACAATTACTGTACTTTTTGACACAAATGCCCGAAAAAATCCAAGATATGCAGTAATCCCGTCTTAAATATGGGGGGACAGGGTATTGAATTTTTTTGCGGGTTAATACTTTGCTGTAATGCCACAGTCACGCACTACTAGCAGACCCCCGGGGATCTTTTTTTTTTTAACTGTTATTGTCATTCAAATAAATCCAAAATGAGTCAGCAGAATACATTAAAAATTATAATTTGCTTTCTTCCATCTTGTAAATTAAGAAATGGTTTAGTTGCTTCTCCGCCCCTTCTTCTCTGGAACAGTTTACACTTGTTGTTCTGTGGGTTTTTTTCCGTTTTTATACGCGGGGACGTTGGGTTTGCTCAGATGTGGTGGGGGGAGGGAGGACGGGAGGGGGTAGGGTAGGGTAGGGTAGGAGAGTCTGTGATGCACATGTGTGTGATTTAACCACTATGGGGGTAAAACAACATTAAGCAGGAGGGCTGTGTGTACCTGCCCCCACTGCCACTGAAGCCACCGGCATTAGAAACAGCTGCAACCTGCCGCTGGTGCTTATAGAGTCAGTCTGCTCAGTAACTCAGTAAGGCCCCGGGATCATTCACCTGTAGACCAACACTGTACTGTGGTTTCAGTACAGTGAAGATTTCGGGTTGTTATGAAAATAACCTATGAAGTTGGGAGTCAGTGATTTTGGAGAATGCTTGTTGAAAAAAAATCTCTTTTTGGCAGAATCCAATGAATATTTCCTAACAAGCTGCTACCAAAAGACTGGTAAACAAAGGGGGCACACCGTAGCTAGCAACATGTGCGTTAACAGAGCCTTGGCTTTGCATTAACACACGTTTTTTTTTCAGCACACACACACTGTAGGGACAGGGAGTGGATCATGAGGAGATGTTCGCTGATTTTGGAAAAAAAAGTGATTTCAACAACAAGCATTCTCCAGAATACATTTAAATACATTTTCCAGAAAGCTGTTGGAAAAATCAATACAAACTGTTCTGTTTCCGTCCTCAAAACTTTGTTATTTTGTCACAATGAACCGGAGAAACACCAGGCTAAATGCTGAAATACATTAGTTTTAAATGATCCTTTGTCTGTTCCACATGTGTGTATTGTTTGGTCTCTGTCTGCCTGCTGCGCTGCATGTGCTGATATGGCGATCTCTTTGCCAGGTTTCCCTCTCTCCGTATGCCATCCCACCTGCCTGCCATCTGTGTTCGCCTCTCGGGAGTCTTTCCATAACTATCTCCTGGAAAGATGGTGCATCTTACATTACATACCGCGGTCTCGCCAAAACACGCTGTGAAAACATTGTATTAATTTTATTGCTATTTATTTTACCTTATTAACTTTACTGTCCTTCACCGACCTCACTGTGTCTCTTTTTTAATCTGCGCTTTTTACCATTAACAATGGTTATTTTGCTAAATGGATCGCCCTTCTTGGGATCAATAAAGTTGTCTAATCTAATATAATAACGATAGTCTTCCAAGCGTAGAATATAAGCTCACTCCCGATTCATGTGCCGTGATGAGATCTCATCAAGCATTCTTAACATTCCTCATTAAAAAAAAATGTGTGTAAGGCTTGCGGATAAACGTTCACCCGCCTCAGCTCGGCCTTAACTTAGAGCTCTGGTGATGCTTTTACGGAAGGGGATGGTGGTGCGAGGAAATTAAGAGGCTGACTAGAATATAGCATAATGGTTTGATGCAGTGATGGAAGACCTGGTTGAACTTTCTCGAGGAGTGTAATATTGGATTACACCTTGGACCAAATGGGTGCATATCTTGTTCCCAAATGTACAGGTGCACAATCGTCTGTAAACTAAGCTCCATCGCCACATAGTCACTGTTGCTACACCTGTTAAACTTTCATTATTATTTATTTGTATCTTACATATTATGAATTAACAATAATGTAAACCAGGAGAACACAAATCACATCATTTTTAAGAGCTGGAAGCTACACAATTTGATCAGTACATGATGATCAACAGACACATTGTTTAAGCACTAGAAGGCTTTTAGTTTTCCCTCATACGTATATGCACAAGACTTAACAGTAAGGAAGCAATGGACAACACAATTCAAACAAAATGCAACAAATTTCCACTTTAAAACCACGTTTATAATTGCATTATGGTTACAAAATGCGCAAACAAAGTGATTGAGATTTTGACGAGTTGGAAAGCTTAGTCCAATCTTATATTTTCAAGTGTGCATCATTTCCAACTTCTAACTAATCTCTGGCTTATTGATGAGTGTATAATGGGTCTTTGCCCCCCAGGCGGTGTTTCTCTCTGTGAGTAGGCCTGTAGATAGAGTTGTGTGGACGGGGGATGCTCCACTGTCTCTTTAGTGTGCAAGCTCATTGTCTGCTGTCACGTGTGTTCGTGTATAGTGAGTGTGCTTGTGTTTGCTTTTGGCTTAATCAGCAGTGCTGAGTTCAGGAATTCCAGTTCATCATAGAGAGAGAGAGAGAGATGGATAGATGGATGGATAGAGAGAGATAGATATAAAGAGAGAGGGAAAGAAGGAGAGTCAGCAAGATATGAGTAAGTAGGGCAGAAGATGGAGCTATGGCAGATAATTTATTTAATTTATTTCGATACAAAGGCTAGGTCAAGGAGTATTGAGAGAGCTCAAGAGTTCAGGAGTTTAAAGCGCTCAGGAGAGGCTTGAGATCAAGACAGTGGGATAGACTGTAGAGTGGTTTTTGAGGTTATGAGGTTATCACTTCTTTAAAATCAAGTTCAAATAAAGGAGAAGTAAGATGTTACGTAACCCAAGAAGCCCTCTTCATTTGTGGTGGTGCCTCTACTTCCCCTTTTACTTGGCCAGCTTGAAGACGACTTGTTGGTAATATACACAGATGTGTGTATTAATACAACAGACATCCATGTAGTCATTAAGCTAATAAGAAAATGTAATACTATCTGATAAATGCTGAGTTTTTGTTCTTTAAATTGCAGTCTTCTGGTTGAGTTTTGGCTAAAAAATAAATTTTTGCTTATGGGTCGACGTAAACAAAAAAAACGGTTGATACAACTCTGACATGGGAACACGGCTAACATGTTAGCATTTGCGCCTCCAACAAGATTCAAATCAGCATTAGCATGTATTTGTTTCTCTCCACCTGATGAATGTAAGTCGTCTGTGAAGTCCCGCTCTGGTAAAGAAGGTTCTGCCTCTTTAGGAATCACTCCATTAAATCTGGAGGCTTCCCCTGTAGCCTGCTGCCTGTTAAACCCTATGGGAGCCATTAGCTTGAGGCCTGCCGGCGCTGGCAGAGGACACAGTCAAACGCCTGCTACCAGTACAGCACAGTGCAAACACCAGAGAGACTTTTTCTCCTCTCGTTTTCCCGGAAGGTCTTGGGCATTTGACGAAATACTCAATGCTTAGATGGAGTTGTTGAAAGGTGTTCAAATGGGCTTTTTTTAGCCTCGCTAGCAGTGGGGCTCTAGGGATGGCGAGGTCAGTCGGTCCACCACTTTGGTCCAGACTGAAATATCTCAATAACTATAAGATGTATTGGCATGGGTTTTGGTACAGACTTTCATGGTGCACAGATTATGAATCATGTACCAAATTTGGCGTTCTTCTTACTTTTCCTCTAGGGCCAGCACTAGCACATACTAGTTTTCACTTATTCTGTGGAATATCTCAATCATCAACTTCATTGATTAGCACAAGACTTTGTTTAGACCTGCATAGTGCCCCGATGATAATTCCTTCTGACTTTTGGTGATCCCCTTAAATCACCCTTGGGGTCAACAACAGGTTGACATTTTTGACTTTTAGGGAAATGTCTTGCCAGCTTTTAGAAAGATTACCATGAAAGTTAGGTGAGACTTTCATGTTCCACTCATGATGAATTAATATATCCAGTGTTCGCTTAACTTTTCATTAAGCGCCATCATCCGTTCAACATTTCTCCCATTACTGGAAAAACTAATTTCCCATAATCCACGGTTGTAATTTGTGTTTAGTAGTTTTGTTTACCTAAATGGTGTACAAAGTAACCACTGCACCTGCTAAACATCCACATGTTGACGTTGGCATGTGGCTCACCGCACCACTTTGCCTAAGTGCATTCTGACAGAGGTGCTAGTGTGGCTGTGTGGACTCTTAACTCTTTGTTTTTAACTTTCATTGAGCAAACTCATTGCAGACAGGTTGACCCCTCCCCTTTATACCAGTGGGGAAGCCGCGGGCTCTGTGGTATGCACCAATTACAGTGTTTTTCCATCTTTCCCCACAAGCACCATTGACCTGCGAGTGTAGCTGTAGCTGTAGCCAAGTGGATGACTCAAGGTGACTGGGTCCTCCAATGCCAGGCCAAGGGGGAAGGGCCCTCAGGCTGTTTTAACATTTCTTTTATGGTGACAACTTATTCCTTTGAAGCTGGCTTTAAAGTTCCACCACTTAGTGACTTCATTTTCTAGCTGCAGCAGCCTTTGTCTATTACTGATGATTAAGTAGTAATGATATTACGTGTGTGACTTGGCTCGATCAGGCAGAGGAGTCTTTACAAAGAACAGGTTATCTGATCTGAGCTGTAAAGTGCCGTCATGCTCCGAAACTTGAGCCATCTTGCAACAAGCACCCTTTAAGCGTCCGTCCCAACCCCCCCCCCTCCCCTCCTCCTGCCCCCCCCCCATACAGTGCCTTCTTCTTACTTTCTCCTATACTTCCTGCATGTGCATTCTGTTTTTCTCATTAGGCAGACAGATAAATATGGGGTGGGGGGGTGGGGGGGCGGCCTCCCGGTCTGTGTTATGATATCTTTTATCGTGTGTGTACATGTAGGAGATGCAGACGTAAACACTGCCTTTTATCATACCCCTCTCAATGCAGCGTTGAGCCAACTACTTCCAAGTAGATTTCAGAGGTTTATTTGACAATGGTGATTTGTTATGGTGCAGTATAGAGTACAGTGAGTGAACGTACCCCACGGTGAGGAGGAGTGCACTCTTCTACTAGAACCAGAGAGAGTGGGACTTCCTCTCATTTCTTCCTGTCTCTCTCTGGTCGTTACTCATGTCTCTGTGATCTCGGCCCAACAGCACACCCCACCCGCTTCCCTGTGTTTACTTTTTCCTTTCGGGAAAATCTCTTCATCCAGACTTCTCTTTCTTCATTCTATGACATGGCTACTTGGTCGCTGTGTGTGTGTGTGTGTGTGTGTGTGTGTGTGTGTGTGTGTGTGTGTGTGTGTGTGTGTGTGTGTGTGTGTGTGTGTGTGTGTGTGTGTGTGTGTGTGTGTGTGTGTGTGTGTGTGTGTGTGTGTGTGTGTGTGTGTGTCACATAGTCACTCTCCCTCCCTCCCTCTTGTTCCTTACATAAACACTAGCGGTGACTTCAGTGTTCGTGTCTACAATATGTTTTTACAGCTTTACCAAGAAAGGTGTGTTAATGGATGTGTGGCTGGCCGGCTGGCTGGCTGGGTGGCTGTTTTAGTGATAAAGAGTGGGATGTTAAATTGACTGTTGTGTGTGTGTGTGTGTGTTCCCTTTCAGACGACAAGCCCGTCCAGGAAGAGGACTGGGTGGTGTGCCAGCATCCCGAGTGTACAGAGCGCAGGAGGGCCTGTAAGGTAAGAACAACCTTAAAGAGTACATTCCCTTAACAGGTCTTCACTGATCACTTTATGTCCTGGGAAATATTGATATTGCGATTAGAGATTGTCCCTCGTTTCAACAAATGCCCAAAAATAACACGTTTGCGTTCAAGTGACAACCCTCTGGCAGCAACAAAAACTATGAGATGCATCAGAGCAAAGTAAGAGAAGGCATTTGGTCGATATATATATAGCCACATCCTTTGGTTGGGATGGTTGAAGGGGTTAGCAAAACGTCCCACTTTTCCACCAAACTCCACAGTTCCTTTTCCTGTTTCTTACCGACAGGCAACATTGGTTTTCTTCAAACCACGGCCACAAACATTCCCTAATCCAAAACCAAGTTGGTATTATCGTAACCATGATGACAGAAATCCAATAGCCTTAAGAAAGTAGTCATTTGAGCCCAAACTATGATCTCTCCTTAACCCCAACCAAGTTGTTTCGTGACTAAAAGTAACCAAACTTCAACCTTTTAGAATGTTTTTTTTTTTTTTTTTTGCAACAGTTATTTGCTGGTGGTTTTGGGAGGAGTTGATGTTGATGTTGTCCTGGCGACAGAGACGTCACAAACAACAACAACAAAATCCGCTTGTATGTGTTGTTTTTAAAAGATGGATAGAAGCAAAAAACTGCTAATTTGCTGTGCTATTACACAGTGAACGTCCTAAACTTTTAAGGTTACCTCAAGAAGTGCCTTTTAACTGAAACAGGAACTACAAATAAAACATCTTTTAAAAATGAAGATGCACACTCCCTGGGCTTATTGCATCTCGCTTATGTTGCATTACAACACAGTGTAGGTGAAGCACAGAGCGGTGAATTAAGCTGAGGCGTTCTCTTTTAGGTGTTAAAAATGGGGCGTTGCTGTGCGTCGGGCGCTGTGTGTCTGGCCACTAGACTGTGAAATGAATTATTCCTTTGAAGCTAAATAAAATGGGAGTCTGGCCCAGAAGACTCAAAAGGGGGGAAACCGGCATAGCCTCTCTAGCCCCAGTCGCCAGTCTGCCTCCCTAGGGGCTTGTTTCGGTTGGTCAGCTCCCTCCTGCCACTAGATAGGATTTTCCCATTGAATCAAGATGTTGTCCCCCACTGGCTCTCTCTCTCTCTCTCTCTCTCTGGAAACAATGGAGAGGGAACACGAAGAGATGGTTTATCCAGTGAGCACGTGGAGACAGACGGAGAGAGAGAGAGAGACGGTATATATATATATATATTAGAGGTGGGCATAGATTAATTTTTTTAATCTAGATTAATCTAGATTAATTTTGAAATTAATCTAGATTAATCTAGATTAAAATGTCTCATTTGAATTCATTCATAATATGTGTGTGCTCCTAAATAATGACTCAAAGTAAGTCTTTGAGAACGTGTTTCTCAAGCCAGGTGGCGCATCAGACCAGGGGCTCATCTCCTGTTTCTAACATGCATCACAAACTGCTTGAGGAAGCTGTTCTACTATGATAATTGGTGATGAAAATAAATAATGTTCAACAAGATGTACTTGTGTTTACAAACTGTTTATTCAGTTAAACATGAACTTTGAACTGTAGGCCATAAGAGGTAACGATGAATTGTTTAGGGCTGCAACTAACGATTATTTCAATAATCGATTAATCGGTCGATTATTTTTTCGATTAATCGATGAATCGGATAAAAAAAATAAACATTTGTAAATGCTGCATCTTTATTCAAAAACTGAACATTACTTCAAATTCACAGTGCACACTGAAGTGTCAAAACACCAGGTTATTGCTCCAACGTCCCGGAACTATTAAAAGTAATATTAAATGATAAAAAATTAATAATAAACTTAACTGGGATAACACAAAAAAAAACATACAATGTATGATATACATTTATACAGTATAAGGGATGTCCATGGTAAACCAGTCAACCGATAATATTTTTAACCGGTAAATACTAACGGTTAAAAAAATTAAATCATCTTAATTTCTCTCAGATGACAGGAGAGTTAATTTGTATTGATATTGATACCATTTTCAAGACTCCTTAACGATCCAAGTCTTTATTGATATCAAAATTGATAATTTTCTATTATTTTGTTGAAATAGAACTTGTATTATTGCTTTAATTGCAGATATGATCATAGCTCTAGATAGGACATTAAACAGGTCATAATTCCATTCCATCTTTACTATCTATTTTATCTTGCTGGGAAAACAAGTTTCGCCAAAATCTCAAATTTCTTTTTTTTTGTGTTGCATTTGAACACATCAATCATATTACTGAGCCGGCCTGAACACATCACAGTTGACATGTTTGCTACTTTTTTTAAGCTAACTAGCTTTATATCCTTCCGATTTTAACATGGATTTAAAATCTGGATCACTATTTTTAACTGACGGGACTTTCTACACCGTTCGGTTGTATGATTACTGCCGCTGCATTGAATGACTGTTGATGCGCCGATGCCGATTCTCCGAGCACGTCTGCACACCGTCTGCAGCAGCAGCTGACAGAGTTTTTTTGGACTAGACGGATACTGAGTTGATGGAGTTTTTTTTAACCCAAAGAAAGCAAAGGTACAACACTTTTATATAGGCCTGCAGTCCAGTGTTAGATATGACCAAAATACAAGCTGTGGCCGCTCACACTATAGCTTTCCCGCACGTGAAGCGAGCCTTCACGTGCGGAAGGGGGTTCACCCCGACGGCGAACAGCATCTCCCCTGAGCCGAACAGGAGGTGGAATTAAGAGATTAACGGCGATATTTTTTTTATCGCCCGATAAGAGTCTGGCGTTAACGCAGCCGTTAACGCCGTTATCGGCCCACCACTAATATATATATATATATATATATATATATATATATATATATATATATATATATAGTTTTTCTCCATAGCAACCGAGAATATTAAAGTGAGGGGGAAAGAGAGAGAAAGCTAAAGAGCTTAACCTGAACTCTCCTTGCTGCTCCTTGCCATTATTAAGTCTCCCAACTCCACGGCTCCTGGCCCCTTCTCTCACATGACAAGTTCCCTTGCTTTTCTCTTTTGTTCCTAAAGCCTCTGGTAAGCCTGGTCTAAAATAGTAAAACTCCATATGATATCAAAGTTGGGTGTCTCAATAAGCTTTTACAAAAATTTGATTGAAAATAAGGTTGATAAATATTCTAAAACCTAGTTCTATTAGTTATAAGAACAGCTTTTTGTTACTGTCTAGACCGTTTGACAGGACTGTGGGGGCGTGACCGTATCAAACAATATCAATAGCAACAATATATATTTAAGCGATATCACATGAGGGAGTAATGCTGTGGCTCGATACGGTATCAGCACGGCTGTGATTGTTGGTCGTAGGCACGAGGCTGCAGAGAGTTCTATGTTCTCTGCCCGAATATAGAATGTCCAAGGCAGAGAACTGCCGTGATTGGTTCAAAATACTTATTCTGTCATAAGAACCAGAGCATAGCCCGCCTCATCTAAACTGAATTTCTGTAAAGTTTATCAAACACAAATGACAATATCTATAATTTGGATTGATACATATGCCCAACTCTTTTCAGATGCTTACTATCATGCAACTAACTCCCTAAGTTACAAAGTTAGAAGGATTTTGTTGGGTTTACTGGGGCTTATAAGACATGTTTTGCAGAGTTGTGAATGAGGTAGATAGTGAGTTCACGTGCTGTACTTTTAAAGTATGTGGGGACTAAAGCAAGTCTGACGCCACCTGTCTCCTTGGCCAGGGTCAGGGTTGACGTTATTATGTAAGCAGATTAGGGAAAGGCTCGCAGCCCAGTCTGGACTGGGATGGAGGGACATTTCACTCTGCTCTTTAGCTGCTAAATGCTACGCTACATTCACTAGCAGCTGGTCGCTATAACTTTGTTTGTCATTTCGTCTGGTGCTGCACAGGTAGCGTCTAGCTAGGGGATTAATCTGAGCCTCTTGCCGGTAAAGCTCTGCCTGCATTTGGTTTAAAAAAAAAACCCTGGTGAGAGTGACTCAAAACATTAAAGTTACAGACCGTGAAATCCAAAAGAACTAAAAGAAACTTTAAAGCTATAGTGCGTAACCTCTGTTGATGGAGGAATTCTGAGTAATTACAATAACGCTGTCAGTGCATCTACATGAGGTAAAGCCTTCAGTGATTGCGCATGGATTTGATATACCTTCTGCTGAACGTCCAGGTTTTTTCTAGGCAGTAGAATCAACAAATTAAACATTTCTTGAGACAACTAATTTGGCAACAGCTTGAATGTAACCGAAATTAATTTATATGAAAAAGTTACGCACTATTGCTTTAAAAGCAACTGTAGAATCTATTGCCATTTTTCACAACAGACTTTTTAATCACATTTTTAGATTTATCAGTTGGCCTTTTAGACCTCAAATGACTCAAGACTGCATAACGATGCATCAGCGGGCTTTTTTTGAACACACTTATCTTCATCGCTTGACCCCACAGTGATTTATTCTGTCTGAGTAAAGTGCGGATATCCTGAGATGTTGCAATTTCCTAATATTTCTGGCGATTTCAGCACTCACTGGCTGTACTGCGTGTGAAGTATCTACAGTAAGAAGTTGAGTCATTATTATAGTCTGGGCATTTCCTCCCTATAAAAAGTCTAAGTTATTGCCGAGCGTTATCATATCTGACTGTGTATTTCTCATTTAGCTCAATCTTACCAGCTGTTGCACAATAGTTTATACATGTGTTAGGCCTGTGACTATAGTTTTAAACAGCAGGGGGCAATGTCACAGCAACCTTGACCTCCAAGGGCTGTTGGTAATTCTCCTCAAGTGCTCGCTCACTCACTCACTCACTCACTCAGTCACTCACTCACTCACTCACTCACTCACTCACTCACTCACTCACTCACTCACTCACTCACTCACTCACTCACTCACTCACTCACTCACTCACTCACTCACTCACTCACTCACTCACTCACTCACTCACTCACTCACTCACTCACTCACTCACTCACTCACTCACTCAGCAATTGGCTCATTTCTAGAAAGAATGGAAAACTGGATAAATATAACTCTTCAACTTACGCCCACTCCACCCACTGAACACATTTCGATGCCTCAGAGAAGGAATTTCACTTTCAAAAAATGTTAAGCTTTTACATATCACTTCTATCAAGATTCTTTTGAAGAGTGTAGGCCCTATTACGAAAAGTCTCTTTGATATTGCCGGCAAGCTTGGCAACAGGACACAGCGCAGACACAAACACAGACAGACACAAACACACACACACAGACAGAGAAAGAGTGAGTGAGTATGTGAGTCCCTGCAATGCATTTTTAAAGCATTTTCTTCCCACACAGACAGGGGCCTTTTTTGCTTTGGTCTGGTCCCTGCCATATATCATCTCCCTGCGTCTCTTCCAGTCACAGTTGGAGTGACCTGGAAACTGAATGGGTTCACCTGAGCCATAAGTCACTGGAATCGCCCCCAGGTGTCAAGATGTCTGTACTCGCGGCTGCCTTAGCTCAAAACGGCTTGTCACCACATTTACACAAACAGCTTTCAAAGGTTTTACTAGAAGAGTCTTTTTAGATATCCCAGACACATGGGCTTCCAAGAAGGGCTTTATGGAGTGTTGGAGTCATTTTCGAAAATCCAGCCCGCAGGTGTTTTTAAGGCGAGACACTGCAGGTGAATAGTGTATTGAATAAATTATGCAAATAAGGCAACAATCAAACTAATTATGTGTGGGTTTGTAAGTCTTTAAAGGCCTACTTCACCGGTGGGAATATGAAGGTGTATTGAATTCTGAATCTGAGATCCTATTTAGTATAAATGTGCATTTTTTAAAAAAATTGGTTCATCCTAGGCTGAGAAAAGGCAGAAAGAGTGTTTATGGTCTCACTGTCTAACCCTACATTTCTCTTACTGTGACATCACAGTAAGAGAAATGTAGGGTTAGACAGTGAGACCATACAACACTCTATCTGCCTTTTCTCAGGCTAGGATGAACCAATTTCAATTTCTTTTGCACATTTATACCATAGGATCTCAGAATTCAATACACCTTCATATTCCCACCGGTGAAGTAGGCCTTTAAGGAATACAAATCGAGATGTTTGACAGCATATGAATACAATCCTTTGGAAATAACCATCAGAAAATAGTGTTACCAATGATTAAGAAGAGTTTAGTTGATGTAAGAAGTGCTTTAGAAGTTGAGTTGATTTTTGGTTCAATAAAAACATACTTTGGGATAATGGCTGTTAAAGATGTTTGTATAGGAGAAATACACAGACGCAAACAGACAAGGTTTGTACAAATAAAAACCTTAATGTACATTTTGGACCCTTTTTATTTATACTAGTATGGAAAAAGACATGGAATGCAGGCAAAATTACTAGTGTTTAAAAAAACAATATGTTTTGGCCTGCAGTGTTGTGTTTCGCCTTAACTGGAAGATGACATTCAATCCAGAGTAACTGTAGTTCTTTGGTAAATTGATAAGATTCGCTTCCAGATAATGCTGGTTAACGCTCAATGCTAGTCTGATCTTGCTCTGTGGACTTAGCCTCTCTTATAGAAGTGTTTATTACCCCCCTCTCCCTCTCCTTCATTTCCCTCTCTGCCTTTGACTAGACAGGACCAGACAAGATAACTCAGTAAGGTGTGGTCTCGCCTTGACAACGGGGCCGCTCCCAGCTAGCCAACAGCTGGAGGGGGCAGATCTGAGGATAGTGTCAGTATGACACTGGACGAGGGAAATGTTTCTCTCAGCTGACTTTGACTTTTGGGTTATCTTATCTATTTATCTACAGTATCTATCCATCTATCTACAGTATCTGTCTGTCTGTCTCTGTCTCTCTCTCACACTCTCACTCTCTCTCTCTCACCCTACCCGCACACTTTCAAACTTGCGCAATAAAAAAAACTCAAGTGTGTCACCAAAAAGTACCTACGCGTGGATGTCAATCAAGAGTATAATATACACTTCGACAGACCTGACCTGATCATTCTAATAACTACATGGATGGAAAAATGCATCGTTAGAATATCCCCTTGCTGTTTCTCTGGAAATTCTTTCTAAAATCTGTGCTACATTTCGGTGGAAACCTGGCGTCGCCCACACACCCCCCCCCCCCACACACACACACACACACATTGGGTTATTGTCTGACTACCAATTGTCTCTTTCATCGTTTTCTCTCTCTCTCTTCTGTCCCCATTCAGTCACATATAATGAGTAATCCTGTGTTGACGTTTCAGGGAGCTCAATATCATAGTCATCATCACAGCCAGACACGCACAGACACACCTCTGTAATCTACACCCGGCGTGGAAATCACCTTAGAACTAGTGGTTTGAATCCTTTCACTTTGAGCTGTACTTGTTTTTTTTAATCATCATTTAATAAAATTTTCTTTTCAGCCATGTTGTAGTTTCTTTTTCTCCAACACATACAGACATGCTGGCTCTTACTGACACAACTTTGCCTTCCGTTCGACTGACCTGTTAGCCTGAAAACCTCACCTAAGTGACACTGACAGGCAGCTGCTAAAGCTGCTAAGTAAACACTCTGATTGGGCTGAATGCCCACGTTTTGCGAATGTGGCAAGCAAGCAGGCTGATGGGTGCTAACTAAAGAAGGTATTATGTGCCATTTCCTGCCAGAGATTAAGATTAAGTTCCTGGTTGTGCGGTTACATTAACAACCTCCAACCTATCTGACTGTAGTCCGTCCTTTAGTATGGACCATAAAACTACATGGATCTCTTCCTGACTCTTTTCCCAAACCTTTTAGGGTCAAAGGTTAAAGGAGGAGACAGCGATTCTGGAGAATGCTTTTTTGTGGAAATAACTTTTTGTCCAAATCAGTGAATATCTCCTCATGAGCCGCTACCTGTCCGAACTGTGTGCTCTGAAAAAAATTGTAATACACACCACAGGCTCTGTAAACAGGCACTTAAAGAAAAGGTATGAAAAAAAGGGGGCCACTGTAGCTAGAAATATGCCTGTTTACAGAGCCTAGCCTAGGATTTTTTTTTCATTACACAAAAAGTCATTTTGACAACAAGAGTTATCCAGAATCGCCGACTCCACCTTTTGATGTTACTAAAAATGTCTTGCTTTGCGAATCTGCCACGCATTTTGTGAATCTACTCAAATGAGTTATGCCTTTTTTTTTTCTTCCTATGATTCCTTTCCTTGGCCTATTTTCACTCTTAAGTGTCTGTGTAAGTGTTTCCATCGCCTTTTTAAAAGTGGGCCGTCGCGGTTGATTTAACGCGCTATGTTCATTAGTCTGTCTCACAGCTTGAATTGTACTTCAGGAACATGAGTGGACTGACTGCAGTAGACTACAGCAGAGTCTTTAAATTGGTTTTCTGGGGGGGGGGGGAGAAAAACAAATATAGAAGGATGTGACCTCAGTTGTAGCTGTAAAAGTTCTTGGAAAGTTTACTTCATGAAGTAATGCAATCCTACCTAATGGAAATAGTGGTGTGCAGTGCTCCGGTAACTCTGGGAGTCAGTTGAGACATTAAGGGGAGCTGAGGAAAGGCTACCTTATCACTCTGCTACGGGAAGCGGACCGTGGAGGTACTCTGCTGTTCATTTTTTCATGAAGGGAAGAGTGAGTGTGTGTGCATGCTCTATCTCTCTCTCTCTCTCTGTCTTCCATTTCCATTTCATTCCCTGACTCATGTTTGCAGACAAACTCCTTCACACACGCACAGACAGACAGACAGACAGACAGACAGACAGACAGACAGACAGACAGACAGACAGACAGACAGACAGACAGACAGACAGACAGACAGACAGACACATACCAGCTGCTCAGTAGGCAGATTTTGCTGCTGGTAGACTAACTAATAATTGGTAGTTAATTTAGTTACAGAGTTCTTCTGTAAAGAATGATGCCGTATTCAAATCCCATTTTGAAGGCATTACATTTTTCAGCCTCGCTCCTGCAGCACTGTGTGACAAAGTTAACGTCATGCTTTATGCACCAGGGTCAGACAGTGGGCTACACTTAGTGCGCATCAGACCATAGATGCTATTCTTGGCTGCCTCTGCCTCTCCAGTTTGGTGGAAACTAACTGCTGCAATTTTTGGTCAGAATACTTGCAGTGCATGTCAGTATTAACAATTGCTTCGTGTATTTATTTGACTACTTTGTATCTATTGAATCAATCACACATACGTATATGGGTATGTATGGGTATGTATTCTTGTATATTCACTAAAGAAATTGTACACAAAATCTTTTGCTAACATATTGCTGTCCTCATACAGTGTCTGATTTGTTGGAAAAATACACCCAGCCAGGATCAGTGTGACTTATTTACCTCATGTTTTTGATGCAGTAATCAGCTTTGTGACTAAGAGTTTACAGTAAGTTGACTGTCACCACCTCATTACATACTGTAAATAATGTCACTACGACTTAATTGATCAACAGTCTTGCTTAAGGATTAGCTTTTGTGTTGAGTGCCAACTGGCATCGTTTTGCCCGTAGGCCGACACGTCAGCAAATTATGACTGAACTTTTTTTATATTTGGGTGTACCGTATGTATCGCAATATTTATTATGTCTGTATTCAGTAATTTCTTAAGATTTGATGTTGCCATGTTAAAGGTGCACTATGTAACGTTTGGGTTTGTCAGAGAGGTCAAGATTTTCTAAGGTATATTCTCATAATGAAAATAAACAAACTTTCCTCACGGGAAAATGTTATCCCTGGAACACTGCTTGAAGTTAGTAAGAAAGCTACCTGAAAAGTAACTGTTTCACTGTTGTTTTTACAGCAGCAGGGCTCACAGTTTTGTTTACACACATATTATAGTCTTATGTTTGGTTCCAGGTAACTCAAAATAATTTGTTTTGATTTATGATGATACAATACTAAGAAATACATGTAGAGTCAATATCTTTTGTAAGCTAACTGCAGGCTATGCAAATGTAAACAAATCCCCCTCCCCAGAAACTGCACATTGCACCTTTTAAAGTGGAGTAAGATGATTTGTTAGCACGTGGATCCTAGCCCCCTGTAACATGCTACAACAGGCCACCACCAGACACACACACAAGGACTTGATCAGCTATGAACCAATAACACATTGTCTTCCTGCCAGCTGTACTTTTCCACCCCTTTGGGACATGGCCCCCCCAGACGGTGACTAACTCTAAGACAGACCAGCGTGAAAAACCCCTTAATTTAGAGGTGACTGAGATATGACGATGGCTGATTCTAGTGAAAATACAAAACTGTTTTTTTTACTTGGAAAATGTTATCACTGCTTTTACTTGGAACACTTCAACACGTGCTGATGATGATTTTGGATTTGAACAAAATACGCAGAATAATCTTAAATCCAGTTGAATGTGCTAATGTAATCTTATAGTTAAGGGACTTTTTAAGAGAAGAAATCTCCCTTTTTGCAGATTAGAAGTTCGATTTAATTTAGCAATGAAATGCATCATTGTTAAATTGAACATATTACAATTTTTTTCTGTTGCAGTGTGACTTGGTCTGGTGTGAACCGCAGTATATGGCTAAGCCAAAGTTAGCTGACTTTTACGGTACAGTGAATGTGTATGTTGGCATCATCTAGTGGTGAAAGTTCTAGATTGCAACGCTCCGCCTCTTTTAATTTAAAAATATTCTCTACTTTGCCATTGTTAAACCACATTTTAGCACACAACAGAGAAATATTCAAAATGTTAAAAAGGGGGAAAAAAATGTAATGTCAATGATTTGACCTATCCTTGACTGTTAGTGGAAAGACAATCAGCTCGACAGCCAGGCATCTAGCAATAACAAACAAACTGTGGACTCTTGACTTGTCTGCGTCAAGGTCCATCCATACAATGTCTAGTCAGGCAAATATAAACACTAGTAAAAAGAGGGATGTACCACCACCACCCCAGTTGACGCCAGTTCGACCCCCCCCAATAGGAGCATCCCATTCAGGAAGCAGTTTTTTTTCGGCAGACATGGGAATAACAGGAAGAGGGTACCTGACTACTGCTCTGCTGGGCGCCGTGAAGTGTCCCTACTACCAATATAGCCAAAGGTTTCAAAGACTTAAGAGAAGGCCCCCCCCCAGTAGAGAGGAGATGGATTGGGGAAAAAACAAGCCGCCCTTAAACCCTCTTGCATGCGAAGAGTCTTTCTCAATGGTTAAGCCCACTAATTGTTGGGTTAGCGCTCAAGTGTTTTTGAGAACGTAAACAACAACCCCATGCTGCCTAATGAAATACTGTGAGATACTGTGGCAAGTCTGCACGGGCTTAAGTTATAGCCAGGCGATAATAAGCTTTGAAGAATCTCCACCAATTGAGAGCGTGTGATTATGGCTGTGTGGAGTGTGGGTGCACTTGCCTGTCTAAATCACTGTTAACTTGAAGCCAGACACCAAAACCGTGGAACTCCCAGCTGCATCATTCACACTCGGGTGATTGAACCGTTTAGCCTTAATCCTTTCCTCGTTTTCTAAAAATGTTTTCTCCTCACACCGACTTGCTCATCCTTGTTATCTCACGCTAACACGTCCTTGTTTTTCCCCCTTATTTTAAAGATGACTCTGGAGAATGTGTGTTGTACTTTTTTTTGTTTTGTTGTCAAAATCGGTAAATGTCTCCTCATGATTCACTATCTGTCCATACTGTGTGTGCGCTGAAAACAATCCAGTGTTAATACACAGCCTAGGCTGTGTAAACGGGCATGTTGCTAGCTATGATGAGCCCCCTTTGTTGACATAGCCTTTGTTTACATGCCAATTTAAAGGGCATAGGCTGTGTATTAACACCAGATTTTTTTTCCCCAGCGCACACACAATACTGACAGCTAGCAGATCATGTGGAGATATTCACTTATTTTGACAAAAAGTGATTTGACAGCAAGCCTTCTCTAGAATCACTGATCCCCCCCCTCCCACCCCCCCTCCCCCCGAAGACATGAAAGAATTCCAAGCTTAAGGATATTGAGGGGTTAATGCCAAGGTCAGGGGCTTCAAGGGAAGGTCACTTGTGTTCAGTGCCCCCCTCCCCTCTCCCTCTCCCCATTTCTGCCCTCCAACAATGGCAATACCAGTGGGGTCTAATCCTTTAGCGTAATTGCATTGTCGCTGTCCACTCTTTTAAATATAGCCTCCCCTAATTAAGGCTGACAGTGGGGGGGCGGCAGGGCGGACATGGATTCAACAAGTCGCCTTGTTTTGAAGACACAGGACATGGTTATGTGGGGGTTTAGGCATTAAAACTTACCCCCCCTCCCCAACCCCCCTCAGAACTTCAATGTGCCCCCCCCCCCCCTCCCCTACCACCAGCCCGAGGGGTCTGAACTGTTTTTGTGAGCTAGCTAATTGCGGGGGGGATTTCTACACAGTTCATCTGGGATTAACCCGAATGACAAAAGAACAGAGAGCAGTGGGCTGCAGTGTTTGTGGTCAGAGCAACAGACTGTAACGGGACATTAAGGCTATAAATCATACTCGCTCCGACACCACACACCATTGCTACACACACACCATTGCTTCACTCACCTACACGCACGCACACAAACACATGTGCACACACACACACACACACACACACACACACACACACACACAAACACACCCACCCTATAACAACAGTGCTATGCAACAATTGACTAGCACACCCTGGCAAAGATCTTTAGGACAGCACGCGCTGCCGTCGCAAAAACACTAGCGCTTTTGTCCAAAGGGGGCGCCAGAATCAACAAAAACCGAAAGTTCCCCAGTGTGGCTTTAAAAAAAAAAGCAGCAGACCCGGGTTCGATTCCCGCCCGCGGTCGTTCTCTGCATGTCACTCCCCTCTCTGCCCCATTTCACCTCTGTCTCTATCAATAAAGCATGAAAATTGCAAAAAAAAAAAATCTTAAAAAAAAAATAAAAAAGTTGATGTATGTGTGTATGTTAACTCTGTTTGTGTGGTTGGTTTATGTTCAAATAAAGAATTACTTCCGACTCTGCCCATGGTCGGCACTTTTGAGGAAATTCAACTGAACCCCTTCATTTAACCCCATGTCACCTCAGCCTCACAGTTCATATGAAGTGATAAATAAAGCTTGAAAGACAGTTTGGGCAGACAGAAAAAAAAATTGATGGATTCTCAAAAATTCCAAGGTTGAGTTACACCAGGTTCAACTGAAACCATCACAGTGCTGCGTGTCACATAGGAAAACACACTTGCTTATTCTTAGTAGAAACGAAAAGATTTTTCAGTGGGAGTTGATTCAGTTTACATGAGTCAGCCAGGATGTGTGTGAGCTTGTGCGGGTTGTGATTGAAGAGCTGGGCGGGGTTAATGATTTTCTGTGTGTGTATGAGAGAGAGTGTGTGCGTGTGTGTCCTCCTCAGTAGACTGCTGTAGTAAACAGAGCGAGCCTCTCTCCGCTCTGTCACATTCTTGCGATCGCAACCGAGTCCGTCAGATAAACCCCATTGTCTGGTATCTGCAGAATATTCTAGGAACTTGAAACACACACGACACACACACACATACACACATACACACACTCATCTATCGAGGGAATTCATAGCAAGCCCGTTTCTGGCTAAGGACTTAAATCTTTCACCACCTGCTGTGTATTGGAGCCTGGATATATTGATAGGCTCTTCCACTGAAAAGCTAACGGGTTGCCTTTCCTGGGATGAGCAGTTTATCTATGGTGAGTAACTATAACGTTAAGACCAAGATTTTTCTCATTGATTCTAGCCTGACAGCAAATTGTATGAGAGAATATATGATGTGCTAAGTGCCTACACAACCTCTAGTCTGCATTAGCGTTTTGGTTGTTGCGATTTTCTTAAATTTTTCTGAAAAAAAACGAATGATAGCAGAAGTAAATCAGGACTGCAACTAACAAATAGTACATCTCATCGATTAATCTGCCAATTATTGTCTTGTTGATATTGATTGATCGTAAAATATCTAACAACAGTGACAAATGCCTCACGTTGACGTCAGTGGGTGCCTTTTCTTTTGGGCAGTTCAGACCCAAAAAAAGATATTCACTTGATTTTTATCGTAGGACAAAAGAAAAAGCAACACATTTTCCCATTTGCAAAGCTGTCAAATGACTGAAGCCAATAATGGATTGGTTTTCTATCGATCGACTAATCAATTGATCGAATAATTGTTGCAACTCTCTAACCAACCATTCAACATTTAGGATATATCTCTCCACTGACTCATTGTTTCTTTCTTTTCTTTTTTACTTCTCTATTTTTATCTATCTACTGGCATCTATTAGGTATTTTGTATTTTCCTCTTCTGTCTGCCTATTTCTACATCTGCTTCTTATATCAACAGACCAAGTGAGTGTACCCCCCCTTGGCACCCACCAGCTCTATCTCTCTTTCTCTCTCTCTCTCTCTCTCTCTCTCTCTCTCTCTCTCTCTCTCTCTCTCTCTCTCTCTCTCTCTCTCTCTCTCTCTTTCCCTCTCTGCTTTTTTCTTTCCATACTTCTTTGGAAGCGCTCTCCTCAAAAAATAATCAATTTCCATGTCATATTTGGAGCAGCTCGCCTCCAAACCAACATTCACTTCTAATTCTGCTTGGAATAGCCTGTTCTTTTTAGTATTTTTTTTTTCTTTCTTTCTTTTTCCCTCTCTTCTCCTTTTTCTCCTCTCACTTCCTCCCTTTTTTGGTCTTGTTCACCACCGCCCTCCTTGTCTGTCTATCTCTCTCTCTCTCTTTCTTCCTCCGCATGCCCCGGGGCTATGGATAGGGAAAGGTTGGTTGCGTCACAGTGAAGCCAACATTATCAGGTCACTACACTTGGTTTTGTATAGAGCAGAAAGAGACCAGCTGCTTTGAGTGGTGAGTGGGGCTTTTTTCTAGTAGTTGTATATTGATTATCCTTAACTTAAACAGTTGTTCTCGAGAACTGGCTGTGTGTGTGTGTATGTGTGTTTGTGTGGCGCTTCTCTCTGCCTTCAGAATGTTGTTGTTGTTGTTCCCGGTGACGACACACAGTGACAGTGGCATGTGTCAAATGGGTGTCATGTAAATATTTGACTTTGGCTCTGTGTGTCTGGAAATGGGGGAGTCGGCTGTGTTTCACCCCAAGGGGTTATAGCAAGAAAGTTAAGATTTTTTTTTTAAAGTTAAAGATCTGTTTAGCTTATAATAGTTTATTAATTATTCCAATTACTTATCTAAAGAAATTAAGTGATTGCAGTTATTATTTTTTGTTTTGATTCATAAAATAAAAATAAAAGATTGGAGCATGCCCAGTTGGCCAATAACAAAGATGAGTTGCGGAAAGATGAGGAGGTAATATGTCGTTTCGGTGGTTAACTTTTTTGCTGCATGTTGAGACAAACCTTTTTGACTGGAATGCATGGTCTACTTTACACTTAAGGTGTTACACCATGTCCTGTGTGCGTGTTTGTTCCCTGAGTTTGTTGACTTTTCTGTGTGGCCACACGAGGAGTGCCTGCGTGCTGTCAGGTGGACTTTTGACTTGACCTATCTGGCGATCTGATATCAACTTTTAGATTTAGATATTTCCGTGGTCCTTATTGTGATAGTCTGGCACGGATAAATAGATAACGGAGATGTTGAAAATGCTGTAAACTCTCTCTCTCTCTCTCTCACTCACTCTCTCTTTCTCACAAACACACTTACACACACACACACACACACACACACACACACACACACACACACACACACACACACACACACACACACACACACACACACACACACACACACACACCTGTAGTTTACAGATGTATTACTGGACAAGGAAATGCTGTTGTATTTCGTAATGAGCTTTGCGGTGTTATTTTTGTTGGCTGAGTTTCAATATAATTATGAAAAATGATGTCAGTTTGTTGACAGTACTAAACGGGCCCATTTCTCCTAAATGTCTCCAATGTGTAATCTGGGAAATACTCCACTCCTCTTCTATTATTTGTCACAGTGCAGGGGAGGATTATGACACAAGGAAATGCTGTGCAGAGTTACACAGTCTAAATACTCTATAACAAACAAATGAATCACACAAACTGATCTGGGGTTTAGAAATGGAGCCAGATATACTGCATGTGACATGTTATTGAGGGGGCTGTAAAAGCTATTGGGACAATTTTGCTGTTGGTAAAAGTAACAATGTACGGACAGAGTTAACTGAAAAAAATCAGACGTAAGAACCTTTTGTCGCTTTTTTCTGGTAAATGAAAGTCCCATTGTATAAAAAAAAATTACTACTTTTATTTTTGGCTGTGAGGAAGTTTCACCTTTGAGTGGCACCTTTGGACTTTTTATGACACCAGGGCCTGCTGTCATAAAGACCTTTGCGAGCGCGTTCATTTGTTTTGGAAGCGAGTGAAAGAGAGACTGCAGGGTGCATCGCGATGAGATAATGTATATATTTGTGGCTTTATGATTAATAATGGTTAATATGACCATGGTGAAGCATAGTACACTTTGATTTAGTAGCGTTCTTAAACACAGGCTTTTCAGGTCTGCCTGCTGCCGTAAATCGTTTTGTCTGAGCTGGCGTGGGGATTCAGACCCGACCAAAAGGAATTAATAACTATATAAAAGCAGCATTCTTTTTGTTGAAGGTTCTTGTTTGATGTTACGGATCATTTATGATCATCAGAGGAAAAATGAGACCATTTCAGAAACACTTTAAAGTTCCTCGTAGTCTCTTTAAGTTGTAAATATGTCACGATGCATACATCATTGTAATCTACATGTGTTTGCATAGCCATGTGTGGGCTTGTTGAAGCCATTGCCAATACCGTATATACTCACATCTAAGCAATTAGAGTTGTTAAGTAAATAGTCATAATCATAAATAATCCTCTTAAGTATCAGTTTCATGTGTTTTAAATGTACAGTATTCCTTATGGGGCTCATTATGATATACACCTGCTGTCTTATTTTCTATGTATTGCTTTGAATGATCTCATCCCTATGTAAAACAACCCTCCTCCTCATCATACTACATACATTTGAAATCTGTTAGTGACTCAATACTCGGCAGAATTTACCACCGCGGGCCCTTTTTATGAACATACTTAACATGTGTTTTCGTAACACACACACACACACACACACACACACACACACACACACACACACACACACACACATTGACACAATCTCTCTCTCTCTCTCTCTCTCTCTCTCTCTCTCTCTCTCTCTCTCTCTCTCTCTCTCTCTCTCTCTCTCTCTCTCTCTCTCTCGGGAGGATGAAACACAACAAGTGCCTCTGTTTGAGTAAGTCCATATGTGTGCGAGTGCGGCGCCCCGACTGTACTGCAGTGGATATGAGTCGCTTAATGTGGAACAGGCTTGCAGACGGGCAGGCAGCGGTGTTGCCAGGTCTCGCGAAAAGAAACAAGCAACCAGGCCTATTACAAACTAGCCTCATTTAGGCCTATATACACTCAACAAAAATATAAACGCAACACTTTTGTTTTTGCTCCCATTTTTCATGAGATGGACTTAAAGATCTAAAATTAATTCCAGATACACAATTGTACCATTTCTCTCAAACATTGTTCACAAATCTGTCTAAATGTGTGATAGTGAGCACTTCTGCTTTGCTGAGATAATCCATCCCACCTCACAGGTGTGCCACATCAAGATGCTGATCTGACATCATGATTAGTGCACAGGTGTGCCTTAGACTGTCCACAATATAAGGCCACTCTGAAATGTGCATTTTTTTGCTTTATTGAGGGTCTGGGGACTCAGAACCAGTCAGTATCTGGTGTGACCACCATTTGCCTCATGCAGTGCAACACATCTTCTTCGCATAGAGTTTATCAGATTGTCAATTGTGGCCTGTGGAATGTTGGTCCACTCCTCTTCAATGGCTGTGCGAAGTTGCTGGAGACGGCTTATGGTGGAGAAATGAACATTCAATGCACAAGCAACAGATCTGGTTGACATTCCTGCTGTCAGCATGCCAATTGCACGCTCCCTCAATGCTTGTGGCATCTGTGGCATTTTGCTGTGAGACAAAACTGCACATTTCAGGGTGGCCTTTTATTGTGGACAGTCTAAGGCACACCTGTGCACTACTCATGATGTCAGATCAGCATCTTGATGTGGCACACCTGTGAGGTGGGATGGATTATCTCAGCAAAGCAGAAGTGCTCACTATCACACATTTAGACAGATTTGTGAACAATGTTTGAGAGAAATGGTACAATTGTGTATCTGGAATTAATTTTAGATCTTTAAGTCCATCTCATGAAAAATGGGAGCAAAAACAAAAGTGTTGCGTTTATATTTTTGTTGAGTGTATATCCGGGACCAGTTCTTCAACAATTGAAAATAGCCTAGTTATACATTATATCATATAGCCTATATTAAATTTCATCCATTTCAAATGGTAATAATAAGGGATTCTTATTGCATCCACTTCATCAACAACAACGTTACATTACTACTTCTGAAATCACTGCTATTGTTTTAAATTAAATAAATACTTTCATTGTACGGAGGGAGAAATACTAAGCCTCCTTGGTTTGGATTGTAAACATCTTTCTATCACTTCGGAGTGGGTTAATCCAGTGAAATAACAAGAAAGATAACTAGAAACTTCAACTTTATTTAATGCATGTGTAGCAAGCCCAAATTTGCGACCCAAAATAATCCGGCGAACCCGCGACAGCCAATATTTGTAAGTGACTCTACAAAAAATATCAAGCCTGAAGTCGCTCATAAAAAGCAAACTTGGCAACGTTGGCTGGCAGGCTTGTTACATAACGGCCGCAGTAAAAGGGCAGCAGACCCTGGCTCTCCTCCTCTAGCCGGTCAGAGGACAGATGGCAACAGAAGAAAGCAAGCATCGCACTCTCTCTGTCTCTCTCTCTCTATGTCTCTCACTCACTCGCTCCCCCCCCCTCTCCAATGCACCTATGCAGCTCCTCAACAGATGCATCGTTTATTTATTGAAAAAAAAAAAATCGGGCCAGGCCTGCCCTTGTTTCCCCCCCTTTGATCTGCTGCTTTCAATCCCACCTACTGGGCCACGGCTAATGGCCACTAGAGTCTGTGTTATGTTTAGGAAAAGCAGGCTGGGCTACGGTGTACATTATATGGAGGAGGGAGGCCCTATGGGGGTCCCAAGAGGAAAATGAAAATAGGCTTTTAGTAGAAGGTAGCAGAAAAAGTAGCATGTAGCAGGGTTTCTCTTGTCAACTCAACTTGATGGAAAGCACACTTGTTACTGTGAGCGTCTGAGTCCGAATATTTCAGTACATATAAGCTGATATGCATCTGTATTACCCTTATCTTTAGCGCTATACTCATCTTTAGTGTTATCAAACAGTTGGGTTCATACAGGCCTAGGTGCATCATCCTCTTAACCAATTTAATAGTTCAAGCATTAAAAAAAAATAAAAAAATCACCAAAAGTTTTTATTTTTAGAAGCACAAGATCTAATTTGTCTAGAAAATCATTAGGTGTTGTGTTCAAATTTACAAAATAAACTTACCTGAAGGTTTTTTTGTGTGATCTTGCAATTGAGAGTGAAATATTTCGGCTTTATTTGCATTGAACAAGGTTATGGTATACACTTTGTGTTTGTGTAGTGTATTGCACTCTGTTCCGATATATGCACACAGGTCAAAGGTGTGTTTGTCTGTGAAAGTGAGACAATGGGTCATTATTGGGTCGCAGACTATGAACCACTGATGATGTGGACTTGTTGTCTGGCTTTTCAGGGGCTATTAGCTCTGATAGGTTTGGTGCTTTCAGAATGCATGAGTTGGTCCGACCAAAGTCTGTCTGACTCCGGCTGACTTTAACAGCAGTCATACTATTTGAACAAGACTGTGCATGACTGTGCCTCGTCTAGTGCTAACCAATCATTTGCGTGCGTAGGTGTGTTTATTGGGATTCACTTGAGCTTTTGTCTTCTTTGGTGTGTGTGTGTGTGTGTGTGTGTGAAGTCTAAGAAAGAGCGAAAATGACATAGTCAGGTAGAGGTTTGATAAATTAACAAGAAATGATTTGAATTGTAGAATACGATACGGTACAATATACTTTATCATAGAGCAGTTGGTTCTGACCGAGTCATTTGATTGGACGAGAGACATTCCATGAGCGCTGATATTGTCCCCTATGGGAAATTTGTCTATGAACCAACAATGCAGTGTACAGAAGCTACTGTAAGTGGAATCGTGACTTATTTTTGCATTTACACCACTCCTAATCACTCGGTGCTAAAGAGAAACATAAAGCCGAATGAGTTGCCAAATCAGTGATGGCTTTCGTGTTAGGACAGGACGCCTTTTCTGTGGGAGTGGTGGAGTGATGGTAAGAATTGAAGTTGGCCCATTTAATTAAACACAGTGTACGTGGTTGTGGCCCACAGTCTCAACAAAGACTGAAGTCCATTTAGACATTTCAGTGTGTGACAGAAGGTTGGACCGAAGACAGTTAGAGCTCAACTTCGCCAAACAGTATTCTCATGACCGTCTCTTCCCGTCATCTCAAAAGTGAAGCATTAGTTCAACAGTTTTTTTGCTTTGTGTAGAGGTTGGCTTTGATTTCATGTTTTCTATTGTGTGTGTGTGTGTGTGTGTGTGTGTGTGTGTGTGTGTGTGTGTGTGCGTGTGCGCGCGTTTGTGTCTGGAGTTTTTATGATAGCCGCTTGGAACAATGATGGGGAATTGAGTTTGCTCAATGGGTGTGGGCCTGACGATGACAAATTGCTGTGTGTGTGTGTGTGTGTGTGTGTGTGTGTGTGTGTGTGTGTGTGTGTGTGTGTGTGTGTGTGTGTGTGTGTGTGTGTGTGTGTGTGTGTGTGTGTGTGTGTGTGTGTGTGTGTGTGTGTGTGTGTGTGTGTGTGTGTGTGTGTGTGTGTGTCAGGGATTGTGTGTGGTAACTCCAGTTTTTCGCAATATGTCAATAAAGGATGGGATAGTTTTTTTTTTTTTTTTTTGCCATAAAATGTAATACATTTACGTGGCCTACCTCCTAAAAAGAAAAAAATTGTAATTCATGTATTAGTTAAAATAATCATATGGGCTTGTTGTCTGGTTTATGGACCCTATGCAAGCCTGTTTCTCTACTGGGTCTATAGCCTCCTTCATGGTTATCGTTCCCATAGAAAGAGCTCAGGGAAGCGGCTGTGCGATGCTCTCTTTAAGGAGGTGGTGTGCAGATGTCCTGTACATTTGCCAAACCAACCACTTAGTCCTCAACTTTAAAGACTTTTCTCTTGTCAAAGTAAAATAAAACCTTTTTTTTTTCAAAGCATTTCCCAGAAGCATAAATCTCACCTTTTGGGAGCTTTTCTGTGGGAGCCATGTGGGAGAATGGAGCCGCACTATGGCCCAAGTATGTGAGTGAAAAGCAACATCCCCCTGTCTGCACTAACACCGACCATAAGTGCACTCTATGTTTTTGTAGTTCAATAGAGCAAACAGATTGGTGCCAAATGATCTTGCTGTCTGCGCCATTTCGATATCTGCAGAATTATTATATCATATCATTATTTTAAGCTTATGAACTCAACAGCTCTGCACCAGGAATTCTAATATTTGGAGCAAGTAACCTGTGAAAAATGAAGTGTGAATCTCAGTAGGATACAGCTGTTATTTCAGTACATCCCTCTACGTTTTATTATTATTTTTCATATTTTCCTGCTCATATTATTTTCAAGTTGTTGCTAAATTCACTCAAACCCATCTGTAGCTTCTTAGTCAACTAAAGGCCATACAGATACATTGAATGTATTCATTAATAACTTTCATTGTTAAAAACTAAGCCTGTACAGAACTGATAAAAGGCTATCGAACTCCCAACGCTTTTTTACCTCTGAAGATACACTTGGCAGGGTAACATAAGTCCACGGCTCACATACCCTATTCGTCAGACACACACACACACACACGCACACGGCGATGCATGCTATTACATAAGTACTAGGTGTTCTCTGGCAGGACAAGCTGTTCCGGAGAAGGTCTGCGGGAGGTCGGAGGAGGGAGGGGGGGGGGGGGGGGGGACATGCAGACAGGTTGGAGACAGACAGACAGGAGGTCCCATTAAGAATAGTTTTAGCTTTTGACTAAACTATGAGTGTGTTATCAGTGTGTGCTGGACACGGATGTGGAAATACAAAGATCATTACCGAGAAGAAGATGCTCTTTCATGGCAGCCTGGTGGTGATGGATGGGCCATGTGTATCACATTGAGTCAGGTCTGTAATCTGGGGTTTGAAATTTATCGCCAGCCTTAACCTCAATGCGTCATTATAATTTCATACACAAAGAGTGATTACCCGCAAATTTTCCAGCTTGCGAGGATGTGGCGAGCCGTCCAAAACTTATTTTTTTTAAATTGTCCCGTCAGGAGCCAACAAATTGGGATTTGGTGGTCTGGACCGTTGCAGCTGAATTGAACTGCCAGGCTGTTGCTCGAAAAACCCACACGTTCCACTGTTGATTATGATTCATGATTATAAAGTCAATATACCCTTTCCCCAGGTTTTAATGTCTTTAGCATCGGCTGTGTGAAAAGGTCTTGTGCAGTGCTTGCAAAGCTATTTGTTCAAAATAAAAGCTGACTCTAGAGGTATATCAGGGGGCTATATGTCATCAAATGTGTTGCTGTAGCCTTCATAGGTTGCGTGCCAGTGTTGGAAGCATTAAGTGTACAGGTAATAATCCTGATTCACCTCAGAAAATTCCAGTTATCATCATTTTAAAAAACAAGAACGTCTTTATTACAGCTGAGCAACTGATAATCTTTTCATCGATGACACAGCCTTGGGCAGGCCTGCGTGTGTGTGTGTGTGTGTGTGTGTGTGTGTGTGTGTGTGTGTGTGTGTGTGTGTGTGTGTGTGTGTGTGTGTGTGTGTGTGTGTGTGTGTGTGTGTGTGTGTGTGTGTGTGTGTGTGTGTGTGTGTGTGTGTGTGTGTGTGTGTGTGTGTGTGTGTGTGTGTGTGTGTGTGTGTGTGTGTGTGTGTGTGTGTGTGTGTGTGTGTGTGTGTGTGTGTGTGTGTGTTGGCGTGTTTGCAGGATATGTTGAAACAAGGGTGCATAAGCAGGTGCCACGTGGCAAAGGATGTGCTAAGCCAAGACTAAGGGCCGCTGTGGGGCCGCTGTGTGTGTTTTCTCAGCTGTTGGTGTGTGTGTGTGTGCAGCGTTTCATCTACAGTCAATCATGCCCCCCCCCCCAAAAAAAAACTCCGCTAATCCGGCAAGATCTGAGAGCAGGCATGTTAAGGGGCGGGGGCCGACACGCGACACACACTCACATGACACATGTTGTCTCTCACACACGTTCATACGCTGGCAATACCAGGCACGCATGGCCTCTCGTCAGCTGTTAGGCACGGTCTCATTTCACTGTATAGTCTGCTTCTCTCACACACACCCTTCCCACTTTTGTTGTGTTGGTTAAACTGATCCAGAAACAGCCAGATAATGGATGTCAAGTCGTTCTCATACCCACCAAGTATCCATCATCCCTTTCATTGATAGGAATGTGGAGTATTGCAGGAATTGCAAGAGCTTTATTTTTAGCTGTGTATCTTCAGGTAATTACTCATGCATTTAAGATTAAAAGCTTTTGTTGTTTTTCTTCGTTGGAGTTTATTTTTCCAGTCAGTGCTTTTCAGTCGTTCACTCCCAAGACCTTTTTTCTTCACCGTATGTCATGATGATGCACTCGTTTGTCTTGGCTTAAGCGTCAGATCTTTTCAGCTGCTTTAGTTGAAGCAGGAATGTGAACACTCTTGACTTGATGTTGCGAGGAGGAAGAAGGCCTAGTACCTATCTCTCTGAGCTATTGTCTAAATATGGCGCGTGTGATTTTTTTTGCTGGCATTTTGTCTCGCCCCGGCTGTCTGTCTGGGCACACCTCGTGGAGAACCTAACACCTCCGTGTGAAGGGACATTTGACACTGGTGGATGAAAAATGCGTGATTATGCGTTGATGTTGATTTTTTTTTTTAAACGCCTAAGTAGGTGACGTTGTAACACATTTCCGTGACTTGTTTGCTTCCCTCCATAGAAGATGAGATCAGTGAATCAGTCAGGTTTGAGACACTTTACTAGTCTGTACCTGCTACTTGAACAAACTAACGGACGTCATCAACTCTTTAACGACTGAGAAACAACGTAATCTGAATAGTAGAACATTTACCTCACAGTGAGCCGAGGACTTAGAAAGATCTCAGCTCAACAGTGTGAAAACCAATGCATTATTTTTAGAGAAAAAGTCAAAATATTAGTAGAAAAATATCGAGATATACATGAACACATGCTCACCATTAACATTGAATCGCAAAAAAGGAGAGTAACCAATGTTTTTGTGTTTATGTTTTCTTTCAATTGAAATATCAAAAAGGTTTCTCTCTCTAAGAGGCATTCATGACTGTCGACCCACCACCAAAAAGAAGCCATCCTTTACTCTGCCATTCTTCAGGATCTCAGTTTGTCCCATAAGCTTGAGTTGTACTCTGTGGTTTCTGCTACTGTCACGCTATGACATGGTTAATATTATAACTCATAGACATCAGCCGTGTTGTGACAATGTTAGCATGACATAAGCGTTAATCTAAGAGTGGCGTCTGCCTAACAGTCTACAGTCACATAGCTTTGGGCTTAAGGCAGGCTGCTGTACTTAGCCAACATCATCCACATATTCCAACTATTTAAAGTTGACGTGTTGAACTTGTCAGCAAACCGTTGCCTAATAATACATCCGGCAGACACATTAGCATTCATTTGCTTCTGTCTATGATTGTCACTCCAATATGTTCACCAGCTACTATTTAACTTTGTTCATATGTTGTTTGCTGCTGGCCAGGAGGAGACCAGTCTTTTCTTTAGACGGAAAACAGCTGCCTGCTGCAGCCCAAAACGGCACTAAGTAAATGGCGCCACTCAACCAAAAAAGTCAAAATTGTTGGAGAACCAAAACAATGAGCTGAAAGATGCTTAAATGATCCGTAGAGCATTGAGCAAACTCCATACAATATATGAATAATGTGATCCATAATATATATAACAAGTTGGATCCTATCTCCATAAGTTTGGACTTTATTCATAGAAGTATTTATTTGGCCTGACTGATCGTATTTCTTGCAGTGTCGCACATTTGTAGTGGGGCTTTTCTGAACTAATCCTTTAACACAGTTGTACTTACTAGAGGAGAGCATGTCATGTTCAACACAGTGCCCAAGGCCATAGCCTTGCTGACTCTTGTCTCTCAGTCTCTTGCTATTTTAAAATCTCTCTCCGGTCTGTCTGTCGGGGGCTCTTACCCGGGTGTAGTGACCCTGGGTGTTTATGAGGAAGGGAGTAGTTGGTACTGGTGGTGGCAGAGAAGAACAAAGGGTGAGAGAGAGAGAGAGAGGAAAAAGAGGAGAGGAAGACGATTGCTGGCGGAGCCCAGAGCAGTGGGGCTGTTTAATCTCCGCAGGACCGTCAGATGGCTTTGACAGAGCACAGGCTCCAATTAGGCTGCAAGATTAGGAGGGGGCTTTGTACTTCGGAAAAGCTTCTGGACGACGACTGGCCTTTTTATTTCTTGCTTCCTGTCTTGGGTTTATATCTTCAGTGGGACTCCTCCTTGCCCTCACCCTCCCTTAACCCTGTGCCCTCACCCTCCCTTAACCCTACCACCCCTCCCCCCTCCTTCTGTCCCCTTCCAGTCCTGCGACCTGGTCCTTTTTTAAAATCTGAGATTATACCTGGCTAGACATTGAGAATTGAGAGGAGTGGATTAATGAGGCAGTGTGTGGCTTGGCAGGGGTTCGTCGCGGAGTGAATTAGCGGCAAGCCAAGGAGGTGACGATTTGGATGTTTTTTTTGGGGCCCGAGCCGATTGGTGCCTGTTCTGCTGGCATGGACATGGAGCCGGGCTGCGGGAGCGGGGGAGACTCCTGCTCCGATCTGCAGAATATGACGGTAGAGTACCAGGGCGTGGGACTTGCTACTTAATTGTACTTAAGCAATGTTTGTATGGCTATAGCTTGTGGCAGGGCGCATGGGTGTGTTGCGTGAGGGCATTTTAGGCATATATTATGCATAGAATTGTTGCAAACTTCCACCATTTTTAAGGTAACTTAAGGCGTTCCACAGGGTTCAATTTTAGGCCCCCATACTTTTTACCCTGTTTATTTGTTTTGTATAGTTTTTACTATGTTGTGTCCAACTTGAATTAGCTTAGTTATGCTTGATATGTTGCTATTGGTGTTGGGTGTTTTTCTCTTTTGGATGGCTGATGGTTTACTGGTTTATTTTTATTATATTTTATTGCTTGACTGTTTTGCTTTGTTTTGTGATTTTTAGCGCCATCAAAAATGAGACCTCCTTCCCAATGGATTTCCCTGTCTAAATAAAGATAATAATCTACGTCTTGCGTATCTATAGTTGTTATGTTATGTGTACATGAAAGCTACATTCTAGTTTGTGCTCCACCCCGCGTTGTGCACACATGTATTGCACAGACACACTGCTCCTCTAGAGTACATGGAAACAATGACAGGAAGTACATTAGCGGGACCGCCATTGTATCTCCCCATACATCCTCACTTCCTGAGCCTGGGTTTGGGCGCTACAGAGGGGCTGGGTGGGTGCAGGGTGAGGTTAGTGGATGTACACGAGCCCCGTGGTGCCACCCGCCCCGTCTTGTCTGGCCCGAGACAGAGATCCTTAATCCTGCAGCCTTCTGCTGCCTGTCCCCTTTTGGCTCTGCGGACTGGACGTCTACCAGCTTCTGACCTGTGGTCGGTTTTATTGTTCCACCTCTATGGTTTGCGGTTTTGGCTTATGTAAGGTTAAGCTGGTCCCAGATCAGCACATGAGGTGAAAAACTAACTTTAAGTCAATTAGTTGTCATCCACACACACACAGGGGGGGACAGATGGTGGGACTGTGGGACTCACCAAACCTCAGGAATGCCCCTGGCAGCCTCTCTGCTCATTTAATTGTGGCACAAATAATAGTGAAGCAGGGAGCTGTGTATTCTAAATGTGTGTGGGACTGTTTCAACCTTTTCACTTCGGCCCGGCCTTTTTAAATGTTTTTGCATTTTAATGTGGGGAGGGGGCCTTGTTGTGTACTTGGTATTTATGTGATCTGACTTTCTCTCGTCCCTTTGTCTACCCCCCACCCCCTTCCTGTTTGTGTCCCCTTTTAGGTTTGCCACCACCCCGACTGTCAAGACCTGAATAACAAAAGTCCCCTTCATCTGTGTGAGTCATGTGACTCACGCAGCCATTCGGAGAACACAGACAACATGCACTTTGACCGGCACCCCCGATTCGACTTACAACCTCAAGGTAAACACTCGCATTGTATCTTTATTTGGTCATATTCCATCTTACAGTGATGTCATACCCATTACCTCATTGCAGCATGTTAGTGTGTGAACACCAAATACACCCAGTTCTTATAGTTGTCTAAATAAGGCATTAATAAATAACGTAAAACATTGCACTCATATGTCTCTGTTTATGACTTTATGAAATCATTCAATGTTGGTCTGAAAAATCTACAATAATAGATAAACTCTTGTTATTAAAAGGGTTGTTAAAATAAATAAAGATACACTTATTTTCTCACATACTTTTGGTCAAAATCCATTACGTCAACTACACTTTCTCAATCATTCTTAGCACTTTTCTGAAGGTATTTACATAAGGATTTGTTTATACATTGTTAATTGTCTGATTTATGAAAATGTATTTTCAAGACCTGTAACTGTGCCGAGGCAAGTTTGGACTAAAATTGAAAAAGCATGATAAAAGTTGCCAAAGACTTGTATTTGTGAACCAACAGAAGTACTGACTGCTGTGTTTTCTTAACCCTTTAGCCTCCATCCTGGCCCGGAACGTGTCCACGCGCTCCTGTCCCCCGCGCACCAGCCCCCCCTCCGACCTGGAGGAAGAGGATGAGGGGAGCAATGACCGCGGGTCGGTAACCCCCCCCAAAAACGTCACGCTAGCGTTCATGTGTTTTTCTGTCTTTCTCTCTGTCTGTCTTGTCTGTCTAGCTCATGTCTTTTTCACACTGGACAGATAAGTTAAAGCCATGAAATGTGTGTCTCCTGACAAGAGATTTTGAGATTTTTATCACTTCTTTCAAAGTCTCCTCCACGGTCCCATTTAAAGAGAGGCCGTTTTTCATATGTTCTATGTCAGAAGCGGGTGTCTAGAAGAAGGTATGGTAACGGGGTGTGTAACTGTTCTGCAGGGAGCGTAAAGCGGGGGGGATGAAGCTGACGAAGAAGAAGCCACGGAGACGACACACCGATGTAAGTAAACACGCACGCACGCACACTCACTCACTCACTCACTCACTCACTCACTCACACAGACACACCGACACACACACAGACAAACACACTCTGGGCACACACACACACACACACACACACACACACACACACACACACACACACACACACACACATAACCACACTTTCAATACTGTTCCTAAAATGCCTCTACTGCTTCTTCGCCTGCATGTCTTGTCAAGGCATTGTTGAGGGAATAACCAGCATTTGTCAATTATATGTGACTCAGTTATTTTGAGAGGCATTTTTTTTGTCATAAGTGTGTATGATACCAGCAGAGTGTTGTGAAATATGAAAAAACACCCCCCGCCCCCCTCCCTCCCCATTACCTATTATATTCTGCAACGATGATGTAACACAGCAGTATCTCCCAGGCTGCTCTATTGTCTGATGTCGGGCAGTGCAGTGAGTAGAAGGGGCCCCCCTGTGGATCTACTGAGAGCTCACATACAACAGCCACAGCCCCACCTGTGTAAACTAACTAAATGTCCACCCCTCCTCCCCCCTCCCTTCCAGGACCCCAGTAAGGAGTGCTTCAGCCTCAAGTTTGATCTCAACGTGGACATAAACACCGAAATTGTACCTGCCATGAAAAAGAAAACCCTGAGGTAAAAAAGGGGCGCACACTATAAAATGTACTGCATGATTTTAATATGAACCATAATAAACATATACAGTATATATATATATATATATGTTTTGATACTTTGTATGTTACCAGAGAGGTTCTAGCCCCAGTGTTTGAGAGGAACGGCATTGAGCTGTCCCGGGTGGACCTGTTCTTGGATCAGTCAAACACGCCGCTGTCACTCAACTTCGAGGCCTACCGTTTTGGAGGACACTACCTCAAAGTCAAAGGTAAAAAAAATAACCACACCACACACGTATCAACCCTACAGAATCAGAGTCATACTTACAGAAATGCCCTATATCCTCTGTCTAAATTACTGCAGGACATGTGGTACGAATTTGTAGCACTTTCATATGAGTTATAAGAGTTTACTAAAGGAGATGTTTTGGGCTGATAAAATGGAAAAAAAATGTGTCGATACTAAAAAGATTATCTATATATCTTAAGCCGGCAATCTTTTTTTAGAAACACAAAATATGGGAGGATTGTACGATCAGGAAAATGGAAATTCATACAAACAGCTGCAAAGCCTGATTTATCCCCGCCAGACTGAAGGCTGCCACGGAAACTAAATTGAGCCTGAAATTTCAGGGAAAAATAAAGCGAAAAAGAGACAAGCCAGATTTGAAATGGAGAGAGTCATGGACTAACTTGAAAATACTTCAGTGACAGACAGCGATAACTAATATTGAAGCAAATGAGAAATGAGATCGATGATAGACTTTTACAGAAGACTTTTTATTCAAAGACATAAGAGCAACAATTGTCAGTGGGCTCCTGCTTGAATATGATGCTCACAGCAGGTCCAGTCCAGTATGAATTTGACCTGTTTTACAAAAATGAATAAATCAAAGGGGTAGAAAGTTGTACTCAAATTCTGAGATTGATTGTGGACTCATGCAATCACTGATTTATTTAGTTTTTTTGAGGTGATATGTTTTCCTAAAGGTGCTATGAGGAACTTTTAAATATTTCTGAAACAGTCTCACCCTCACCCAGGATCAACAGCTGGTGTAGTGAAAACACTACCACTTTTGTCCAAAGGGGGTGCAAGAATGAAAAAGAAACTGAAAGTCCCTCGGAGCACCTTTTAAAGCTATTGTGCATAACTTTTTTCCGCCCCCATGAGGAATTTTGAGTAATTACAACAACACTGTTGGTGCATCTTAAAAAGTACTAAGCCTTGTTCAGGTCATGTACGTACCCTCCCATGCGTCTAAGTAATACAGTAGCAGTGTGATGACTCTGCCAGCTTTCTTTAGTGGAAACTGGGACTGATGCCTCTTCACTGCCGCTTAAGCCTTCCATTAAAGATATCACATGCCATGGATAATCGCTTTTCTTTTGAAACTGTCACCCTCCTAACTCTCACCTTCTGACCGCAGTCTGGAGTTACACACAGTCTGAAACATGGAGGTCGAGGGCAGACAGACAGGCAGACAGCTGTTCACTCTCATGATTAAGGGTTAACAGGTTTTCATTAAGACGGCATATCTTCATTCTATCGTCTAAACCTAATTTAAGTTTTTCTACCTAACAAATATTAAATCAGGCTTCAATCAGTATTTTCTTTTTTTCTTGAGGGTTGTTTATTGTAAGCAAGGAGTGGCAAAAAGATGATTAGTTGATACATGTTAAATTTGAGTCTAAGTTCTTCCTTCTTTATTGGTTGTCAGTTAAAGGTGTGGTCAGCTATTGGGGAGAAAGCTTTTTGACAAAATCTGTGTACATCTCCTCACAATCTGATAGCTGTCCGTACTGTGTGTGTGTGTGCTGACATTTTTTTTATCAAGAATTGATAAACAGCCTAGGCTCTGTAAACTGGTAGTTAAACAAAGGCGGCCCACCGTAGCTAGCAACATGCCAGTTTACAGAGCCTAGGCACTCTTTTTGTTTCAGTGCACACACAGCATTGACAGCAAGCGGATTGTAAGGAGATACTCACTGATTTTGACAACAACAAAAAAAATTGATTAAAAGGCATGCTCCAGAAACATTTGACATGATATAGCCCAGTATCACAAATAGCAAGATGCCTCTGGGGCGTTGTATGGTCCCATATGTGATGTGTGTGAGATGTTGTGACAGGATTTAACAGTGAGTCCGATACTTTGGGTGTGGTGCAAAGTCATAATGACTCAAAACAAAACGAAAAAAAATAACAAACAAGTATTTGTCGACTGTGCAAGTTTTCAGTTTTACATGAATCCCTTTTCCCAGACTTCTAAACCTCCTTGTTATTTTTTCCACAATATTTTTTTAATATTTTTTTAAACAAGATAGACAAACAAACATCTGCACGATCTTAAGAACACAAATTAAGTAATTTCTTTTAAAAAATTAAATTAAAAATGATATGAAAATATATATGAAAATAAAATTTTAAAAAAAAAGGTACCGCTGTCATGACAGCCATGTATGGTTCCCAAAGCTTAATAAAGTATTTCCGCTTGCCCTTTGCACAATAAGTCTAAACCTCCTTGTTTTGTATTATTTTTCTTTAATCTCCTTCAGCGCGCATAGGCCATGAGCTGAAGGTGGAGCAGGGGGTGAAGGACTTGCGGTCTCTCAGTCTGCCCAACATGAAGCCTTCTGCTGGCCACAGCCCGTACATCCTCACCCCGGGCAACGACAGCAGGGTGGAGACTGGATCACTGGGACGCAAAGAAAACCTGGACCTGTTGGTGAGTGCACAGAAGGTAAAAAGATGGTAGTAATATGGTAGATGTTGGAGTCAAGCATTCTGGTTCTGGAGAATGCTTGTAGTCAAAATCTCTTTTTAATTTTTTTCAAAAATCAGTGAATTTCTCCTTACGATCCGCTACCTGTCCCGTACTGTGTAGGGGGGAAACAATCCAATGTTAATCCACATCCTAGGCTCTGTAAACGGGCATGTTGATAGATACGATGGACCCCTTGGTTTATATACCCTTTGTTCACATCCCTGTGTAAGCGCACACATACAGATGCTGACAGGTATATCGTGAGGAGATATTCACTGATTTTTACAAACATTCTACAACAAGCTTGATGCTTAAGCTCAAAGTCTACGAAAAATCTCATATTAATCAACCCAAAATACATCAACCCCCCTTTAAAGCCTCACACAAACACAGACACACCCAGTGACTCATCCTGCCCTGCTGCCACACCCTTTACTAGTTTCCACGACTTCACTCTCCTCTCCCACGATGCCCCGGGACACTGTAGTATCTCTAGGTCAGCGGTTTTCAAACTGTGGGGCGCGCCCCCCTTGGGGGGCGCGGGGTTATGGCAGGGGGGGCGCGGATGAATATGTAAAAAAAAAAAAAAACTAAAAAAAAAAAAAAAAAAAAAATTTTTTTTTTTTTTAGTTTTTCTTTTTTATACTAAGATCACGGCATAGCTGGACACAAGTTCTTCTGCTTCGTTCCCCTCACTGCATTTAAATGCATTCAGTAAATTACAGAGAAATAGGTCTCGTTAAAGAAAAAGAGCACCAAGCCCAACCCAGAGGACCCTGCATACATTTTGTTTATTTTAAATTAATATTTTTATGGAAAATCCATGTGTCCTTCTTCAATAGCTTCTAATTCATCAGACCCAGTGTCTCCAAATTATTTGTTCACACAAAATTCCTCATATTTAGCCTCTTAATTGTCCTCTCAAAGTGCACCAGATTCATGCATTTCACTTTAAAAAGGTGAAAAAAAATCTCCCGGGGGGGCATACCCCCGGACCCCCCTAGGAGGGTCTGGTTCTCCACTGGCTGCTATTCTCCTCCAGCAGGACATTGGAGGCACTAGCGAAAAAACACTGGGTGTGTGAATGACATTTAACTAGTCAATAATTTGGGCAAGTCTGTCTGCCTATCTTTCTCACTCCGATGCACACTCAGTCAGTATTATCCATGCTTAAAGGAAGCAGGATTAAAACACTGGATTAAGATGTTAAAATGTATTAAATGTGTTTAAAAACGCACAAAAATGTTTAGAATGTTTCAAAAACATGTTTAAATTTGTAAAATCATTTTTTTTTTTGGGGGGGGGGGCTCCGCTGAAATTTGTTCTCTGAGGGGGGGCTCACTCTCTCACACTTTGAAAACCCCTGCTCTAGGTAATCCCATCATGACATCATTGTTTTGCATTGCCTTTATCAGCCCTGCGCAACCCTGGGAATGTATTTTGGGATTTCCGTTTTAAGTCTACTGCCTATATACTGTGCAGCCTATTTGTGTGTGTGCTCCACTGGTGTATTTCAATGCCAGCCTGATACCGACTGATCCCTGGAATCTCATATGATGATGGAACATTCTGTACCACTTGGGCACTTCCCTCGTCTGAAGGAAGTGGATGTTTTGTTATTGATTTGAGAGGTTGACTGATATGAGGTGTTCAGTGCCAAGGCAAGGAGCTAGGAAATAGGGCAGCCAGTCATCAGGTTCATGTTATGTTGGCACTGGATAAATACGTGCCATTTTCTTTTTTGGAAAAATTGACCGTTTACATTGACAATTTTTTTTAGCCTGAGAGCTGCAACGTACAGTGGTATGGCGTGGCCTTGATTTCAATAGCAGGCTTCTCTTTTCAATTAAAATCTTTTGTCGTTTGATCAATCATTCAGTCATTCTTGTATGGCCTCCCTGCCTTGGCTACAACAGTAACACCACATCAGCAGTTGAATATTTCATAAACATTTATGTAAAAATCAACAGTTGAAAATAGCTTCTTCTTTATGGCAGTGAAGAGGAGCTGAACAAAGTGGTCGCTTAGCAACATCGGTCCCATTAGTAGCAGTGATGTCTTGTGTCCATAGCCATAATATTTACATAGAGTTGTATTGTCACTGCTTTGTATTAATGCCAGATGTGTTTTAGCAGTTGCTCAATCATGAATCATCATAATGTTGTCATCCACATGCCCTCTGGTTATAACAGTTACAATGACTGTATAGGGACACAGAAGCGGGGCGATGCCACAAAATCTGTTGCCTAATTTTGAATGTTAAGTGTGCTATTATATAAAGAGAGAGGACTATGTCATGATTGTATGAGGTGTATATTATCAACAGGCTGCTTCTGAATATATTTGAATTGCAGTTAATTTGCCAAGCACGATGCATTTCTTTTAACAAGTCTCTATAAAAACCGAAGGACTTGAGCATCAGAACATAAGAGGTGTTTAGAGGTGCACATATTGCAACACTGACAGGAGTTTTCAATTGCTTACTACATTTTTATGAATGGATCTTGTTGACACTACTGTTGATCATTTGTGTATCGAACCGCCCACTGCTTAAATGCATGTGATTAAGTACCTAACAGCATAGACGAAATACTGTATGTGCCTCACGTTTGAGAATCATTTGCTTATAGTATATTCAGAAGTAGCCCATTAATAAAACATCCCATGATAGAATATGACAGCCGCTTTCATCCATAAAAAAAGTATCTTTATTGATATTGATAATCCTGGAGCTGGTATTGCATAGTATTGGATCTGAACCACAATTTGTATTAGGTTATTACACCTTAACTTTAAAGCATCTGTCCTAATCTCTTTGTGATGAGCTACATTGAACTTTATGTTTCCTTATATAACGGTGTACCTAGTTTTGAGTGTTTGCAGGTTTGGGCAATTAGACCGTGAGTGCGCTGCCCTATTACGTGCTGGAAACATGTCATTTGCTGTTACACGCCCTGGAGGCAAGTCTAGACCCACTTTACAGGTGCGCTTGATTGCGTGTATGTGCACACACTGTAAACAGGCTGGCTCTTATGTCATCTTTTGCTTCGAGCAGGGAAACAGGTAGAGGTTGGGTTCAAGAGTTTTTTTTCCGGCCATCTGTGGCGGTAGGTCATTAAAGTTAGTCATCTGGCTATCGTACTGTAAGCACGGGAGGTTGTTGCAGAAACTGTGATTTTTGTTCATATAAGGGCTGCTCGATTATCAGCAAAAATCATGATTGTGAATATTTTTATTGATATTGAAATCACGATTCTTTAACCCAAACCCAGGTAAACTTTGGAGACATTATGCATTTAGTAACATATTTTTGAAAAATTCTGAAAAACTTTTATTTTTTAACAGATTTTTCCTTGAATTTAAATATAGTTCAACTCTCAAATAAAAAAACATGACCTGGCTCAATGCCTCGCCTTGACCTGACTTCAAAACATTATCTTGCAAAAGTCTTATTTTCCTAATAGTAAGAAGTCGAAATTGTGATTGCGATTACATTTTAACTAATTCCACAGCCTTTATTCATATGATATCTGATCTGCAGCTGTTGTGTTGAACTATTTGAAATGTTGTCTCTGCCATCAAACTAGAAATGCTTGCCATATAATTTGCATATACTGCAGGTAATGACTTGCCAATGTTATTGGTTGTGAATGAGGAAAGAGTGATGTCAGTGATAAAATAAACTCCTATGTTGTCCACAAGGGGGCAGTAATGTGCTGCTTGTGAGGTGCATCTGTTAGACATCTGGCTAAAAATACATCAAGCCTCTACTGTAGCAACTATTTTTGATGGATTATTCCTTTAAGTCGTTTTTTTTTTTTACAGTCCCACTCCACTGAAAAATGTGTTGTGCTTATTTTTTATTTCACTTGGATGTCGAACATTCACTTTGCAGAGTGATGTATGTGCAGAGTTTGACACAAGAAAGATGTTTTTTCACAACCATCTGTTGAAGTGGAAAAAGGTTGATATGACCTCACCTGAGAATTTGAGTTCAACAAGTGTTTGTCTGGCCAATTGTGTGACCGCATGACTAGTTTGGGAGCTAATTTGGTTTGTTCAAATGTAAATATACCCACTGAGAATGAACTTTGTAGTAAATGGTAAATGGATTTGACTTATATAGTGCTTTTGAGATGATTTTCTCGGCCCCAAAGCGCTTTACATTTCTCACCAGATTCACACAGACACACACACACACAGACACACACACACACACACACACACACACACACACACACACACACACACACACACACACACACACACACACACACACACACACACACACACACACACACACACACACACACACACACACACAGATTTTAGACTAGAGTAAAAGACATCCTGTGTCCAGGAGTTCAGTTATTGATTTTTTTTTTTGCATATTCATGGATTCGGGATCAAAGATTAGATGCATGAGAATTTTTTTTACACAAATCAAAAATCACAAGTTCCAGCATCTCCGATTTGAATAATTGCTGATTTTCTTAGTCTTATATATATTAAATATATTGGTAAATGTAACCTACTACTATATTTGGTATTTTTGGTTGAAACAAAAATGCATGAATATGTCAACTTGGGTTCTTTGTGATTGACATTTATCTATTTCCAATTTTTCACAGACCAAAATATTGAATTGATTGATCGAGAAAATGTCCAACAGGGTAATCGAAAAAATCTTCTGAGTTACAGCCCTACATAACTCTGTCTTTGTGGAAACCCTTTGGGAAGAATGACTCATAGATTCATTCTTGGACTCCAATAAGAATCTCCAGCCATTTCAAGCCAAGTTCCCTGAACTGTATCGATTCTTTTGTGTTAAGCGAACTCAGCAGCAGCAGAAAAACCCTGTGATCCGTTTTCTGGTTGCTCGCCCAAAACATTTTTTTTTTTATGAAAGCTATTTGGAGGACAAAAGCTGTGCTCTTGGAAATGCAGCCAGTGAGTGCAGTCGGTCTGTGAGTTTCTATGGAAGCGGCTTTGGCACTCACCATTAAAACACACCAGTGCCAAAAGCCTTTTTTATGTAATAGTGGGGCTTGGTTCAAAGGAGATATTTTGCCCAGTGACGGGGATTCGTGCCCTGGCATGGGGCGACGGCTTGTGCCAGGCATTCAGCTGGAAAAACTGAGACAATTCCTGTCTTTTTTTTCTCTTTTCTCTGTTTTGTTTGAAATGGGTTTTTTTTTCAAGTTTATTATTGCACGCATGTTACGTTTTAAAGGCCCTGGCAGCATTGTAGAGGACCTTTGATGATCCAGATAGATTATTTTACAACCGGTAACGCGGGCCAACCCCTGTGATTGGTCGAAAAGGCACATTCCGACCTCGCTGATAGTTCCCCATAAAGCACCGCTGCCCTTCTGTGCCTTTATAAGCATTTATTGCACCGTCCGCAAATAAGGCGTTTTTTCCCTTTGCGATGTCAGCACCTTTTGATACTGTCTTGAAACAGGTTCAACTTTTAACCTGCACAACTATGTGAAGAGAGAAGAGAGAAACCCATTTATAATTTCAACAACCTTTATTTTATATGAAGGTGAGACACTTTTTTTTTTTTTTTTTTTGCAACATATTGGTCTCCAAAGTGTTTACAGAATAGATTCTAGATACATCCTTTTTTACGAATTAGAATAAATACTATAATATGCAGGTATTTAAAATGCATTTTCAGCATGCATTTGAGAAAGAAATGTAGCTATCATAAATCAGACAATTAACAGCAAATGAACAAATCCTTCTGTAATAACCTTCAGAATAGTGCTTAGAATGATTATAGAAAGTGGGGTTGAGATGATGGTCATTAAAGATGGTTGAATAGGAGAAATATACAGGCGCAAACAGACAAGGTTTAGTAAAATAAACACCTAAATATACAGTTTGGACCTTGTATTTATACTAGTATGACAGAAGACATGTTATGGATGCAAAATATCCATAAAATCTCAAAATGTATCACTGCTTGATTTAACAGAATTTTTGCCTGCCATGTCTAGACTAAATTTGACCAGCTGCAGTTACATAACTTGACGAAAATAAAAGTAAAATCTAATTGTTGTCCTCCCCCCTCCCCTCCCTCTCTTCTGTATATTCTGAAGTATCTGTGATTCATTTCATTTGTCTGGTACATATGAAGTCATATATCCCCAGGGTCTTGGTGCTCAGGATGTTTCTTTCTCCATATGAGACGCAACATGACCTCAGATTTGAGCAAGAACAAAACTGAATTCACAGGAAGCTAACTTAATACTGCCATTTGCTCATATACAGTAGTATTACAGCAGCATTTGTGGGACACACGCACACACACACACACACACACACACACACACACACACACACACACACGCACGCTCACATGCACACACATGCACACTGTTCAGTTCCTCACTCGTATTACCGTTTATTGAGAACTGAAACTGCAACTTATACAGTCGTCATAAAGATTTCCCAAACGGGAACATTGACACCTTGTGATTTTCAGGACACCCTTACATCACATTTTTCCTCACTCTTTACTGTACAGTAAGTTGCCATAGCAGCACACTGAATAGAACACTAAAGTGGTTGGCCAATTAAAATGCTCTGTCTCACTCAACTGACATCAAGTAAAAAGATGGAGTCAGCGATTTTGGAGAACACTTGTTGTCACAATAAGTGAATTTCTCCTCATGATCCACTATCTGTCCGTACTGTGTGTGCGCACTGAAAATAAATCTAGTGTTAAGTCACATCCTAGACTCTGTAAACTGACATGTCGCTAGCTACGGTGGGTCCCCTTTGTTTTTTACTTACCCGTTGTTATCATACCCGTTCACAGAGCCTAGGCTGTGTATTACCACCAGCTTTTTTTTTAACCAATTAAACAGGATAGAGTGTATTAACTTACCTCAAGGTTATTTGATCCAGAGATTGCAAATCACTGCGACCAGAATCACATTACAGTTTGTAGTTTGGCGGTTTTGGCTTTAGGTAATGGATCCCCCATATGTGTGTGAGAGCTCAGGCCTCCCACAATGCACTGCTTCATCCCATCACGGCAAAACTTACTGTATGTATGCTACGTCTAGGGCAGGGTATTAGACCTCATTAATTGTACGGTACAGACTGAGTTGCTAAAACGTTTATGCACCAAAAGCTGCCATTGCATTTTGCCATCGTAAAAAAGGAATTTCATTTAAAAACATCCCAGAAAAAGTCATATTTAATATAAAAAATTCAAATTCAAATTTATTCTGACGTCTTTTTTATAATCCAAAATGCCAACCGTTCTCCATTTCTAGCTTCTCAAATGTGAGGATTTTTTCTCCATGTAAGGTCAACAGGACCTGAGCATGTTGGTGGGTTTGGGATGTTATCTAAACAAGGCAAGATATTCTAAGAGGTCAAACTTGTGTTGTAAACATAACATGAAAAGGGGGCGCCCTTAGCTCAGTTGGTAGGGCGTCCCCCCCATGGGCCTCGGCCAGCAGCGGACCCGGGTTCGATTCCAGCCCGCGGTCGTTCTCTGCATGTCACTCCCCTCTCTGCCCCATTTCAACTCTGTCTCTACACTATCAATAAAGCATAAAAATGTCAAAAAGAAAATATCTTAAACATAACATGAAGGATACAATTGTGAAGGTAACCTAGTTCGCACACATCCGACCAAGGCAGATCCTCCTTTTTTCTTTGCCCAGGGGGTGAACAAAGTTTGTTATGGAACAGACAGGAGAGGCAAACAGTGCTGTTTAATGATAGACAAGGATTGGGGAAATGCTGAGGAAAAAAATACACGGAAAAATACAAAATTCTTCAGGGCTGAAAACGCTGTGATGAGGCAGACAGCCCACACTTCAGTTTGATGTGAACGTTTTAAGTGTGTCAATTTATTTTTTAAATTGTGTGTATTGGTTTTCAGAAAAATAAGTTTTACTGATCAGTATAACTTTTTTTTTCTTTTTTTTTATATGGAAAAACGGAGAGAAAAAAATGTATGAAAATCTTAAAAAGTAAATCACCAAATAGATAAATATGTATACTGTAAATTCACACATACAGTATAAATACATGTACATATATTAATTAATTATATTATTTTAAAAAATAGGAGCGGGGCGTTCAATTATGACTGACTACATGACTAAAATGTGCATGAGAAGATAGTGTCTGGTCTTCTTAAACTGTTTGCGTACTGAACCCTCAATAGAGGGCATTAAAGTCTATTGTGAATGATACTGTATTCAAGTAGACGGATACATCTCATACAATGCCCTCAGTATGCTATTGTTTAGGAAGGCGGAAGACGTAGGCAGAAGTAATTGTCGTTATTTATTTCCTCTTTTTCAAACCGGCATGTTTTTTTTTCACCCCTTTCACTACACATTACCTTCTCCCTTCAGCCAGGCTACCCAGACTGGGTTGGGCTAGCACATCCAGCAGCACTGTTGTCTGACTGTGGGGCCTCTACAGCAGTGTTGCCAAGTCTGATTTTGTACAAGCAATTGTTTTGTAAAGTTGCTGATACATATTGGTTGTCACCGGTTGCGGTACTTTTTTATTGTTTCTAAAGTGCAATCGCTTATCTGGGCTTGCTGTCCATGCATAATGTTATCTTTCTTGTTATTACTTGATTATCCTACTTTTAAGAAATTATATAAAAAAAATATGAGTGATTTCAGAAGTAAAAATATAACATTGTTGGTGTAACGTATATGATGAAGTGGATGTAATACATTCCCTTGGTATTATTGTATAAAATAGACATGATTAACTTTATCATAGGTCGTGTATAAAATGGTTGTCTTTCTTAACGCAAGATCTGGCAACACTGGCTAGCACATCCACTATAGCCACTATATACTGTTTTCTCAATACTGGGCCTCTCCAACCACTTACAATGGGGACAGTTGTATGAACACACAGTCACTTTGAATGACAATAGTTTGAATGAGCGTCGGTCACACTGTGGTCCATTTGAGCTACAGACATGCGAGATGTTATATATAACACGCTGTATAGTTTGTTAGAGTGAGAAGTGTCAGTGATTGAGCTGAAAGGGTCTTTGGCATAAGTATGAGACTTAACAGTTTGCATACATACAGTTTCAGTTTGTGACTGACATCAGTGCTAAAATGTGAAGTATTGACAGAAAAACCTCATTGATTTATCAACAACAAACTTGAAGATTAATGGATAGTAAAAGATAATTTTTCAGGCCTAAAAACTATTATATTTCCAATTCCAAATCACTCAATTTGTTTAATGCAACTTACATACAGTACATTGCTGCCTGTTACCGTTTAGCTGTAATATATTAGAGTAATTTACCTTCCGTCTAATTGCTGACTCCAGTTTGTCCGGTCTCTGTGTGTGTGTGTTAAGAATTAAGATGACTTGCATTTGTTAGTACAATCTATAATTAAACTAATTATATCAGTATCAGGTCTTAGGAAGCTATTACTTGTTCCCCATATGGTGTGGGGTGGGAGGAGCTACATGCTGAGAAGGTGTGTGTGTGTGTGTGTCCTGGAAATAGAAAGAAGGTTTCACTGATGCCTAAAGGTGGAGATAACTGCAGGCTAAACCCCACACACACCTTTAAGATTGTTAGTTGTTGGCCTGCAGAGCACACTTATCTGCAGTCAGAGAAGTACCTACTATGTCTCACTCTCATGCTCTACACTTTAGGACAGATTTAGAATTCCAAGAAATGGATTCTTCCTGACTTCTGGAATTACCCCTGTACTTTTTTTTTTTTTTTTTTTACTTTTGGTTTACTCAAAACCTGTTTTTTGTTTTCTGGTAAATTGGGCATTTCTTTGTCCTTTTGTTGTGTTGGAAAATGGTTCGTTTTGGTCTGTCTTCCTGGCACAGCTGGGACCTGCTGCATTTGGACTCTATTCCCGAGTCACCCGACATCAAACCAACACTAACCATCCAGGTGAGATGTTTGCTGACACGTCTACGTGCAGCATTAAGACTGATGGTATCGTTTAATATGGATGATTCATGTTGATTAATCCATGAACAAATTACTTTAATGCAAAGATTTTGATCATTTATAAAGTGTTTTTTAATTTTTTTGCAGAAATGCCAAACTTTTATTGGTTCCGATCCCATTGAGAATGTTTGCTTAACACGTCAACGTACAGCAGTAAGACAAACTGTAGTTTCATAAGGATGATCAGCTGATTAATCCATAAACAGAAACATTCTTCTGCAAAGATTAGGACAATTCATTAATTCATTTAATATTCTAAAACTTTTTCTGTTGCAAAAATGCCAAACATCTATCGGTTCCAGCTTCTCAAATGTAAAGATTAGAGGCTTTTATGTCCTATACATGATAGTAAACGGAATAGTTTTTTTTTACATTTGGAGTTGTCCTCTTAGACAATTGATCAAGAAAATAATCAGCACTAACAACGTATTTAAGCTTGATTCTCTTTGCCTTAATTTAATTTAATATACATTATTATACACACTATTTGACTATTATCCCTTTGTTTTCAGTAATCTTGTTTGATCAGAGTTGACATGTTTCAGTGTGATTGTGTATTGGGTGGAGTGTGTCTTGTGGCTGGGATCATGTTACATTGGCTGCTGATAGAATGATGATTGGGAGGTAAAGTAGTGGAAGCGTTGTAGTGACGGCTCCACTCGTCTCAGACTGAAAGCTTGAGTTTGTTTCACTGTTGAGATCTTTATTATTGGAAGTGAAGTGGCCTTGAAACGTGCAGCGTGTGTTGACCGTGGCGGGGATTTTCTTTTAGTCTCCATTTCCTGCTGTGTGTGTGTGTGTGTGTGTGTGTGTGTGTGTGTGTGTGTGTGTGTGTGTGTGTGTGTGTGTGTGTGTGTGTGTGTGTGTGTGTGTGTGTGTGTGTGTGTGTGTGTGTGTGTGTGTGTGTGTGTGTGTGTGTGTGTGTGTGTGTGTGTGTGTGTGTGTGTGTGTGTGTGTGTGTGTGTGTGTGTGTGTGTGTGTGTGTGTGTGTGTCCAGGCTTTGAGGAAGGTCAGTGTCGTGCTGTTTTTCCCATCGTTAATCAACTCACCTGATCAAGGGGAGCTGTTATCAGTTGACAAACATAAAGGCAGTAGCAGTTGGTAGAAAGAGAACTAAGAGTGTGTGTGTGTGTGTGTGTGCTCTTTCTGTGTGTCACTGCTTATTTTAATACAATCCCTTCCCATTTAAAGATTTTCTCCTTTCCAGGCCAAGGTTAATACCACAAACCCCATTGATAAGATAAGGTGTGTGTGTGTGTGATATCGTTACGCCCCCCCCCCCCCTACCCTTTGTAACAAAGGGCGCTCAGAATGTCTCTGCCCTCAGTCCGGACTGACAGGTTTACACAGCAGGCACAGGGGAAACCTTGTAAACATAATTAGGCAGACACCACTGGAGCGGTGTAGTGTTTACTATGAGGGGGGGGGGGGGGGGGGTATTTGTTTGGGCTTGTCCCACTATTATTACCTTTCAGAAAAACACTAAATTTTGATTGACATTACTAGAATGGGTAAGGGCTCCAACTAACAACTAGTTTTTTAATTATCTCTTCATATGTCGTTTTAATTATTTTTTTCTTTTATGAACAAAGTAAGAATTTCATTCTACAGTGTACCTGTTTTATAGCCTGGAAATCCAGACCCTGATATCTTGAACGATAGAGGGTCTGGCCACGATCAATAGTAATTTCCAATTCAAGAGGCGGCTCCTACTCGTGCAGTTCAAATGCCACTGCACGCAGTTGGATAGCACTACAACCAATCAGAGCGATGCACAAGGTGACGTAAGCCCCTTTCGTTTAGCGAACAGCTGTTAAACTGTTAAATTAAATGTTTGCCGTGGTCGATCGGCAAAACAGAACATTCCACTTACTTGCTAATGAAAGATTTGAGTGCCGTCTTCCAAATCGTAAAGGGTCGATGCCAAAGCAGTCTCAAACTCACACAACATATCCGCAGCCATCTTTGATGTTTACTATCACGGCTTCGACGTCGCATGCACATCACTGTCGTCATCCGGTTACATCCTCCCCAGAGCACCATACAAAGGGCTCTGGCGCGCCCAAATTAGATTAGAGAACCAATTGAAACGTGAGCCCAGATTTCTGGTCTTTTTGAAAAAGCTTCAACGGAGAGTTTCCAGACCAACAGGCGCAGCAAATTTAATTTGCCAGCGCCTAGTGGCAGGTCTGGGAATGCCAGGCTACCTGTTGTACTGTACATTTGACAATAAATATCTTACATCTTGAAATGCCCATGGAGTTGTGTTAGTTAGTTTAAATTGCTTATTGTGTCCAACCAACCAGCCAAAAGCAAACGATAATCATTTCGAAAAGATATTAAACTGAAAATCTTAACATTTGAAGAGTGTGGAACCATTGAATAAACTGTTCAATAGATAAATAATCAATATACAGTAGTTGTTTATAACCTCTTTCGTCTACAACTAAATATATCACCTAAACACCATTTCCAGTCCTCTGAAGGATGTGGTCGGCTTGGGCTTGTGCTTATCTGCGCGGGCGGCATAATAATCAGCCCTGATAAATCTGCAGAAACGTGCAAGTAAACAAAAGGGAATTTCCCGCCTGCATGGCCATTATCGGGGGCATTTCTTCTTCCTTGTTTTGGCCCAACTGGCATGGCATTGTTTTAAAAGGTCTCTCTCTAGGCTAAACAGCCAGATCTGAGATAGCACAAAGAATAGTGGAAAGACTTCAATTAGGAGTGAAGAAAGGGTTGTCCCATCTGCTTCCAGTCACCCTATTATGTTCCTTGCCTTTATTCTGGTAACTGCTTGGAATGAAAGCTAATCTTGCATCGTTCTGGTAAAAAAAAAAAATCATTGGATGGCTAATGTTGTGTATTTATTTATTTAAATTTGCATTGGGATCAAAACAGCAGTACATTATTACAGCTAAACATGTTAACTTAAGTTCAGCTTTTTCGAAAAGAAGAAAATATCTATATGAAAAAAAAAAATAACATGTTAGATTAATATAAATTATAGACAGATAGAAAAATAACTTGATAGATGGAGGTAAAACATATTTTTTTAATAATAATATATTTTTTAAATACAATAATAGCATTAAAATAAATGTTGTGTATCTACAGTAGGTAATGGGTGCGTTTTATTTGTTCTCCTGAGCTGCCTATTGAGACCTGCCTTGAATCGCATTTGCCACTTTCGAATCTCCAGGATGTGTGTTTGCAAACAGAGGAGCTCCCTATAGTCTCTTACAAGCTGTCACCCACTAACTCCTCCCCTTTCCAAATATTCAGATCAGCCCTTTTTTTTTTGGCCCCTGCCTTGCCCTGCCTCCTCTTTCCTGCCCTCTTAACACAATGAGGCAAGATCCTCCTTGTTGCTATGACTTCAGTGCAGTGTCTGTATGAAATGCACCCAGCACCACCACACCACCACTGACTTGTTTGGACAGCAGGAGGACACAGGACACAGATACGTCCCCCTCAGTTCAAAGAGGAACTTGCTGTCGGCCACAGCGGGACACGGCGCTCTGAGGAAAAAAAGCACTTACCGGACCCTGTCATCTGGAACTGGACGTCCAAAAAAGCGAAGCTGGGAAAACCAGTCGGAATAACGTATACCAGACAGTGTTGTCAATTCTGGACTGTTTTTTGCAAGGACAACGGTGTGGATGTGTGTGTTTCTCACGTTGGAGACAGACACACAGGCAGACAGAGAGAGAGAGGAGAGGAGAGGAGGCTAGAAGACGTTTTTGAGAGAGCGCAGCAGCTGTGTTCCAGAATATGGGCTGCGATCCATGAATCCAATTGAAGGATTAGGATGGTTTTTGTTACTTTTGACATGCCTCTGGCTTCAATGGTGAGCACTGTTAACACGGTGGGAACACTGCTGCATGCTTCTATATGTCACTGTGTGCTTTTTAATTACAGTGGTCTTGTCTTGTCATTTAAGGTCCTTGTTGTTCAAGATGTGCATGCCCTCTTAAGGAATATGTAGAGTGTATGCATTGTCAAGTTTGATCGACTAACCACTGTATACCGATATGCTTAAACACCGTATTGTTACCTTTTAAATAACAATTTTCTTGTATTTTCTTGGAGAAACTAGTTCATTTGGAAGTCATATTCAAGATTCTTGACTTTTTTTACATCAGTGATTACATTATATTTAGCCTATTCTGAAGTTTTTCCGACATATCTCTACATGATATGCTCAAAGACCACGTTAGAAAAGCTACGCTATATGCCTTTTTTTTCCCCGATTTCATTCCACCTTGTTTTGATGTAGAAGTAAAAGCCGGATCTGTGCTGGGAACTGTCACACAGTGTGAGCCCAGACTAAACGAACCTGGTTTCACTTTGCCCAGGATTGTGTGTGCTTTTCAGTAGCACACGGTCCAGACTTTCCCCTTGTTTGTCAGCGGGGACTGGATACTTCCTGACACCTGTGTCCTTGAACACTTGGCCCATAATTTTCCCCCTTAAAAAAAATCCCTAAATGGGTCCAGGCTAGTTTCCACTTCCCTTTTTTAAAGTGACTCTAAATTGTTCCTTTCACTTGAGCTTTTTGTTTTCCGAGTCCAACCTGTCTATTTGCAGTGCAGCCCCTCTCTATACCGTGGTAATCATTTAAGACAAAAAGATAAAAGGACCAAATAAAAAAGCTGTTTGCGAAAACCTGGCCGACCCCCCACTAAGATTTACTATCGGCCCGGTTATGCAACTCTGTATAGGGCCACTTGTCTGCTTTTACTCTGGCTAAGTGCTTTCACAAAAGGGGCTTCGGGGATGTTCTTCCTAAAATGGCAAACTGTGGTGTTATGCCTTGAACAATTTGACTCGGAGATAGCCATAACATTTACATTTCATTTTGTTACGTATACACGCTCCATGCACTCATGTCGCGTGATAAGTCTTTATCTGTAGTGCAATGGAAGTTGTTTAATAGCGGGGATGCAAAACTTAAAAAGTGTTTTTTTTATCTACAGTAAGTCATCTTGTTTGTTGATACAGTTTGTCTCCATTTAGGCAAAGCTTGACTCCTCGTGCTCCTGTGTTGTGTCCCTTTTCAAATTTACAGTTGTATTTTCTCACTTAAAGCTGTATAAACAACGTCTTATTTCTATCCAGGCACCATGACTAACAGTTGGAGAGAGTGGAACAGTTACTGCAAACTTCTCTGTAGTATTTTTTAGTTAGAAAAGTAATTGTATCAAACTGTTTCAAGGTTTGAAGTCAAAATTCGGCTAAAAAGTCACTAGAATTGACCACCAATCAAAGATAAACCAGTGAAGGAGTGTCTCAAGTGAAGATGCAAATACAGTGTTTACCATGAATGATGAGGTCTCTCTATCAACATAAACTAAATGGTATTTTGAAAAGGGGGAACTCCGCATGTGTGAGAGAAGTTGGAGAAAGCCTTTGTGGCTGCAGAGGGGAGCTGTCTGAAATCTGATAAATATTTAGTCGATGCTGAAGACTGCAAGTTTGACATTTTAAAAAAAATATCTGAGGATGTGGAGTTGGGAAAAACAAGAACTTGTAGCTCAATTCCCAACTTTACTTGAGGCTGGCAACTCCAGGCTATAAGTACTTGCATCAAAACCACCCACATTTTAACTAGTTGAGTCCAAAAAATGCTATACTAAAAATCTGTAAGTATCTATTGAGAGTTCATATACTGCAATGTACGAAAGGAATAGGAAGAACGACAAATGGGAAAAGTAAGAAATTTTTTCTATATATTCTATTACGTTAGCATGCGTTTAGAGAGCGCTGTACCTACTTTCATGATGCGTTATTTAGTACGTTGACATACATGGTCACTTTCTTGGCAGCAAACATACAACCTATCTGCTTTGAGCATAGGTGTTTTGATTGCATTCTTGTCTGTGTGCGTGTGTTTGTTTATTTTGTGGAGGGGGGGGGGGTCATCGGTGAAGGAATTTTCGTTGGAATGGATTCGCCACTTACAGTTTCAGTAACGGTGTCACTGTCCTGGAATGTGCCTTCTCTGTCACTAGTGTTTGAAATGGGGGGGGGGGGGACACTAGCAGATTCCTCACTCTAAACGGCAAAAACAACTGCTTCCTCAGATACACTGTGGACCGGTCAGTGGCCCCTGTTTGTTTGCTTTTGCTGCTTTGCTCGTAAAGTAAAGTGGACACAGACAGAGAGAGATTGAGGGGTCGTGGATAGGGCCCTGCTGCTGACAGTGTGACAATGGCTGGATGGAAACAATAGGCAGACTCTGGCCCATATGGAACAAACCGTGATGTCATGAGCGTTCCCTGTGTAGGAAGTGGCCGTTAGCTTCCCCCTGTCCTGTTTATGTCTTTTAGCCGTGTCGTTAGCGTATAGCTTTAAACAGCCCCTCATGATGTCATAGCTCAAGCAGAATTCCCCCCTTTGATTTCCTGTTTGTCAGTGTCTTTGTGTATTTTCTCTTTTTCCTTTATTGTTCCATCCGTCTGACTGGAAACTATTGTCCCTTCCTCTTGAGATGACAGAAGCGCTAATTCCTGTCCTGTTGTATTCTTTCGTTTTCTGCGCGCTATCACTTAAAGGTGGAGTCAGCGATTCTGGAGAATCCTTGTTGTCAAAATTAATTCTTGTCAATATTAGGGAATATCTCTTCTCGATCTGCTGCATGTCCGTACTGTGTGTGCACTGAGAGAAACATCCAGTGTTAATACTTTGGCATGTTGCAACTATGGTTGGCCTGAGGAATCATCTTTTTCGAACTAGATGTGGTGGGCCAGTTTACAGAGCCTAGGCTGTTTACTAACACTTTATTTTGCAAGGCCGTCTTTCTTAATAAGAATTTGTTATTAATGACCTGCTTGGTTAAATAAAGGTCAAATAAAATGTAAGAAATAATTAAACACCAGAATTGTTTTCAGCGTGTACACACAGTACGAACAGGTAACGGATCTTGAGGAGATATTCAGTGATTTTGACAAAAAAGTGGGTTTGTCAACAGGCTTTCCCCAGAATCACTGACTGCACCTTTTTAAATGCTGAATGCTTACCATACAGTGTGTAACTTTTCTCCCTCCTCTCTGTCTTGCAGGGTCAGGCTCGGCGGAGGAAGAACATGACAGAGTTCCTTGGTGAGTCTAACATCCCGACCCCAGAGACGGTGGGCCATGCCGGGGGCTCTCTGCCCAGCACGGGGCCCGACAGCTGGAAGAACAGAGCAGCCAGTCGCTTCAGTGGATTCTTCAGCTCCAACGCAGGACCCTTTGGAAAGGTAACTGCATGAAACACAAAGGGTGCTAGATGTTGGATAAAGCCATAGTTAAAATCTTTATTTCATGTTTAAAACATAATAGTCCAAAGTTTTTACAGACTTTGTACTAGTATGAAAGAAGACATGTCATGGAAGCAACGTAGCCAAACATCTCAAAATTGACCATTGCTTTAAAAAAAACTATGCTTTTGCCTTGCAGTGTCTTGGCTTACGTTTAGTGGTGCACTTTCTCTCGGTTATAAAATATACATTTTAAAAGCTGTAGGGGACAGGTTAGGGTTAGGGTTAGCCCAGACATGTCTCATATTTAAAAGCAAACTTTGAAAGGCAAACAAAACAGTAGCTCGGGCAGAGGGAGGGGGTCGGAAAGGCCAGATCCCCGGAGTCCCGGTGAGGTCATTTCCTTTCAAAGTCTCCTGACTCGCTCTAGCTTACGTACTTTCCTCCCAACAGCTGGAAATGAGTAGGTGGAAGGAAAAAGGCCTCACTCAATTCCATGCAACGTCTTATTGATTTGAAAAAAAAAACTCCGGGAAGTATATAGGGCATGGTTAAATATTTTAGGGAAATGCATTTTATTTGCCTTTTTATATGCAGAGAGTAAGATGAGTCGATAGATACTTCTCTTGTCTGGCCAGCAGTTAGCTTACCTAGCTTAGCACAACAGGAGGAAGCAGCTAGCTTGATTCTGTTCAAACTTCCAAGTCAACGTTATTGTCAATACTGCATTATATACCAGAGATACAGAGAAATGTTTCCTCCGACCTATAGTGCAATAAGTACAAAGGATAACAAATATAAATAATATATACAATAAATCCATTCTAAATAGTGCAAAAAGTAAGTCAAAAAGCTCAACAATTAAAGCAACATCCCCAAAATCAGAACCTTTCCTCTAACCTTTGCACAAGATGTTCAACTTTCATGCTAGTAAAGCACACACACACACACACACACACACACACACACACACACACTCCCGCCCACACACGCTCCCATTGTCCTATCGGTCCTGAGGTCACATCCTGCCCAGTAGCAGATGTCAGATAGAGACAGTATCTGTCAGTCAGCTGTCAGCGCGCGCTTCATCTCCATTCAAACTGTGTGTCCCCTCTGCTGCCCTCAGGGCCAGAGACCTGCACCTCTAGAGCCCTCCATACTGTCGGGATCAACCACTGTCACTCCCTGCTTTAAGAAAGAAAAATGAAAAGCGGTGCTAGCCTCTGATTAGTTGATTTAAGACGAGATACTGCAGGTGAATAGGGTTAAATCTAAAATGTTTTACTCAAGGATATCATCATGAAACTTTGCCAGTTGATTTCAAATATAAAAAAAATATTACTTTTTTTAATTTCATTTTTTTCAAATTGCAAATTTGGCAGTACAGTGACGGTGCTATACAAAATAATAATAATTGGATCGCTTGTAAAGTGTGTAAAGTTTTTACAGAACATATTTTTGAAAGAAACAGAAATGTATCATAAATCAGACTATTAACAAGAAATGTTTCTGTAATAACCCTCAAAATCGTGCTAGGAATGAATATGGAAGGTTTAGTTGATGCTTAAAAAAATAAAATAAAAATCCTTGTTGTGTCCAGTCTTAAAGTTGACTAAATCTATTGTACAAATTCTCTCTTAAAACAACTGTAGAACCGTTCTGTTATCAAATGTTTCATGAGCCATAAACCACTGGTCCAGCTCCCCCTCCTCCTCTATGCTGTAGCCTTTTCCCCTCCACTCCCTATTATTCTATTGTTCAAAGGGGTCTCAATGCACACAGCTCATTTTCATAACTACATAAGGCCTGCCAGACTCGAACAAAGGGCTGAATAGCAAGCTACTGTTGGATTTAGGAATTAAGGCGCCAGTAAGCACACGATTTGTATGCTAATTCACACACACCCATCTCAACCTACAGTTGGCCTGCGACAATAATTTGACAGAAATTGGACAGTTTACTCGTGGTGGTAACCTTGTTTTTAGACTGATTAAGTTTGTGTTTGTTGATTTAATTTATTCCCTCGTTATAGGAAGTGGACCGTCTGGAGCTGCTCCAGAGTAAGCTTCATTCGTACACCATGTTCGGGCTGCCTAAGGTGCCCCGACAGCTCTCCTTCCACCAGGACTCATGGGAGGAGGAGGAGGAGGAGACTAACCTAGTGCTGGAAGATAGTTGGCAGAGTCTGCTGGATAATTCAGAGGTACAGTACAAAGACACAGTAGAATGATGATGTGGTTCGACATACATTTTTAAATTATGTTGAGTCAAACAAATGGAAAGCAAAAACAATCCATACACAATATACAATGCAAATACACAACAAGCTGATGAAGAGAAGAAGAAAAAAACAATTGAAACATTAAGACAGCGAGTCTAAATATGAATAAACTAGTCAATTCAAGTGCACACAAGATTGTTTGTTGTTGTTTCTGTTCACCTCCCCCGGGGACTACCAGATGGAAATTAGCTCAAAGCTTTTTTTTTGTTGAATGTTCTTTGTACATGGTCCCAGATACAAAGAAAGATTGACCAAAACAAAATACAGACTAAAATCTTCTGAAACTTGAGTACAAATAATAAGTAAGCTAAAGATGTATTGTTCTATCAATACTGGATACAAGCTATATGTTCAAATGAATGTTAATCAAATTACAATTTGGATAAAATAAGATTTAAAATGTAAACAAGATTTATAAATATTTTATCGGCACAAAATCCTTGACTTTCAAAGAAACTGCAACCCTCCCCAAATATCCAGTATTATTCTGTACTTCTGTTTTTTTTTTACTGCATGAAAATTTTAATTAAGTCTACATCTATGGTTATAAAAGTTATAGGATCCTCCCCCCACTCTCACAAAATAAACTGACTAACCTCCCTTCAGCAGACTGAGATAAAAATGACATAACCCTTCCCCTTTCCCGACGTTCCATCCTCCCAGCCTCCCTCATACATTTCATAAATCCCTTATCAGTGTTCACATGGCAAACAGCTGACTACCTACTGTACTAGCATAGCGTGTGACTTTTACTTCCTTGTTAGTGTATCTCTGTCACACCTGGCCTTGTGCCTGTTTTTCCCATCATGATGCCTACAACACACTTTGTTACGCTGTTTTCAGGAACCTTACATATCTATGTAAAACAGGGCTTCCACCTGTTAATGTGTATAAGACTAAATATGACTATAATTTATATCTAGACTGCTCAGCTGATGCACATTCACCCCTTACGGTTAGTTGCATAAGCCGTTTCACTGACTTGATTACTGGCAATTTGCACATGATGTCCAGTAAACGAGTCCGTAATGTGAGTTACTGGAAAGATCTCAGAAGTTATTACGTCGTTTCAGAGCAAAAATTAATGAATGGAAAATCATAATCTTGATAATGGGCCATTTACACGAGTCGCCTCACCCTCATGATATTATTCAGAGACATCAAGAGATTTATACACACACCCTCAGAATTATAAAGCAGGATATACAAATAAAAAAAAACGCCGTCATCCAGTGAGAGAATTGCACAGAGGTTTTACAGAGGATTAAAATATAATCGTATGTCTTATCAAATATATCTTGACCAAATCCATGAACAAAATAAAAATAAAAAATGTTATAGCTGCAAGAAGAATCTAGGAATGTCGATAGTTACCCTGCTATCGGTGTTTGAATGTGTGTGTGAATGGTAAGGTGTTAATGGGAACATGGTCTCCCTTGCAAAATAGTCTCCGGCCTCCCCCTTCCCTGTATAAATAAAGGTTAAAAAAAAGGAATATTTGTTATATCTAATAACTTAGTCTGTTTCTGTGTGTGTTCAGACATTGACGAGGAGACAGTTCCACCAGCAGGAGGCTATATGGGAGCTGCTGCAGACGGAGGCAACGTACATCAAGAAACTACGAGTCATCACTGATGTAAGAACAAAGAACTACTGCATTCTGCTGACACGCACAGGCACACACACACACACACACACACACACACGCACACACACACACACAGACATAATGATCGTGTACTGATACAAAGTCTGGCTCTTGTGTAAGATGAAGTAGCTTCTGTCCTCATATCGATAGACAAGAGTTAAGATCCGCCGCTATCACTAATCAGTGAGCTGAGAGCTCAGGAAAATAATTGGGTTTCAATTGCAAGGCTGATAAACTTTGCCTTTATCATCTTAGTTCGTATTTATACTACATGGCTCAATTGGCCACATTCCGATTGTGTGTAAGCGATACAAATGCCTGTGTAATCTGATCAATAAGGCTGCAATAAGGGCTCTCTTCTTTTTCTCTCCGACTGAAAATGATTGCATTGTTTTGCGGTTTTGGAAGTGTAAGGTTAAGAACAGGTTTCGGTTATTGCGCACTTTTAAAAGTAGAGACGTAAGCTAAGGTAAAAAAATACGATATTGGGCATCTAGACAATGTAGTATATGATACAGCCTCAGTATCTTTATCATATTATTTTCTGTCTCCCTGTGCAGTTGTTCATGTGTGGGCTTCTGAACCTCCAAGAGAGTGGTCTGCTGACGGAGGTGGAGCCCGCCAAACTCTTCAGTAACATCCAGGAGATCGTCCGTCTGCACACGTCACTATGGAACCAGGTTATGGTGCCCGTGCTGGAGAAAGCCAGGCGGGCCCGCGCTCTGCTAGACCCCACTGACCTTCACCAGGGCTTCAGGACGGTATGTTCAGGTTCCTGCACTAAATACAAGGACATTTTATAGATGAATGTTTGTAACGCCTTCATATGTAAAAAAAATTAATTATAATAATAAAAAAATAAAATAATAATTATAATACAATTAAAAATTAAATTAAATAAAATTAAAAAAAATAAAAAATAAAATAAATAATAAAGTTGAGAAAAAAAGTCAGTTGTAAATGACACTGTTAATATATTCGAGAGACCCTGTCTACAGCCGTGGACTTTACCACTGATTAGTTTAGTGTCTCTGTGAACCCAATATATCCAGGCTAATAAATCATTTAACAAGCCAATTGATTTCTGTACTGAAGGTCTGAGAAGATTAGTTTGAGGTCAGTGGGACATAATGGAGTAAACGCTCAATAAGATAGATTCACTAAACAAACTTTTTCAAGAATTTACTCAAGATATGTACTCATCTACAGTTTTGAGTTACTTCATGTCTACTACAATATCGTGGGAATTATGATACATCTCTCCCCACTACATCTATTTGACAGCTATAGTTAAGTAGTTACAAAAAAAAAGCACATTCTTACAAATGATCACACACGTCATGAGGATTAAGTTTTACTTTAATAAATGCATTTAAGGCAAAAATTAACATATATACATATACATATATAACAACATTTTTGAGATGTATGAACTCAATGGGCTGGATCATGTGTATATCATGTACTCCCCATAAGCCCCATGTTTATTTATATTGACATAAATATTATATTACATTTAGATATTTACACATGTGTGAATAGGATATGAAAAATCAACATCTAAACTGAAACATATGAGGCAGTCCTGAGAATATCCTGTATATAATTGTCTATGTCTGTATCTAATACAGTGTTAGCTTTACTCTGAGTCAGAAGTAAATATGTTTTCCCTCATGTTGACGTTGGTAATATCTCTGACTCATGGCTGTGTGTGTGTGTGTGTGTGTGTGTGTGTGTGTGTGTGTGTTTAGTTTGGCTCCAGGTTCCAGCCCTACATCTGTTACTGTATGGAGGAGGAGGGGATCCTGGAATACATGCGCGCGATGCACAGGGACAATGAGCTCTTCAGGACCTACGTCACGGTCAGTCAAACTCGCCACACACTCCTTTGTTCTCTCGCTTTAGGGCTAATTCAAGATCCCTACTAGGGTTGGGCTGTATACAATTTTTGATACCTTTTTAAACCTTCGCCAAATTCCATCCCGGTACATGCTATTATCGTTGGGTAATACCTATTTCTACTTCAACTGCCTGTTTGTTTTAGTTCATCGGCTAATACTACATTTTACAAGATTACATTGAACTAATCACAATGGCGTTAACTTCACCAAATACACATTTTTACAGAACAGCGCGTGAACACGTCACACTGTCACTCAGTACAACTTACATTCCAAACGAAGGAAATACCATTTATATTTTTATATACGCCTGGATACTGTATTACCGCCCAAGCTTAATACCTACAGCTATACCCTGCTTACACACAACTCATATTAGCTTTTCTTAATGTTTTTGGCTAACTCATTATTCCTTTTCCTGTCTTTGCATGGCTCACTCCAGTGGGGAGAGACCCATAAGCAGTGCAACCGTCTGAAGCTAGCTGACATGTTGGCTAAGCCTCACCAGAGACTGACCAAGTATCCTCTGCTACTGAAGAGCGTTCTGAAGAAGACAGACGACCCAACGGCCCGGGACAGTGTCAACAGCATGGTGAGGAGGGATGGAGAGATATGTTGAAGAAATGCTGCTTTTACAATACTGACACTGACAGAAATATCCAAATCCAATCCGACTTCATTTATAACTAAATTTAAAAAACAACACAGTTGAAATGTTGTACAATCAAGACGCAATAGTTACACAAAATGCTGTTTAAAAAAAATCAATAAAAAAATCAAATAAACACAGGGACTGGTTTACGAAGAAGGAAACAACAAATAAGGAAAAGTCTCATGGTTATAAGCTATTGATTTAAAAAGCGCATATACCCGCAAAAAAAAAAAAATCTGAACATTGGCTCATATCTGTGTTGTTATCCCTCTTGTAGATTGCCACGGTGGAACGCTTCATAAACAGCGTAGACTCCCAGATGCGACAACGTGAGGAGAAACAGAAGCTGGCCACTCTCTCAGGCCGGATAGACTCCTACGAGGCTGTAGAGGGCAGCAGTGAGGAGGTGGAGAAGGTAAGAACAGGATTGTATGAGCTCCCAGTGTCTACAATGTCTTAAAAACACTTAAAATGTCTAATCAAATCAGTTTTATTTGTATAGGCCAACATCACAAATAGACATTTGCCTCAGTGGGCTTCACATTCCCTACAGTATAAAAACCTTCTGCCCTTAGACCCTTAGCTCGACTGAGAGAAAACTCCCAGTAAAAAAAACCCAGTAAAATGTAAGATTGAGCTACACAGTGGACAATCTCCTGCACTATTTAACATGTTAACTCTGGCCACATAGCACAACACAACATCAACACTGTTATCACCTCATTTATTGTTATTTGATCTGTTTAATATCTCTCATTTCCATAACTTTTGCATACTGTAAATACCTGTGTGACTCTAATACTTATACCTTTCTTATTTGTATATATTCTTTTAAAACTTTAATTCTATTTGATTTAATTATTTATTTTTTATTTGAGCACAGTAAAACAGAGCATATGAGCATGTGACAAATAAAGTTTTTTGAATTTTGAATTGGGCTTCATGCTTTTTGTTCATTTCCCTTCCAGATCCTTAAAGAGTATAGCCGCTTTGACCTGATGGCTCCCATGAGAGGAACTTCTCCAGAGGAAACCAGACAGCTGCATCTGGAGGGAGCGCTGAGGATGAAAGAGGGCAAAGACAGCAGGGTAAGAATGACTCACACACACACACACACACACACACACACACACACACACACACACACACACACACACACACACACACACACACACACACACACACACACATTACTCTTTATAAACACATGACGGGGCTCTTATCTTTGCACTCAACATCTGCTTTCTCATGTTTAGTTTTGCAAGATTTTTTTTTTACTTTTTATTTTTTTGAATAAAGTGGAGTGAAAAGTAAAAAGATACAGATGAAAAACAGACAAAGTACGGTTTACATTTTGTACCACATTGTTCATTTGCAGAGTAATTTCTTTGACATAAAATGGGCTCGAACCAATAAAACAAAAAGAAAAAGGTATGTTGTTTTTAGTTAGATCCTGAGATTAGAATATTAATATTGATGTCATTTTCCTTTATTGTTATTGTAGATGGACGTCTGCTGTTACCTATTCACTGACCTGCTGTTGATAACCAAGCCGGGGAAGAGAGTGGAGAAGATGAAAATCATCCGCCAGCCTCTCCTCATTCACAACGTGGTCTGCAAGGAGCTGAAAGACCCAGGTAAGAATGACTTTCCTGGATGTTTTTAAGAACAAATAGTCATCTCAATAGTTCTAAAAATGGTTGGGGAAAGTTTAGTTGATGTAAGTGCTTTAGAATTTGAGATTTTTTTTTTCAGAATATAAATAAAAATCAAGATAATGGCCGTCAAAGATGGTTGTATAGGAGACATATATAGACGGAAACAGAAAAGGTATAGTCTCCTAAACTGTTGCTTTTTTGTCCCTGTAGGCTCGTTCATCCTCATCTACCTCAATGAGTTCAAGAGTGCAGTGGCCGCCTACACTTTCCAGGCCAACAGCGCCACCCAGGGGAGAAGCTGGATTGATGCAATCTGCAATGTCCAGGTTGGTGAACAAGTCCATTCTTTAGTGTTTGGTGACTGTTTTAACACATACAGCTGTGGAAATAGGACCCAATAAGATTCATAGGCAGTGTTCTGTGGTGTGAACACTCGAAAAAAATGTTTTATTTTTTATTGCCTATTCCACCCTGTAATTTAGCCTTTTTAAATAGTATTTTAATTAACTGTATACTTGGTTGTTTCTTTGATGTGCTTTTCTTTTTTTATGGTTTTCTTTTTGGAATTTTACTTTTTATAGAACACAAACACAGAACTGGAGACAAAACAACCAACATGGATTTGCTTTTCATATAATTCTTAACATTGAATAGTTACATCATCACAAATCAAAACTAAATAGACAATTAAAAGAAAGTAAAGAGAGAGAGAAAAAAAGAAGGGCTGGGGGGGGGGGGGGTTTGTTTGATGTTTTATTATAAATCTGTGATCACTTTGAGTTGCCTTTGTGTGTGAAATGTGCTATACATATAACGTTGCTTAATGTGTGTGTGTGTGTGTGTGTGTTTATTGTGCTTTAGAACCAGCTGCAGAGGCTGCGCACAGAGGAGGTTCTCCGGCAGCAGAACAGTCTTCAGAGATGTACGGAGGGACTGGAGGAAGAGGAGGAGGAAGACGAGAGCAGCAACTCCACAACCAGCTCCCCCTGTCTGAGGCACAAAGACAAGCAGAACTCAAGGTACTGCAGTGTGCTACTCAACTGGAATGAATGAATGAATCATTTAAAAGAAGAACAATTGGTCATTGTATTTTTGATAGTTAAAAAATAACAAGTTATGCTTACTTACCTGTTTTCTTGACTAAGGTTAAAAAAAAAGAATTGTAAGATTAAAATAATTCCAGCATTATTCATTGTCTATCTTCACAAACTCTGGCCTCACATATTTAACCAACTTGCTCAAGAAATGTTAATATTTTTTGTCCCGAAACGTAGACGAAAAGTTATTTTTGCCATAACTGTAATGTCTAACAGACAGTCTTGTGTGTGTGTAACTCTTGGAAAGAAGTTGTATTTCACAAAATGTTGAACTGTTCTATTGTGGAAGAAAGAGACATGGATGCAGTTATATAGTTTATTTCATTGTTTATATTAGATTAAAATGGCTATTACTTTTTTTTTTTTTTTTTTTTTTACTTTTACTTTTACTTTTACACACTTTTGTGAGCTCTAACTTGTTGTATTGTTATTCAAGTCCAACTAAGCAACCGTCTCTCCTTTCAGCCAATCAGACGGCTCCACTGAGACTCTGTCGGTGATGGACATTGATGATCCCAGTGAACACACATCGTCTGCTGCCTCCAACACCAACTCAAACCTCACAGTCACTCTCAACTCTACAAAAGACTCTGATTCATCTGACGAGGCCCCAATGCCCCTGTGTGACACGTCTGAGATCAAGCAGTCACAGACCAACACTAGAAACCACACTGATGTTTTCTCTGAGGAGACTGGGCCCAATGATGGTGGTGGTGGTGGGGAGGGGGAGGAGTTAGACGCACAGTGTAGGTCTCTCTCCATGGACAGCGCCTACGGAACCCTGTCCCCCGAGTCCCTCATGAAGGAACTACAGCCACGGGACAGACAGAGTGAAGGAGAGGAGGAGGAGGAGGGAGAGAAAGAGGTATGTGTTACACTTTTTGGGAGTTAAAAAGTGTACATGAAAACATACAATAAATATAATAAACAGTGTAGATGAAAACATAGAAAAATTCTAATTTGCATTAGGACAGACATGAGAAAATATTTATTAATGGTGAAGTCAGCGATTCTGGGGAGTGCTTGTTTTCGAAATCACTTTTTGGCAAAATCTGTGAATATCTCTTCACGATCCACCACCCGTGTGTGTGTGTGTGTGTGTGTGTGTGTGTGTGTGTGTGTGTGTGTGTGTGTGTGTGTGTGTGTGTGTGTGTGTGTGTGTGTGTGTGTGTGTGTGTGTGTGTGTGTGTGTGTGTGTGTGTGTGTGTGTGTGTGTGTGTGTATGCTGAAATGAAATCCAGTGTAATACACATCTTAGGCTTTGTAGACGGGGCATTTTGCTAGCTATGGTGGGGGCCATCTTTTGTTTACAAACCAGTTTACACATTTATTCACATATTTCAACTTGCCCCGGAAATGAATGATTTTTTTTTTCAGAGACGAAAAAAAAAGTTATCTTTTTTTGTCTTAAAATGTAACGAACGTACAGTATATAAGATTAATAACGATCTTTTCTTTGTCTCACTAAGGAGGAAGCAGAGCAGGAAGAGCAAGAGGAGGAGGAAGAGGATGATGCCGTTTCACTGGGATCCCAGCTGTCCGTCATCCAGTCTTCTAAACCTCGCCGGCGGCCGCACATCCAGTCGCGCCTCGACTGCCTCCAGCAAGTCTCCAAACTCAACCTGTCGCGCTCCGAGGACAATCTCTTACAATGCCTCTACGGCAAGAAACACATCTCCCACACACGCTCACTACGCTCGGAGACACAGGACCAAACAAAATGCCAGAACATAGACACATCCTTACTTCTAGCGCACAGTAAAAGCCTCGAGGAGCTCGGCCAGAACTGCTCGGCGCTGTCAATCAGTGATCTCGACCAATCGGACGAGGGCTTGAACATGAGCTCCGCCCCCGCCGACAAACTGTGTGCCACCCTGAGGAGAGCGGAGGCCAGGAGGGCGCGCAGGGACGTTAACGAGGCCCAGAGTAGTAGCAGTTCGGACGGGGAGACGGGCGTGACGTGTGGGGGTGGTGTGGAGGTTGAGATGGAGAGGATCAATGAGTCGACGGAAGCGGTGGTGGCGGATGGCAATTCGGGGGAGAATTTGACGAGCAAAAAGAAGAGGAAATCTCCGGCGCAGCAACAGCACAAGAAGCTGACGCTGGCTCAGCTGTACAGGATACGCACCACTCTGGTCCTCAACTCCACGCTCACTGCATCGTAAGTTCTAACTTTATGTAGATCATGGGTTTAGCTGCTTTTAAAGGAGCAGTAAGCGATTTTTTGAGAAATGCTTTTCAAAATCACTTTTTGTCAAATTCAGGGAGTATTTCCTCACGATCCGCTACCTGAAACATAGACTTAACTGGTGTTGATACACAGTCTAGGCTCTGTGAATGAATGTGTATGTAAAGATAGGGGCCTCCGTAGCTAGCAACATGCCTGTTCACAGAGCCAAGGGTGTGAATACACATAGGATTATTTTTGCGCACACAGTAGGCTACGGAAAGGTAGCGGATCGTACAAAAATATATTTTTAAAACAATTATTCTCTAAAATCGCTGACTACACCTTTTCTACCACTCATGTTTGTACATTAAAACATAAAAATGTGTAAAGTCTGTTTCCCAACTTGTTGAACTATTCCTTTAAATTGAAAACTAAATAATTTCCTTTGTTTTTGTTGTATGTACTAATGCTTTTTTGTCTTTTTTCCCCCCAGGGAGGTATAACCACTCTTCCTAAACAGCTGACCAGTGGCATGATGGGCATAACGAGGAACAACACTTTGTTTTGCTTCGATTGGACTGAACTTCTTGAGACACAAATGCACTCTCTCTCTCTTTCTTTTGCTGCCCTCTCCCTTTCCTGATGCTTTTTTGGACACTGAACCCAACCATGTTGCATTTTGAACAATAACAAATCTTATACATTTTTGTTTGTTGCTGTTGCATTTGGTTTTTCCGAATTTTCTTGAGCGGAAGGGGAGAGGCAGAGAGACACATAAAACTGCATGCACTTTGCAAACGGAAGTAGCGTTTTTTTTTTTTTTTGCGGGAGCGGGGCTGGGACCTTAACTTGTGGACTTGTTCAAGGCGTGGACGTGCTGCCCCCTTCAGAGAGAGGAAGTCAAGCCGAATCCTGCATCAAAATAAAGGGACACACTAAAAATACTTACCGTGCACCTGGGACGTCCTCCTAATATTTATACTACTCTTGGTTTGCTTCCATCAAAAGAAATGAACAAAAAAAAGAAAATTGCACAGTTATCTATGTTAAGTAGAAAAAGAAAAATCACTATGGAGTGAATTTACATTTACAGTCACAACAATGACTTTGAAATCTATTGTTTGCTGTTTGTGTGTGTCCGCTCGTGTACAGATGTGTGTGTGTGTGTGTGTGTGTGTGTGTGTGTATGAATGGTAGAATGTGTGTGTGTGAATGGTGGAATGTGTGTGTGTCTGTATGTTCGAATGATACATGGTCCTCAAAATTCCTGACTGAACCAAAACTGATTCCCATCTCCTGTGAATACGCTAACACACGTCAAGGTAGATTCTTGACTTAACTACCAAAATAGTGTAATGCCATCCGTTGTGTTGCCATCATCACCACACAGATGGACAGACACACTTCCTTATTTACTGTTTAATCTGGGTTGAACTAACGCCATGTGGTATGTGGAACTAATGAGTGGATTTCCTTAAAAAAACAATGACTGAATATAGGGGTGACTATTGTTTTGAGGAATTTGCTGCACTATATATATATATTATTATGGCTCGAGTATACACACTCACTCTTGAGGCCTAGATGTATTAAAAACCACATACACATAAGTGCACACGCTTGGACTTGGTCATAGGAAAAACACACTTTTTAAAGTTAAAGGCCTGTGTGACACTAATAAGATTGAACAACAAGGTTTTGGGTTGGAGTGAAATCTGCAGAGCTGGCTTATTATTGCAGCATTATCCAGGAGATTTAAAAAAAAATAAAAAAATTATTGACATTCACAATTGATTTTCAGTAATTCAGATCAGTCATATGTATTCCAGACCTGGCCCAAAACCAAATAGGTTAACTCTTGTTTACTTTTAGTTTCTTTTTATCTTTTTTCGTTTTGTTTATTTGTCATATTTATTATGCCTGCTATGTTTTATATATATATATAAATATATATATAAGATAATGTTTATATTATTATTTTGCTTCCATGATTTGTACATTTTCTGTTGTCGTTCGATCGTAGTCTTAATAATTTCAACTTGCCAGGCATGAATGTGCTATGAACCAAAATCATGTGTTTTCCCCATTTCAGGAATGACTTATAAAAAAAAAAGTGTCTTACAGAATAATAAAAAAAAAATGCTAAAAATAACTTTGCAATCCCTGTTTTAATGGTTTAATCCGTTGTAATGGAGTGATTTGGAGAGGGGAAATGGCATCGCATTAAAAACATGAACTGGTCACACTGCGCTCTCTCTCGTCTCTTAGTGTTTTTAGACAGACAGCAGGTGGCGAAAGTACAAGAGCACGCTTCATTACATCATGTTTTATAATTTTATGTCATTGTGAACCTGTTGTTTTTAGGGTTGTGTGTACAGTGTAAAATGGGGCCAGCATCTACTTACTGCATTGGAGGAAAGAAGTACTGATATATTTTTAAGTCAACGTAGCACTCTATTCAAACACATAAGTAAAATGTACTTGAACTATCGCTGTAAAAAAGTACTCAATCAATGTAAAAATGAACCCTGCGAGAGTGTATATTAGGTTACTATAAGTGTGTAAGAAGCATTTCATTTAACCTTATAACAGGTTGAGGTGAAGATACTTTTAACCACTTTACATACTGTTGGAAAGTTCAGTCAATAAGTCAATATTGAGCTGAAAAGTACCTCAAAAAAGTGCGTACTTGAGTTAATGACATTCTAGCATTCATAAGCACTATATAAGCATTTCATAACACACTATAGTGTTGACGTTTAATAATGTACAGCATTTGTCAAAAATGTATGAAGAGATTCTATTACATTATATCAACCGTTTATTGGTGCTCACAAGAAGGGTTGAAATTCTTGGAAAAAATGCATCAATAATTTAATTAAACTGGCCCTAAATGCTTAAGGCTACATCATCAGTGTTATAAACAATTTATCAAAATGTATTAATGGCTTATGAATAATAGAAATGGTTGAAGTAAAGTGCTCTATCCAAACCTTCACAGTAGAAATATTGTGGGTCACTTGGAGGTAAAAACAGCCACATCTGTTCGCTTTAGATTCTGGGAACGCGGTCAAAGCACACATCATCTTGTCCAGCTGTCTGTCTCACACACACACACACACACACACACACACACTGACACACTGTCTGTCTGCTCCTAGCGTCTGCTTCTGGCTCCCAAAAAAGTTCAATAAATCTGACCCCCCTCTGTAGCAAAGTGTGGAAACACCACACACACACACAAACATACATATTTCTACTGCTATACTTGTGAGGACACTCATTGACATAATGTATTCCCTATCTCCTTATCTTAACCCTAACCATCAAAATAAATGCCTCGACCCCAGCCCTTACACTAACACTCACCTAAACCTTAACCACACTTGAACCTTAAAACCTATTGTTAGCCCTCAAACAACCCTTTAAAGGCCTGTCTCAAGGTGAGAACCGGACAAAATGTCCTTACTTTCTAAAAGTGCCCTCACTCTCAAGGTCTGAAACTCAAATAGGTTCTCACAAAAATAGTTGTACAAGTACACACACGCACGCACACGCACACACACACACACACACACACACACACACACACACACACACACACACACACACACCGGCTGTAACATCATAGCCAAGGTGTATTTACAGGTGATTATATCAGCTAATCGGTGGATTACAGCATGTTGGGTCCACACGGCGCCTAAGCTGAACACAGGAAAGGCAGAGCGCTCCTGTGGGATTTCCATTTTAATCCGGTCCCAGAATGCAACAGGCCCCGCCCGCCCTCACATCTGGCCGCTCAGGATTTACTCGTGTAATCCTCGATTTTAAAACAATTTTATGATGCTTTACGGCTGATACGCTGGACTTTAATTATTAAAATGCAGCTTTTGAGTTTTAGCAATGAAGTAATTACACATCCCTGTTCTATTAGCCTTTGGCTAACTAAGTAATGAGGTCGGGCCTGGAGTCAGCTGTGCGGCCCGCATGACAGATGTGTAAAATTATTTTCAGGTATGTGATGTCATGAGGAGGCAAAGCAGGATGCATGCAGCTAGCCATCTGGTACATTTCATCACTAACTCCTAGTGAATGGTAAAAGTAAAGCTATAGTGCGTAACTTTTTTAAATATAAATGAATGTCGTGACATCCAAGCCATAGCCAAACAGGTTGACACAAAATTGATTAAGCCTATCAGCTCATCAAAACTCTCTCTTTATTTCTCAGTATGGCAGCTTTTACAAACTGGTGTCCCACCCCTGACACTAGCGCAGAATGCCCAAGAAATGTTTCAGATTTTGAATCTACTGCTAAAAAGAACCTTGACTTACAGCAGAAGGTATACAATCCATGCATGATCACCAAAAGCTTACGTCATGTAGATGTGCCAACAGTGTTGTTGTAATTACCCAGAATTCCTCTTGGGGGCGACAGAAGAAGTATACACACTATAGCTTTAACTCCATCTCTTTCCAACCCCTGGTTCAGTTGTGTAGAGACCGTGTTCACATATAAAATGCTAAAACGTTCCCTCTTTGCACACTGTTTTTTTTATTTACGTCACATGTCCTGTGTTCCTGTTTTAAAATGCACTGCTGCATACGTACAGCTGGGGGGCAGCGGCGCAGGGGTTAACGCCACCTGCTGTGGCAGATGTCAATAACCATGCTGTAAAAAATGTCCGATTAACACAAAGGGGCACTTTGGCAAATCCTGATTATAGGAGCACTTTCATTTATTAAACTCCTGCCAATCCCCTGTACTCTGTTTGAGCGGGGATGGGGGGATTAAAACCAGGTAGACACCATTGTCTAACCAAACAATCCCTCTTTTAAGCTTCTATAGCTGCTTCCTGCATTGCATGGTGCACAGGCCCTGGCCTGGCTGGCTGGCTGGCTGTAATCTCACTAGGGGCTTATAGGTCACTACAACCACCACTATACACATTCCCATTCATCAACATCATCCGCCTTTATACAGGGCCGAGGTGATTGGATTTAGGACATGTTTTACAGCGGGGGGGGGGGGGGGGGGGCAATGGGTAGAAAAAAAAAGGGACAACAGCAAACTAAAGCGTGTTGACAAGAGTGCTGCTGTGAAAAGGCCCCATGGACGAGTGGCGGCCATATGGACTGGATCACCACGGTAACATCTGCCCTACATCAGTTAGCGATGGCGGACGTTATAGGACGGTTGGATTTGACCTTCACATGGTGTAAAAGGAACATCTGGCCTTATGACTTGCTAGCATGGTAGACCCATAGATAGTATACAAAAAACAGACAAGAATCAAGAAGGTTTATTTTTCATATGTGCAGTAATTACAGCAGCAGTCGTTGGCAATGAAATTAAAAAAGTCCCAGGCTCCTCTCAACAATGTGATATAGAAGAAGAAAAAACACAAGTGAAGAGAGCAACACCTTAGACACAAATAAACACAACCGTAGTGCAAGGACACAGTGCAGATAAAAGGTGTAGAGATAAGGTGCACCATATGGTAGAATGCAAAATAAGTTCAATTAAACGTAGACGAAATAGAACATCTACATTGAAAAAATAAATAATAGTAACTGTAGAAGAGTGATAGACAAGTAGTTGCACATAAAATTCATACAGCAGTTTGTGAAACTTGAAATAACAGGGTTAGGCCTACATCAGGTTAAAAATGTACTATGTTAAACACGATTGGTCTGATTGGTTAACTCGTTGTAGAAAATACTGCACAAGATAGGCTCTGTAAACGGGCTTGTTGCTTGCAACTGTGGGCCCCCCCGTCTGTTTACATACCAGTTTACAGAGCCTAGACTGTTTATTAACACTTAATTTTTGTTCAGCTCACACAGGCAGATAACGGATCGTGATAAGATATACACTGATGTTGAGAAAAAGTGATTTTTTTCAATAAGCAAGGTCTACAATCACGTACAACTTAACTTTAATCAAATCAAACCCGGTCACTGTCCCTTCTGACTCCATGGGGTCAAAGGTCAACTCTTCAACTGTCAATAACTCACCAATCCGGCACAATTGTGATGAATTTAATGAGTTACTTTTTAGGATAAGATTGAAGTAGATACCCCTGTTAAATTTATCTCATGGCTTGATTTTAATATTCATCTTAAAGTACTTTTTAATTTTTTGCAGAACAAAGGTTATAAAAAGAAATTTAATTTTCCTTTATTTATTCTCGAAAGATCAATTGAGGGTTACCCTCTTTTACAATGACGTCGAGTCAATTACAGATACACAATATACAATGAGAATACACAACAAGCTTACAAAGAGACAACAAAAATTAAAACATTCAGATCAATTGAATAAAGCAGAACAATAGCCTAATTAAAACAGTTACAAGTGGAGTGGGGGTGATTCAAAATAATAACTTTAAATTGGTTAACAGTTATGAGTGTATTTATTTTAATTTGATGTTGTAGGCTGTTCCAGGAGTCAGGGGCACTGTGGCTAGAAGCAGTTTTACCAAGGTCAGACCGGGTGTATGGAACATATAACATGAGTATTTCAGTTGAGCGGGTTTGATAAAGCCCATCTGAAATATGCAGCATTGTTGTCAAATAGAGTGGTAGCTTTCCAGTCAGGGCTTTATATATAAAAATATGCCAATGTGCATCACGTCTCTCTTTAAGAGAGGACCACCCAACCTTTTCATATAAAACACAATGGTGTGTGTCATAAGCATCTCCTGTAATGAACCTTAAAGCAGAGTGAAAAACAGAGTCTAGGAGTTTAAGACATGAATGAGATGCATGCCGATAAACCACATCACCGTAATCAAGGACAGACATAAAAACTGCCTCAAAATTCAGGTGTGTGTGGGGGGCAGGGGGGAGAAACATATTTGTCTTGAAGAACTTTATGTATAAGATTTTATTTTTAGAACTATAGTTCCATCTAATGCCACTACAACAGTAAGATGTTATTGATGCATCATTTTTAACAATATCATTGCCAACTGCTTTTCCAGTGTTTGTAATACTTCGACTTCAGATGATAACACTTTGGCACTTTTATCTAAGACGGATATTAAATGCAAGACTTTAACTTTCAATTAATATTTTTTACACATTTGTTTTGGTACAGTATCTTAGGTAAGCCTACTTCCTCCACCACAGGTCTGTCTGAATGCCTTGATAAACAGAAATCACGGCTGATGCTTTTCACAATCCCTGACAAAGGTGATAATGTATTACCAGCTGCTCTCTGACATGAATTCATTCCACAAAGACGCGGCATATGCTCCAGGATCAAATGTCTTTATCCCGGTAAAAAAAAACTTGTGTTGTTTTCTAAATTGAAAAGAGCATAAGGTCCCACTTGTGAGGCGCGACACTGTAAACTCCTCACCTCAATAATTGTATCAGCTTATAAGAAGCTTACTGTAATTACAATATTGTCTTCTCAGAGAACCAGCCTAAAACATGGACCACAAATCGCCCATTTTCTAAATTAAACGGAGACCGGTTGAAAGGGGGAATCTGTACAAGAGCAGGACAGAAGGATTAACGTGTAAGGCCGGCACATTTAATATTTACAGCACAATCACACAATTAATCTGACGACCGTGTTCTGTGTCTAATACCTGAACCCTCTGTCCCAACACCATTATTAGAGTTAGTGTGTGTGTGTGTGTGTGTGTGTGTGTGTGTGTGTGTGTGTGTGTGTGTGTGTGTGTGTGTGTGTGTGTGTGTGTGTGTGAGTGTGTGTGTGTGTGTGTGTGTGTTCCTTTGAAAACAGGCTGAAAATACTCAGATTGCATGGAATACAATTCATAAAAACAACATATTTAATGTAAGACTTTGAATAGAACCATTTTGCATAATAAGTACTTTTACTTTTGATATTTGCAGTTATAAAAAGTGGTTCCAATACATAAAGTTAACTTGTAAAACCACACAATACATATCGCCCTTAAAAAACATGTGGAATGCAGGAGTTTAACTTGAATCAGCATTTGTGTGGTAAATCTAAAGACCACTGTCAGAAGTACACAACACTACAACAATTTCTCAATTACAAGTACAGTTAAAGTACAGTATTATCAGTAAAATAAGTGATTTGGTACATACGTTCATTTATCAATGATTATGAGTGGGCCATTCTGCATAATGAGATCCCACTTTTATGCTTTTGGTTCTTTATTTATTACAGTTCTTTAACATATATCACATAATACGTTTACACTTTGGTATAAACTAATGTGAGTAGTCCTTCCACCACTGGAGACATTTTTGGAGGGAAACTACATGAATGGGCATCCTATCATAAAAGTTCCAAGTGCACAATTGTCTATTCAGGAATAGGCTACTGGCCCATATGAATGAGACGTTCACGATCAATCTAAATAATGAGTATTTCCTTTACACGCTTTAGACATGGCCTCGTGCAACACAAAAGTTCAATGAGTAGAGTGCTAAGGTGACAAATATTAGCATTTAAAACTAAATACTATAGCTAGTAGGCCTACAGTGCTTTGTCCTGATACAGATGTGTGTAACGTTAAGATGCAGAGGTGGGAGTGTTTAAAGGGTTAACCGGAGGAGGCGCAGCTGTGTGGTCACCGAGTCTGGGTGGAGTGAAGTTTAGACATGTACTATTGAACAAATTAGCCCAGTAGTGGACTGCGTTATGGCTTAGTGAACAAAATAATACCTATATAGACTTGAAAAATATTTAGGAACGAAAATATTGTCGCTAGAAAGACGGTGTAGATACTAGAGCAGAGATGGGTGATGTGAGCGAAGAGGCGCTGCTGGATTATTTCTACTCCACCGGAGGAGGCAGTTCAGGCAAAGTGAAAAATGCAGAGATACTGAAGACATTTAAGCCCTTTATTGGCCACAGTGACTTGCAGTTACGTGGTAAGTAGCCATAGACACTGAAAATAGTATTGTAGCTTGTCGTCGTGTCGTGGGAATTAGCTTAAAGAAAAGATGAACCCCGAAAAAAAACCGTTGAAACGTGACGCGAGCTCGTGCTGTGTCTGCCTGTGTGTTTGTTGATGGAGGGATGGCACTCATATTAAAATGCCTGCATGTTTACCTGACACTTCTAATGTGTGTGGACTAATGTGATTCATCATGTTATAGCCTGATAACTAAGTAGGCTATGCTGCTTCTAACAAACCGCTGTCGACTCGTGCGTGTGTGTCTATTCATTGTTCCCATTTGAAACGCAGACATCTGGTTTGCATTAAAAGTAACTGCAGCTCCTTCCAGCAGGAATTGTGTCATTTCCTCCCTCCAGGCCAGTGGTACTAGCTGCAAATGGACAGGACCTTATGTCTGTCTGTGCATTTATGATTGTAGGCCTAATGTTTGAAATGATAATAAAGAATTGAGAGAGAGATAGAGAGAGAGAGAGAGAGAAAACTCAACCCATAGTCCATTACTAAAATATGTCACCATGCAATGAGACTTTAAGGGGATCCTGTCAACCCCCATATCACCTTCACCTCAAGCAAATTGAGATATAGCTATGCGCATTCACCATTGTAGATATTTGCTCTGTAAACTGGTATGTTAACAAAGGGTATACATGTAAACGTTTACAGCCCGTTTACAGAGCCTAGTCTGTCTGTGTATTAACACTGGATTTTTCTTTCAGTTCACAATGTACAGCAGATTGTGAGTGATTTTGACAACAAGCGTTCTCCAGAATCGCTGACTCCACCTTTAAAGTGTGTCTGTTTGCCAATGCATCATTGCCCAATCCAAAACTCTTGTCATATTTGGCTTCTACAGAAAAATGTTTTTGGGCCTAATGTTGTGCTTGTATTTTTGCAGTTGCTACACACACGTAACAAACTGCAGCCTACCAGTAAGTCTATTCCAGACCACTTTAAAGCTGAACTATGATCCTTCTTACAATAAGAAAACACACATATGCTTTACTTAAATAATGCAACAATTTTTTCAGTCATTTTTGAAGCAAAATACCCAAAGGTTCCAGGTTATCAAATGTTAGCATTTCCTGATATTTGTGGTCTTACATTGAGATACATTGCATATTTGTGGGTTCCAGATTGTGGGTCGAACAAATATAAGGCATTTGAAGAGCCACCTTGGAAACTGGTATAGACAATAGTCAAACCTTCTATACCATATGAATCAAGCCCATGCAAAGTCAAAGCACACATCCTTCACTAATGACAGAATTATAATACAGTTTTAATTGCATAATATAGTTGCCCCAGATGCTTATTAATGCGTAATGATTCATAATCTAGTCATTCTTCTGTGCTTTTACCTTTGGCACGGCCTGAAATACAAACATATTGCTGCATAACATCCCTTAAATGATTATCCATTCCAAAGTGACCTTGTATAGCGCAGGCTGCAGTGTGTGTGTGTGTGTACTGTCCAGATGCCATGTCAGCAGTGCAGTTGTTGACAGAGGTTTAAAAGGACTTGCCTTGATACTCTGCCATCTGACATGGCTGTTCCAATCAGAACAAGTGCTTCCCAACACATTTAAGGTCTGTCCATAGCATGTGGCTGCAGATTTCCCCAAGTCGTAATTGTGATGATAGCGTTTTAATCATAATTAAGTCCACATGCATGACTAACTCTAATGCTTTTTTTTCATCATCAGATCGGGAAAACTGGGGCATGTAATGGTGGGAAGTGTAGCGGCACAGTGGGTGGGAGGTCGGTGGGTTTTTAGGTGTGTGTGTGTGTGTGTGTGTGTGTGTGTGTGTGTGTGTGTGTGTGTATGTGTGTGTGTTTGTACAACTATTTTTGTGAGAACCAACTTGTGTTTTAGACCTTAGAAGTGAGGACCTTTTTGGAAACAGAGGACATTTTGGCCGGTTCTTACTTCGGGACAGGCCTTTAAAGGAGCTGTTTGAGGGTTAAGACTGTAGGTTTTAAGGTTAGGTTTATGTGTTAGTTAGTGTGTAAGGGTTGGGGTTAAACAATTATTTTTGATGGTTAGGGTAAGGGGCTAGGGAATGCATTATGCCAATGAATGTCCTCACAAGTATAGCAGTATAAACGTGTGTGTGTGTGTGTGTGTTGCTGATTTGTGCTGACCTCTGGCTAATAAATAACTAGCACATAGGCTATGCTGCGTTACTGTGGTCAGCAAAAACAACATTCTTTTGGGTGAGACAGACAGATGTAATTGGCTGCTTCCTTTTAGATTTCCTGTTGTTGCGTTGGAACTATCTCACTAACAAAAGTCCCTTTCCGTCCGAAACCAGGAAGAGGAAACACTTCAATTGTCCCGAGCTGCATTCCTGTGTTACACCTACAGGCATGAATGGAATACCTAGGCCCTGGAAAACGTGGCTTGTGTGCGTAGCCGACTTGGCTGCTTGATAACCACACACAGTCACATCTCACACACATGCCTGGATATCTGTAAACAGAAGGCAGAGATAGCTTTATCTGATGTGGGCTATCGGTTGAACAGTGGCAGTGTGTGTGTTTGCTTCCCACACAGGAAAGATTAACAGTGGTGGATCTTTGAGTGACTCAGGGTTTTTTTTTATTTTGGGGATCCACTATCTCTTTCCTCTAGTCTCCTTAGCTACTTTTGTTTTGTTGTGTTGCTGAAGCACACGTATTTATCACCATGTGGTCTGCTTCAAGATTGGTCAGATGGACGTGCACTGCTTTGTCTTACATTAGATGAAACCACAAAAACAACGTGTTCACGAAGTCACTCCTGTCAAAATCAGTGAATATCTTCACGATCTGCTACCTGTCTGCACTGGAAAAAATCAATCTGGTGTTAATGCACAGCCATGGCCATGTGTATGGGGGCCTACCGTAGCTAGCAACATGCCTGTTTATACTGCTGCAGAGGTGACTACAATATCAGCAAATTTCTATTAACACCAAATTTATATTTTTATTTATTTTTACTATGTACAGGTACTGGATCGTAAGTAGATATTCACTGATTAAAAAAAAAAAAAAAAGTTTTCGGACAACACGCATTCTCCAGAATTTCTGACTCCACCATCAACCTCTCCCCCATATAATGTGACATGTTTGGTGTATTATTGTGAGGAATCTGGAGCTATATTTAGTTTACTGTTTTTCTCATCACATATTTTCCCCCTTGCAGCTAAATACAGAGAGGAGTTCAAGCTCATCATTGACCGGATCGCTGTGGTGAAGTCAGAGAATGTGAGTAAAACTATCAAAGTATTTTGGGCCTTTTTGTGGAAAAAAATGCTCCCAGCCTTTTCCCATGTATTCAGTGCTCATATTTCAACCCTGAGGCACACACACACACGCACGCACGCACGCACGCACACACACACACACACACACACACAGGCAAATGTGTAACGCTGCTATCAAAACGTGTTGGTCCAGTTAAGCTTTAATGACCCAACAAAGAGTTGTCTATTATGTTTTTTTATAGAACCGTCTGAGTTGATCTTCCGTGAAAAGGATTCACATCGTCAGTTTTCATTTGACTTTTCTGAAACTATAACTGCAAAATGTATTCAGACAAACTAAATGGAGGTATTAAGTATAGACTAAATGTATTGTTTGAATGGTTCCTAATCTTTTTTTTTTCTTATCAATTATTTTTGGAAATGGACTTAATCATCTTCAAGTTCCATGAGAAGATTGACGTCACTCTCACATGAGTCTGTTAAAGGCGCCCTGAGGAATTTTCGTGTAAACAAACAAACAAAAGTAATGTTTACCAAATAACTATGTGTGTATCCTTAAGGTCAACAATCCATTTCCTTTCTCTTAAAACAATCTTAAAGCTTTTTAAAGTATTTTGAATCCAGTTTTGTTTACCAACAAGCAGTCTTCTTCTTCACTGACATTGCAGACACACTGCAGCGTATCATTGCGCGTTATCACCCCCTGTAGATCAGCAAAAATAGTCCAAAACTATTGACTGGAATCACCTAAACCGCGTGCACACAAGTGGGTGGGACTTACAAAAATGAAGACTCACTCAAAGACAAACGTCCTCACATTGCGTTACTAGAGGTCTTAAACCTCCAAGGGTTGAAGCTAATGCCAGGCCAGGAGTAGATTAGCTTAGCCTAGCATAAACATAACAATGTTTAAAAAAAAAAACAGTTAATTTGTAAATGTTCTAACTGTAGCTTCACATTTAGGGGCCCGATACGTTTTTTGTGCATGTGTTAAGTTTCCACATCAGTTGCATATTTGACCCCGACCTGCATCTCAAAATGTCACAAAATCATGTTGGTACTTGCTCGTCCTAAACTCTAATATGAGGAAAGCACAGAGACACTCTCCCCTTTCAGAGGAGTAATGAACAACAATGCTCGTCCATCATTCTGCTCAGTGCAGGTCTGCAACTAACGATTATTTTGATAATCGATTAATCTGTCGATTATTTTCTCGATTAAACGATTATTAATCGATTAGTGTTTTGGTCCGTAAAATGTCAGAAAATTGTGAAAAATGTTGATACATTTTCCAAAGCCCATGTTGACGTCCTCAAATGTATTGTTATGTCCAAAACACACAGATATTTCAGTTTACTGTCATAATAGGATTAAAGAAACCAGAAAATATTCACATTTGAGAAGCTGAAATCAGAGAAACGATTAATCGATTATCAAAATAGTTGGCGATTATTCTAATAATCAATTAATAATCGATTCGTCGATTAATCGTTGCAGCTCTAGGTCAAACATTCAAATAAAGCAACAACAAGCAAAACACAGTTCAACTTGAAAAATTAAGCATTCTATACAACAACATAACTGTGGCTTTTACTGTGAAGTTTTCCTTCTTTTTTTAAGGCGAACTGTGCTCATTTTTAATCATTTTATCAAGTGCATTTCCTTTTATCATGCATACTTTGTTTTATAATGGGGCATGTGCATTACTCTATCTCAGTGCCTGAGCAATCTCCTCTCAGCCAGGTGGATGATTTTTTTTAAGTGCATTGTTGTCTTGTGTAAAGAAATTAAAATGAATGTATCCTTTGTATGCAGCTTATGTCAGCACTTTTGCATAAGACATACAGTATTTCCTTTGCGACCATAAAAGTTTATCTTTCGGGGGCTTTACTGCATGTCATCCTGCCTCTCTCTCTGTCTCCCCATTTCAACTCTGTCCTATCCAATAAAGCTTGAAAATGCCAAAAAAATAATCTTTCTTAAAAATAAAAATAAAAGTTTATCTTATCATATCTTATCTTAATTGACTGTGTTTGTTACAGGGGGAGAAATATCTCGTCCTAAAGAAGAAATACAGACAAATGCTTCAGGATCGAGAGGTCAGACAAACAGGGACAGACGTGGACGGACAGAGACATTCCAGCCCGGCCAGGACTCCTGCTACTGTACAATGGGACCGGCCCAATGCCTCGGGTTCTTCCCCACATCTGAGGGAACAGAGGGATGAGCCCATGTCATGTGTAGAGACAGACACTGCTGCAGAGGTGACTGCAATATCAGCTATCTTCTAAGCGATTCTGGAAAATGCTTGTAAAATCAGTGGATATCTCCTCACAATCCGCTACCTGTACGTACTGTGTGTGCGTTGAAAAAGATTGTTGTGAAAAAAATCTGGTGTTAATACACAACCTAGGCTCTGTAAATGAGTATGTAAACAAAGGGTATGTAAACCAAGGGGGGCCCGTTGTAGCTAGCAACATGCCCTTTTACAGGGCTGTGTATTGACACTGGATCTCTTTTCAGGGCACACAGTATTGACAGGAAGCAGATCATGAGGAGATATTCACTGATTTTGACAACAAAAAATAATTAACAACAAGCGTTCTCCAGAATCACTGACTGCACCTTTAAGATACAGAATAAAGTTTAGGGTGATGCAGCAACAACACTTGGTGCTAAAATGCAACAAGCTGAATCTGCTGTCACACCATCACACCATGTGTCCTCTCTATGTGAATGACGCATTTATTTCTAGAAACAAGCCCGTCTTTGTGAGTTAACGGCCTTTTCTCTATCGACCAAGTGTCTGTGTTTAATGACGGTTGTTTGGTGCACACATTCACACACACAGAGAGGAATACATTGGTCTAGAGAAATGCTTTTTACTTAGCCGTTATTAGGAGAAAGGGAAGGTCAACCCTAAGGGCTTATCATTTTCACATAAAGGGTGGAGTTGTTTCAAATAACTAACGTACAGAAGCACTTGACTGTTGTGAAAATAAACACTGCTGTTATACTTTAATGCACCATAATCCTCACGGAGCACTTTTTACATATTGTTCCTGCAGTAAACTCTCTGTCGTTTAATCATAGGTTTAAAAAGATTAATGTGTTTCTCCTCGGCTGCTGCTGGTTGAATATCCTGGCACATTATTTGTTCACACAGCAGGCACTAGAGCAAACATTATCCGCACACACCCAGATGGTGAAGGGAAGGGAAAAGAGTGGCGCAAAGCGCTAATGCTGTCGTTTAACTAGGGATGAGTTAAAAGGTTCGAATGGCCGCTGCCTCACTTGTGGGCTCCATAAATACTAATCTATTCATAATAAATGGTTGAAAGTTGCACACCCGTCAGTGCAAATGTATTTTGTGTTAAATGCTGTTCGTTAACTTCTATTCAGTCAGTTGTCATCTTTAATAATAAACGGGGCACTGCACATTATAGCAGCATCTACATTAACGGCTTGGTACTACAGTAATCTAGAAGAATATTATTAAGGCTAAAGGGCTCCTTAAACATTTGAATCTTAAACTTTACATTGGGCTTGGTTTTCTCAGTGTTTTCATGCTCATAGACTAGGTGAGTAATCGAAAAAAAAATTCTGTTTAAATGTTGGGGAAATGAGTTGCTAACACCCACAGTTCATAGAGTTCATAGTCCGTAAACTGTCTGTCTGTATTTCCTTTAGGAGCAGCAGACAGGAAGCACAACCCTCATGCAACACACTTCACTGCAATGTCCTGATATCAACATCGAGGAGCCTAGCAACGGAGAGGATGAGATGGACAAAGATTCGGGGTCAAAGGTGAAGATTTGACTTATTCATTGTGTATTGGGCCAGTACTCACTAGCACAGTGTAACAACACTGTTGCATCTTGCCCAAAAAGTATACTGTAATTTCTATGTACTGCCAATTTTATAGGTAATTTAAGTCATAAGCAAGATCACTCCTTTCCTCTTTGGCCATCCTACCACCTTAAAGAGGTCCCCGGGCACTATGGAAAAATTTTGCTTTTTTTACACTTCAAAAGACCAGTTTCTTACTAATCAACGGATTATTCAATGGTAAAAATTATAGTTGCAGTCCTTATAAGAAACGTTTGGACTAAAGAAAAGAGCTCCAAAACATATAAAAGTTAAAGTAGTGTATTGAGGGGCCAATTTAATATATTTTTAAGTTTTTCATTATTAATGTCCCCTTATTCTGAAAGAATCATTTCACTGTACTTGGGAGCAATAACACAACTTGTATTGTAATTACATACTTATGGTATATCATCTCAAAGCTTCACAATAAAACTCTTAGGCTGTGTTCGAAAAGCCCTACTAACGTCCTACTCATACTAATTTTGACGTCAATTTGAGTATGTTGTGGTTGTGTATGTGAGTTGGTGTAGGCGAGAAATGCCCGGATGAGTACTTACTTCCGGGAAGATTTTGTGTATGGATCGATAGGTTACTTTTCCTACTCAACAGCCCCACAATGCATTGCGTCTTTTCAAACGACACAGAAGTTTTTTTTTAAATTCTTCATTCCTTCTGTGTATTTCAGTGTAAACGGTCCGATGAACCTCACAAACACAATCGATCGTTAAGTAGACAGTATGGAGTATTTACTGTACATGTTGAGTATGTAGGAGAGAGGACGTTAGTAGAGCTTCTCGAACACAGCCTTACTTCCAGGTCCAGTGGTTCCTCCTTCCCCCACCAGGTGGTGCTAAGTAAATGAGACCTAAAGTACCTTGATTTGTAACCTGCAGTGTGTTGCATTTGAGTGGGAGGAGAACTCCTTTTGTGGATGAAAAGAGAGAGAGAGAATCTGCATTTAAATTAAGCCCTCTGTTATTATGCAAAGCAGCAACATGTTGGACCTCATTAGAAAGATAATAATCATTTGTGGCCATTAAAGCGATTGGGCCTCAGAGCCCAGAGAGAAAAGATATGTTGGCCTCTCCTTGATGGACCAAACAGCAGACAGATGAAATATGTTGGAGTGTGTTAATATAGCGCCCCAGCAGCAATCAGATTAAGTGTGTTTGCTTAAGGTATTAGTCACACCATTGAACTTTGTATTTAGGACACCTGCTGTTGACAGTTGTTCTGAATTACAGAAGCTACACCTGGCTGGTTCACTGCAACGTCTTACACTGTTTTTTAATCAAAAACACCTGAGGCTGTATGCTCATCCGTTATTCTACCAACGCTTAAATGTCATTCGTAATAAAATTGAGCTTGAAAACACAGGATGGCTTTCTGGTGAAAGGGCATTTCTGGTTCCTTTAAGTTGAAATATTTTTTTTTTCAAACTATTATCAAAGTAAAAGAATAACAACGAATTAAATATGAAAAAAAAACATAAACAAAAGCCAATTTCAACTCAACAAATACTCTAACCGTTTGAAAGGGATAGGGAGAATTCCTTATCAGGTCCTACCTCCACTCTTCACCATAAACAATTTTAAATCCTAATAACGATAAAGTGAACAGACAGTTTTAAATAAAACTAAAATACTACTCATATAGTATCAACTACAAGCACTGTTAACAATTACGATTTAAATAGTTACCAGGAGGAGGGCATCATCCTTATCTGCTATCTTATCTTGTAGTTTAGTTCTTCATAGAGGAGAGCATGCTGTGGTTAGCTTATGTTAGGGATAATGTAGCGAACAAATCACTCCCCATAAATAAAGATGACGACAACATGTTTTACATCAAAAGAAACAAATGTTGGTCATGTTCATCTGTTGATTATATCTCTTAATTGGTCTGTTTTACTGAAAATATTCACATCTCAATCTCTTCTCTCAAAGTTTTTTGGGCATTTTCAAGCTTTATTTGATAGTACAGAGTTGAAATGGGGAAACAGAGAGAGAGAGGGGGGATGACACACAGTAAAGGTCCACGGGTTGGATTCGATCCCGCGACCACTGCAGCAAGGCCTGAGCCAATATGGTATGCGCTCTATCCACTACGCCACCGGAGCGCCCCCCCCCCCATCCTCCCATTCTTATGTAAAATAATAGTTCCAGCCCTTAAAGTAACTATAATTACAAGTTATGCAAAAATAAAAAAATTCTCGTACCCTTCATGCCCAAAATTTTTTTCCTCTGCCTGTTATTATTCGTGCGAGAACACAGAGTGGTAGAGTGGAGTAGGCTGGATAAACACAACCCGTCCACTTTTCATGTTCGCCTCGCTGACGTGTTGCAGTTGAAGAATGTTTTAACATCATGTCTGTGTGTTTGATCTGAGAAAAATTAGCCATCAAGACCTCCTTTAAAAAAAATACATATAGAGTGCTGCTTGAAAGTATGTGAACCCCTTGCAGCTCAGGGTTCACAAACTTTTGCACATACAAAGGTTGGCAAATAATTTGTTTAATTACTTTTAACAATTGATTTCCTGAAAAGAAAAATGTGGAATTGATAAACAAACATCTGTTATTTCATATAAAAAATAAATACTGGTACTGATAAAAATGAATTAATAATGGTTAAACTCAATAAAATTCCAAAGGCTCAAGGGGTTCACTCAAGCAGCACTGTATAAAAAAAAGAAATCCCATGCCTATCCCCTCTCACATAAATCAGCCCAAATGTCACTTTTACACACTGTTAGTGCTACAAGTAGGTTTTTGCCTTGACACCTCAACACTGTATTTGGTGAGTAAAACACATGGCGTGTTGTTTTTCTTGGTTAATTGTTAATTGGATTGTTATTCATTACCCCTTATGTGTGAAAGCGCCACCTCTGCCTCGCTCACTCATTACCGCTAGATCTGTCTGACACCCCTTTGGTTGCATCTCGTCAACTGGAAAACATCACAGCGGTGTGACCAGTGAGTGTGTGTGTGTGTGTGTGTGCGTGCGTGCGTGTGTGTGTGTGTCTGCGTGTGTGTGTGTGTGCGTGTGTACCCTGTGATTCCGGATAACGCTGACACACCATTATGAGTGATACGGTAGAGTTAACTTGTGTCACAGTTTATTTAGTCTATTTGTCACCGCTGAGTAACAGGCGTTTTTTTGTTTGTCCTTTTTGTCTTTCAGTCCGAGTCGGAGCAAGACGAGGAGTGTACGGGCAGCATGGGCTCCGCGGGTGTGGCCGTAAGTCCTCTGTTATATTACGTATTTTCATATGTTTTGTTCTTATTAAAGCTATAGTGTGTAACTTCTGTCGCCCCCATGAGGAATTCTTGAGTAATTACACTTTCGGCGCAACTACATGAGGTTAGCCTTAGGTGATCCCAAATAGAAGTTATACCTCCTGCTGTATGTCCAGGTTTTTTCATAGCAGTAGTATCAACAACTGAAACATTTCTTGGGCGCTTCCCGGGATTTTTGTGAGCTCCTGCGCCAGCGTCAGAGGGTGACACAAGTTTGTAAACACTGTCATACTGAGAAATACAGAGAGAGAGAGAGTTTTGTGGAGCTGATAGGCTTAATCAATTTTATGTCAACCTCGTTTGGCATTAGCCTGAATGAAACAGACATTCATTTATATGAAACAGTTAAGCCCTATAGCTTTAACAAAACATTAAACCAACAAAAGAAGTTGAAGAATGATGTGTTGCACTGTGTGCAGTGTCATCATGGGTGTCTCCCACTCTGCGTCAGTTGGTCATGACTCAGTCATTTATAGGAACTGGATTAGAGGTTTGAAGCTTCAGCATTATCAAAAGTGCCCACACCAGGATGTGGACAGTAGGATATGTGTGTGTGTGTATGTGTGTGCGCTTGTGTGTATGTGTGTGTGTGCGAGAGACAGTGAGTGTTTTTGTGTTTGTGTCTATGTGTGTGTTTGTGTTTTGTACAACTATTTTTGTGAGAACCAATTTGAGTTTTAGACCTTAAGAGTGAGGACATTTTTGGAAAGTGAGAACTAGGGCTGTCAAAATTATCGCGTTAACGCAGAGTGATTAATTTCTGGAATTAACGCGTTAATTTTTTTTATCGCAATTAACGCATGTGCAGAATGATCCGCCCCGTGCATCCCACCGGCTCTGTACTACAGTCACTCTAAGTTGTGGCTGACCCAGGATCAGTAGCTGCGCGCAGCCAAACATAACAGCACGCTAGCCCATGCCGTGTTTTAAACTGCTAACGGTCACGTCTGTGTCGGGGGCATAGATAGTTTATAAAATCAACTGCCGCGGGTGACAGTTGATGTCGGAGCAACAGGAGGAGAAACATTGTCCGCTCTATTCAGAGCGCGCGAGGACACAAACGTCTGCAGTTTTCAGAGGTGTGTGTGAGTAGACAACATAACGTTGGCTTCCTGGTACAAATGAACAGTCCCCTAGGACGTGTTCGCGCGTACAAACGTACGTACACACACACACACACACACACAAACAAACACACACACACACACACACACACACACACACACACACACACACACACACACACACACACACACACACACACACCGCGGACTGTAATCAAGTTGTATTCAAGAATGCACAACCTATAGATTCACAAAATAAATGCCATTATATAGCCTATATTTGCCCAAAGACAGTAAAGAGACAGACCAATTGAATTATGGTGTGGTAGGTATATATTTTAGTTTGATTTAAATTTATTTTCAGTATTAAAACCATCATTTGGATTTTTAATTAATAACAATACTCATTTTAAATGTACATATCCACCTCCTGTCCTTTATCTTTCCGTTCATGCAACAATATGTAGAGAAAATTTGAATTTTTCAAGCATATTTCGAATGGTAAAATTAATCGTGATTAATCGTGATTAATCCACAGAATCCTGTGATTAATCTGATAAAAAAATGTAATCGTTTGACAGCCCTAGTGAGAACATAGTTGCAGGTTTCCACTTTGAGACAGGCCTACAAATCGCTGTTTGAAAGTTAACAATAGGTTTTAAGGTGCGTGTTAGAATTAGGAATAGGTTAGGGTTAGTGTAAGGGTTGCGGTAAGGCATTTAGTTTTGATGGTTACGGTTAGGGTAAAGGGCTAGGGAATGCATTATGTCAAAGAATGTCCTCACAAGTATAGCCGTACAAACGTGTGTGTGTGTGTGTGTGTGTGTGTGTGTGTTTCTGTCATAGCTGGATCCTATAGAGAAGGAGTGGATCTACTCTGCGGCCGGTGCCAGAGTGCCTGACCTCTCTCAGCTGCTCAGACAAGACCCGCTGCTGGCTAACAAGAAGGTAGCAACGCCCCTCTGCTTAGGAGGAGAAATCCACTTTGCTGCAAATTGGATCTTATTTTCATTTACTTTTCTTTTGGGGCCATCTGGCGGGATAAATAACATCTGGTAACTTGGCGATAACGCTACAACAAAAACGAATGGGGGTAAAAAAAAAAAACTTGGAATGAAATTAGTGGACTGTTTCAGACGAACACACAAGAATAGCCAAATGTATTGAGAAGGAAAAAATAAGAACAAATGCTAAAAATATAAGGCTACATATAATTTATCCCATGTCCATTAGAAAGTGGGAAACTCTCAAGGGACCGCTATGAACTGAAAGGGTCGAGGGTCATGTGACAGACAGAAACAACCAAAGACGTTCTGAGGCAATTTTTTTTGGTAAACATTGGAAAACACATTACAAAGTGGTCCTAACATTTTGTGAATCTCTCCACAGCAAAGGAAATAATGTTTACTGTTTAGTTGTGATGAAGCGTTGAGTTGTGACCTCTTAAAACGGGACCGTATATTATATTGACCAACTTCATTTTTAATAACTATGACTCCAAAGGGTTTCCACTGGAACATTTTCAAATAAAAAGCCTCATCAAACACAGCCAGTGTCGACTATAAGACAACGTTTTGATAAAATCTCAGCACAGCCAGTAGTAAAAACAAGCTACAGATTAGCTTGCTAGCTGCAGTGCTAGTTCACGCACCCCTTTCCATCATGTGACCCTTGCCTTACTGTTTGGCGTTGTGGTCCCTCGAGAGTTGAAACCCCATCAAAGCCAAACTACTCCCCATGATAGGAGAGACCAAAGTTGTCGGATGCAATACAAAATGAAGAGACTTCTTGCTGTGGTTGTGTGGTATTCATGGTTTCACTAATTTATGCTTTTGTGTCTTTTTTTTTGTCTGGGCTTCAATGCAGGACTTCACCTCAGTGAGTATTTGATGTGGTACCTTCAGAAAATGTTGCATGTTATGGTGAAGTCATAGTCATCATGAGCTCATAATATTTTGCTGGATCTAATTTAATATTACATGACCATTGTCTGACATAAAGCCTCTTTATTTTCTCATTTTGACACAATGTGACTCCCGACTGTGACCATGACCATCCTTCTCTTAGGGGGTAAGTTCTCTCATTTATACATCTGCCTGCACCGTGTGTGTATGTGTGTGTGTGTGTGTGTGTGTGTGTGTGTGTGTGTGTGTGTGTGTGTGTGTGTGTGTGTGTGTGTGTGTGTGCGCACTAACTCCGCAACAACACCTGCTATAGGCCGTTGGCGATGTAAGGAAGTTAATCTACAGCTCACACTAATAAGACTAACCAGATATATTTCAGCAGTGTTCCTCGGATCTTTCATCTGTGCGCCCGTGTATTTGCACAATGCAAGCGACACTAAAAAAAAAACTCCCTCTGTCTCTCTCAAAAAAAACCCTGTGTTTTGCTTGTGTAACTTTCACAAGCTAAAACTCTTGTCCCGATCCCCCCCCCCCTTTTTAAATAGTATTCTGAGAACCCTCGTGTTAAAACATCCCAGATCATGCATTTCAAAAGGTCCACTATCAAAAGGATTATGAAAGATAGCTTTTTAGCTCCTGGTCGCCCCCCCACCCCACCCCCCTGACAACCCAAATCCTTTTATTTGTCTCCCTGTGTGCGCTTAAGAGATTTGAGCTCATGTTTGTTGTCCCTCCCCTGTTCTCACACTGTCCTGGGACCACCTTCTAAGAGTGTAGCCCTAAGCCGCCTGCCATCCCCACCCGGACAAGATAGCAACGGGCCCGCCATTGAAGTGTAATAGGGAGATGTGTGTGTGTGTGTGTGTGTGTGTGTGTGTGTGTGGAGAGGAGAGCAGTGGCGAGGGGGGGGGGGGGGGGGGGGGCAGATTAAGGAGAGTCTTAATGCCCCACAAAGACTTCACCCACTTAAAGATAATCTGAAAGTAATAGAGCAGGCTGGGATTAATTGTAGAACAATGCAGGTTGTGTCCCTGGGAAGGTGCTAAGTCCCCCTCTGGCGTCTTTGATGTTCCCTTTTAGCCCCTTTAGCCTTTCCCTGTTCGGCAGAGAGATGGATGGACGGATGGATGCCTTCACACAGATAACGTACGCAGATAGCTAGAGTTACAAAAAAGTCACAAGAGAGTCACAAGAAGGTAGAGTCTTTTAAAACAAGGAGTGAGTACGTTTGATGTGCATTCCTCAAGTCCCGACGTTGCTCGACAGAAGTTACGTTAAACCTCCTAGGAGTAACTTGTAAATGTTTGTGAAACGGTCAAATTTTTTCCTCTGATGATCATAAATGACCTGTAATAGCAAACGAGACCATAAGCGAAAAGAATGCTATATTTATATGGGTATCATGAAGGCCTTTTGCACGGGTCCAATCTCCCGGGAACTTAGACAAAACGATTTACGGCAGGCAGAATGGAAAAGCATGTGTTTATGAACTGTACTAAATCGAAGTTGACTTTGCTTCTCCATAGTCATATTACCATTATTAATCTAACATAGTCACACACATAAATACATTACCTCATGGCCATGCATCCTGCCGTCTCTCTTTCACTCGCTTCCTAAGCAAATGCACGCGCCGATAGCACACACTTGTAGCAATGCTATCCTAAAAACACTACTGCTTTTGTCCAAAGGGGGCGCTAGAATCAAAAGGGGAAAAAAACAGAAAGCTCCTCTCGGCCACTTTTGAGTGTAACGGCTCTCAATCACATGTTTGAACAGGACTGAAGGGATTACTCTTCATCCTGGGAGGACTTAAGTGTTTCCTGCTCTGTCCAAAATCCAAATGTTTGTGGTGGATCAGGTGGGTTTTGTAGATGTGCCCGTCAAACAAAGGTTTCTAAAAGGTGAATAAGCCTAAAAGTGAAGGCGTAACACAGGTCTTCACCTGAGTCAAACACCTCTCGCCCTAAAGTCTCACACACTCAATTCAATTCAAAAAAACTTTATTGACATGACTATTGTGGAAAACAGTATGGCAAAAGCGGTCAGGTGGTCAGGTGGTTTCGTATTTAAGTGTTCCTGTCAAACAGTCGTTTCAATAGGTGTATGTACTTACAGGTTAACATGTAACATAGATCTCACCTTCCCTCACTGTAAACTCTCAAACACTCAATTCAATTGAAAAAGCTTTAACAGTATTCTCTCTCTCTCTCTCGTCTACCCATGACGTTGGCCTCCGTTCCCCGCGGTGACGGACTTCCTCTACCACACAGTTTGTAAGTACATCATCATACGCCCATCACTCCACTCTATCTTCCTCCACATCAGCTGTCAGGCAGACACACACCACGGCCCATTGTGTCTACTGTTGACTCCAAGCCCCTCTTTAGCCCGAGCTACTTCCCTCACTGGGGAGCGCGTGGCGGGGACCCAGCCTCCCCTGAGTGATTGGACAGGTGTGTTTGTGTGTGAGTGAGTGTGTGTGTGGTTGTGTGTGTGTGTACTTGTTGAGTACTTTTTGAGGACAAATTTAAGCGTTTAACCATCGGAGTGAGGACATTTTTGGCTTTTCTTCAAATTCCTTTTTAAGGGGTTAAGACTAGGTTTTAGGGTTAATGTTAGAATAAGGTGTAGGTTAGGGTTAGTGTTATGGATGGAGATAGGCATTTAGTTATGATGGTTAGGGTTAGGGCAAGGGGCTAGGGAATGCAATATGGCAATGAGTGTCTCACAAAGATAGAAGTGCAAAAATGTGAGTGTGTGTGTGAGTGAGTGAGTGAGTGAGTGAGTGAGTGAGTGAGTGAGTGAGTGAGTGAGTGAGCGTCTGTGCATGTGTGTGTGTTTTTGTGTGTGTGTGTGTGTGCGTGCGTGCTTGCTTGCGTGTGTGTCTGTGCGTGGTTGTGTGTGTGTGCATTGTTGCCTGCGAGCGCGCGTGTGTGTGTGTGTAACCCCCCAGTGGGCAGGAACAGTAACGCTAGACGCAGGAGGAAAGGGAAGACGCTGCATCCTGTCCGGTCCTCGTCCATCAGGCGTGCTCACCAGGAGACCCACCGAGCCGCCTGTCAAACCGGCCCGCCAACAATCTGTCTTTCACTCTGACAGGGGACACACAAAAGATATGGGGACACACGAGCCCAGACAACATCTATCACAATATGTCTCCCAGTCTGAGAGGTGTAGATAACTAGCGCTTAACCCCTTACCCCCCCCCCCAAAAAAAAAATCCTCTTGTAGCCATTGAAAAGACTGGATAGAAATACACATTTTTTTTTTCTGTGTTGGCATCTGTTGGACAGGCTTGTTGCGCTACGATTAGCACAATTAGCGTTATTGCCGCTAAACACAAAAGGGTTTCTTGTGTGCTGTGCGGGTACAAGCCGACCTGACCCCTAGTTTGTGCCTCTCCTGTGTGTGTGTGTGTGTGTGTGTATGTGTGTTATCACAGAGCTAAACATCTGTTTCTCTGGAAAATAAACTCCAGATGAGGGCATTTAACAACACTTACAGCTGCTGTGAACAGATTTTCAGAACCCCTCAAAGACTTTCCTTAACATCATGGTGGAAAAATATTATGTCTAACGATTCTATTCTGTCAGTCAAGATTTTTTCTTTTTTCATGCCTTTTTTTTCATGCCTTTTTCAAGTTGCAAGCTCAAGTTGCAAAAAAAAAAAATTCAGGTAGTTTTTGTGCAGCACATGAAACATATGAAAAAGTTATTTTTGTATGAAAACTCAACAATATCCATATGTAGAGGAATATACAACTAATGCTAAAATGTTGACATGCTGGTTTACATTGAATTAGTTAAGAATGGACATACAGCATATCCTTTACAAATACAATCTTGATTTGGTTTAAGAAAAAAGAGATCTAACTAGGAAAACTGATCCTAAAAAATCTTAAAAAATCCTAAATATTTATTTGTCTTTTCTAGTCGTTGATTCTGGAAACAATCTTCAATACATCTAAATGCTTTTCAAAATTTTGGGGGAGTAATTTTTTTTTGTTCAGAGGCTTAGCTCTGTGTAATGGTGATACATGACAGGCACAAACTGCTGCTTGTCATATCATACGGTAAAGACATACAATTACAAATAGGTTATAAGGTTTTTACATTCAGTCACAGTTAAAAGGCAATTCTCAAATGGTTACTGTTTGATTTACTGAGCTAAGGGTCAGAGTCTGAAGGGGGTGGATGTGGCTACTTAGCACTTAGCTCCACATCTGCACCTTCGTCGGGGCTTTCACCTGTTGATAGCACATAATTGCTCCGCTTTAAGTGTGTTGGAAAAAAGGTCTTGGTCCGACAGGTGGATGTGGTTTGCATGTGTGTGTGTGTGTGTGTGTGTGTGTGTGTGTGCGCGTGCGTGTGTGTATAAACTTATACAACTATTTTTGTGGAACAGATTAAAGCGTGGACATTTTGGCCGGTTCTAACTTTGGGACAAGCCTTTAAAGGGCTGTTTGAGGGTTCACACTAGGTTTTAAGGTTCAGGTTCGAATTAGGTGTCGGTTAATGTGAGAGTAAGGGTTTGGTTTAGGCATTTAGTTTGGATGGTTAGGGTTAGAGTAAGGGGCTAGCGAATGCATTATGTCCTTACAGGTATAGCTGTACAAACAGCTATACTTGTCAGTGTGTTTGTGCTCGTGTGTGTGTGTGTGTGTGTGTGTGTGTGTGTGTGTGCGTGTGCGTGTTGTACATGCTTGCGTCTATTCTTTTCACACACGTTTTTGGTTGTCTTTGCGTGTAGACTCTGGGTGTATCCTCAGCAGTTGTGTGGTGGGGGCCTCCAGTGTTCCCCTCCCTGACGTGTAGCTGACAGTAGAGGGCTGATGTGTGGGTGGGGCTCGGCTCTACGGGTCACACTAACATCATCAATCTTCCCCCCGCGTGACAGGCGGCCGGGCCCCCCAGCCGTGGGCACAGTGCCGTGTTGTTTTGTAATTAGGGCTCTGTTAGGATGGCAGGAAACCATCTCTCCATCCGCGCACTCCCCTCTGTGCACAGCTGGCCCACTCATGCCCTCACACAGCCAATAAGAAACTGACCCAACAACGCTCACTTTAGACAACTTGTAATGAGGCTATAGCAATTATCATGCCTTGACAATGGTACAGCACATTGGAGAATATTTGTATTATTATTAATAATTTTTTTTCTTTTCTGTTTTTTTGCACACAGACGGCTATGCACTGGGCTGCCAAACATGGCAGAGAGGACATGGCCTTGCTAGTGGCTGACGCAGGTGCTGACGTCAACACCAAATCAGTGAGTTCTTTTTTAATTTTGTCATTTTTATACACAGATTTTAAAAAATATTACTTATTTTCTTTCAAACGTAATAGTTGGACAATCACACATCCATACATGAATGGATTGATGCCACTGAAACCATCATTTCTAGACAATCATTTAAAAAAAGGGGAACTCCAGCTATTAAGTACCGCACATCAATAAGTCAGGCGAGATTCATGCCAGCTAGTGAAAGGAAAGATTTGTGCAAGATGGTGAAATGGCCAAAATCAAGCAGCAGAGACCACGATACCCTGACTTTAGTCTTGATCCTACATTTCCCATAATGCAACTCAATAGCATTTTTCACGAAGAGCTTTGATGTTCTGTACAAACCAGCCTCTATTCCACCACCTTCTAAGACTCATTGAGGAGTGCCCCCAATCACCAATTAATCCATGTTATTTTTTTCTCTTTTTCTTGCAGTATGTGAGTATCCAGGTTTTTTACATTGGGAGGTGACAGTTTTGTACAGTAAGTTATTTGACTTGATGGGTAACTATGGGTTTGTGATGTAATGTTCCTAAATGATATCTATGGAGACCCAGCTGTGCAAATGTCTCACAGCAACACGTGTTGTCGCCGGGCGCTAATAAATCATGTCATGTCATGTTAATTGTTTCCCAAAACAGTGCGTCCATGTGCCAGCCATGCAAAAACTCCACCACTATGCAATTTTCAGTGAATTACCAAGCAATTATGTTTTTACCATTATCTTGTGTTTCCATAACCTTTGCTAATTTGTATTTTTTTTTTTTTTACTTGGCTGTTTTCATTGGCTGTGTCCGGGCCTGGGAAACTCTAGGGGGTAGGTACTAAAGCCTTCCAGTTATTCCACTTTAAACTGCCTCCGCCCTTTAATGTGACAGCAAAGAGAATCATTCTGAACTTTCAAGTTTTTTTTCTTATTTTCCTTTTTGCCCTTCTCTTGTTTTTTTGTTTTTTTTGGTTCCTAGGGATACACGCCTTTACACATCGCAGCGTTACACGGCCATCGGCATATTCTAGACCTGCTCATAGGGACGTATGGTAAAGGAATATTATAATTTAACTTGTTGGTGGTAACATAAATAAAGCAGTACATTTGAGTTATACAATAAAGGTGGAGTCAGCGATTGTGGATAATGTTTGTTGTCAGAATCCCTTTTTTTCAAAATAAGTGAATATTTCCTCACGATCCGCTACCTGTCCGTACTGTTTGTGTGCTGGAAAAAAAATGAATACACAGCCCAGGCTCTGTAAACTGGTATGTAAAAAAAGAAGGGGGCCTAAGGCAGCTAGCGACATGACTAGGCTGTGTATGAACACCAGATTTATATTCAGCGCACACAGTCCGGACAGGTAGCGGATGAGGAGATATTCAGTGATTTTGACAAAAAGTGATTTTGACAACCAGTGTCGGTGACTGAACCTATACATAATTGAACTTTTTTTGTTGCACATGCTTAAAAATATAAGCCCATTTACAATGTTTAAAATCATTACTAGTAAATCAATCATTCGCCATATTTAAGCCTTTGTTTTCTGTTAAATACATGTGCAGACAATCAGTGAGAGAGTGACGGATCTTTGTTTACCTTGGGATCATGGGATGTTGCTTGAAGCTTTGGGTGTAAGGTGTCAGTGAAGAGGATTACCAGATGCCTCCATTTACAAACATTTCATTTTCTTCTCTTATCAGGGGCTAAAGAAAACCTAAGGGACTACAGCGGCCATCTTGCCTGCCATTATCTCAACATCAAAGAACCCGAGGTTCCTCAAGAGGAAGAATGCGAGATACGTAAGTCCTTCGTACTTTTGCTGATAAAATACAAACGATTTGTGATTATGTGTGTGTGTATGTGTCTTTGTTTTAGTGTAAAATAAGCTTGAAATAAAGTTAAAAAACAATGAAAATAGGCTACAAATGATTTGAGGGATAATACATCACGATTTGATCAATCTGTACAAAACAGTCATGTAAAATGAGAATTTCATTGTGCCCAGCAGTCTTGATGCTAAGCTAACCAATTTCACATTTAACAGTGAGATATGGTAGTGGTACAAATCTAACTCTATAAAGAAAAGCAAATAAGCAGACATCCCCATTATGTCAAACGTTTCTTATAATTTTCTGAAAGTTGTATCTCCAATGTGGCTGTCGATGTTTTACTCTTTTTTAAATAAATATTAATTTAATAACATTAACTGTGGGGGTCTGCAGTTTGGAAACATTTTAAATAACCTTCAAGCATTTCAGTTATTCTATCTAGGATATGGTTTAGGTTGATATGCGATTAATGGATTTTCCCCCCCAAAAAATCAATGAACATTTTGCTTGCTGTGTCTCCCCAGAGTTCCAAGTGACTCAAGTGGCCAGAGAGAGGAAGAGGGACAGGAAGTTAGCATCGTTGTTTCAGTCTAAGAAGAAGTGGGGCTCAGCCGAGGAGCTGGCTCCCATAGAGGAGGAGAGGAACCCATCACATCAACTGGTTGTTCCTATGTCCAGACCCAGAAAGTTCTCACGCTGAAGGGAATACACACACACACACACACACACACACACACACACACACACACACACACACACACACACACACACCGGAATACACACACACACACACACACACACACACACACACACACACACACACACACACACACACACACACACACACACACACCAGGGACCATTTCTGAAAACATTTACATTTACTCATTTGCTTAGCACCTTTCTTAGCACTGTTACAAAGTGCTTAACAAGGAAAGCTATGACTATGGGAGCTCTCCGACACTCAAATATACACTTAATCCTTACATATATATTTGCACACACAATGTAAAGCTTCATGTATATACAAAGGATTGGACGTACGTGTTAGCATGATGTGTGCATATGTTATGTACACACTACACACGTACACACTTACACCATTCACACCGATGCTTACAATCACACACGTTTGCACCTGAACAACTCATCCACCCAATGGACCAAGATGCTTTAATAGGAGTTGTATGCTTATATTTGTATTATCTATATTTATGCTTACCATTGAAGTATTTTTTTGAACATTTAAATTTGAATGAATGTTGCCAACTGTTACTCATGCCTTACAATTTTTTAAATAAGCTCAGGCCACCTAGATTCTTTAAGCTTTTCTTTGTGATTAAGTGATCAACTCTGGACTATGAAAGTGTCCAGATTATTTTATGTTTCGTTTTCACTCTCAGTGATGAGTTCAAGGACAAGTCTGGAGATAGATATTTTGTATCATTGTTGTTGTCTATAAATACAAGGGAAACCACTAAAAGCAAGCCCCTTACGCCTAATTTACATCTTAAAAAAGGTCACAAATATAAATGATTTTGTTTTTGAAAACAGTTAAAAGGCATACATAGATTGTTATTGGGGACTATTTTCAGCTGCATAGTTGGTGCATTTTTATTTTCAGCAGCAGGACCTTAAAAAAGATGCTACAGTTCATCGTTATGAAGGCACAAGTCAGGTGCAACACTGTGGCTTACTGATGTGTGTCTAATGTATCAGACTTTCAATACATACACACACACACAATGTTTTAGTACAATACATTTTGTTCTTCTCATTTGGTTTGTTGACAAATAGGAAAACAATATAGAAAATACACAGACTTGTACTTTGAAGGATCACACTGGGTGTTTGTATGTTTTTGCCCATTAGAAATCATTTTCACTTAACACAATGCTAAACATTTGTACTTTTTACGAGTAGTTCAAGCGACTTTGACAAAACCATTGATTTCGATTAATGTTAGTATGGCATTCACATCAACGTGCAGATACACTACAGTAGGCCTATATATGGGATCCATTATGGTTAAACATTTTTCATTTTGTATTGAATCATTTATTTTAAATTCATTTGCGGTATCAAATACACAAAAGGTCAGCCTATCCCTCCCCTTCGTCAATGTGACAAAAATACACAACTCTCCCCCGTGTCTGCCCCTCCTCCCCCTTGAAATATTTCATACATTCCCCAGCGGCAACAAAAATCTTGTTTATCATTCAAACTGCGAGCATGAGACTTCAATAGCTGAATGGTCTAATGCAACAAAGCGGTTACATTTGTTAACACCAAGTTAGTGTTTACCAATAATACAGTATCTTGTGAATGCTATTGTAAATCTCAGATATACTGTAAGTAAGCACCCAGATTGCACCAAACTTCTCTTACATAGGGATAATAACATTACCTTTGTGAATTTTTGAATTAGAAATACTAGATCATTTGGTTCTTGTTAAAGACATTTTCAAATTGTACTGAGGGCAATGGCTTCTAAGAAGGTAACGAATGGATCTAAAAAGGCTAAATTAAGCTTTGTAGAATGTTTATCAGTAGTTTGAAGTTTTTTCCAATTTGTTCTAAAATGGGTTTTAAACATTCTAAACCGCCAGTGTGTTCCTTTAAATCACTATTTGCAAACGCTCATATACTGTAGTTCAAGGTTTTGATTCAATGCCAATATCAGTTAATTGGCCTTTCGTAAAGCTTTTTTGCTGTCATGGCATTTGCTGTAATGATTGAGGGATTGAAGTGTTTTTGACTGATGTGCCTACAGTTTGAGCAGGTAATCTGACCTCTTTGCAGTTTTGTTACTTGATTTGAATTCCTTGGGAAAAGTGTGGTGATTGTCAGCTGATTATACCTTAATATGCCCACTACCCACGTGTGTGTGTTAAAATGCTTTATAATATTTTGCAAAATTGAAATTTGCACTACTACATTTTGAATCAGTGTTTTTATTTTGGTTTAAGGGGCTTTTATTATGCTTCAGGCATAATTTTAATTTCTTGTGAAAAGATGATCATTGGAACAATTTTTAATTCTTTTTCTTTTTCTCTTTATTTTTTCTAATTCTGTGCCATTGTTGTTTTTTGTATTTTTCAAGCTAATTGTATAATCTGAAACTAAAAGATCATCTATTTGCACAATATTTATATAATGAAGATATTTTGGTATTAAAAATGTGCTTTCTAATAAAACGTATCCCTGTGTTCTATGCCACTCACACAGTTCCTAACCCCCTTTTTATTGTTAACTTTAAACAATTACAACAGAAGTTATTGCCATCCTAACATCAAATCTCCGCTTGGCGTGACTCTGCTTGCTCACACACGGAGTTCCTTTTAATAAAGCAGAGAAGAAACAACCTCCCAATACAATAAAGCCAGTTTCTTTTAAGCCGCCTTTGATCTTATACTCTTAACTACCTGACTTTGTGGGCTACAGATGGAGTAAATATGGGCCACTGCTAACTCTCCATACGGCCTGAGACCCTTAATTCCTGATTAGCTGAAAAGGGCAGCACTTGCTTTTTTTGGGGCTCTCTTCGGATATCAGACGACACACCGAGGGGGGACACAGCCAAGTGTTTTTGTGGCAGATTTTTTGAAGCGAGGATGTTGGTGGGATAAGAGGGGAGTTTCTGTAATAGATACTTATCTTACTGCCCTCGAGCCCCTCAAACAATGTCCCCCTCTGAAGAGATTATAACCCAGGGAGGGCACATTAACTCTAATCCCATGCTTTGAGGGCCTCGCACCCCCCATACCACCCTCTGTCCCACTTATTCCAACCCCTTCTGTTGTTGGGCGGAGGGGGGGGGGATACCACCTTGTATCTAGTGCATGTATGAGTAGGGCCTGTGGCTATACGCACGAGGGCTGTGTGTGTGTGTGTGTGTGTGTGTGTGTGTGTGTGTGTGTGTGTGTACTTGTAGAGGGATCTTTGTGAGGACCAATTTTAGCTTTTAACCATCAGAGTGAGGAGGTTTTTGGAAAGTGATGACATTTTGCCTGACCCTTACTTCTTCAAAGGCCTTTCTGAGGGTTAGGAGGACTTGGTTTTGAATAAGAGGTATGAATAAGTTTAAGGTTAGTGTAAGGGTTGGGGTTAGGCATTTTGTTGTGATGGTTAAGGTTATAGGGGTCAGGGGTGCATTTTGTCAATGAGCGTCCTCGCAAAGATAGAAGTACAAGGATGTGTGTGTGTGCGTGTGCGTGTGTGTGTGTGTGTGATGCAAGGGGGGAGTGACAGTTTCAATAGCACGCTGACTCCAATGAAAAGCATTGAGGGGCTGCATACTGCTGTGTAACTGATTCCTCTCTCTGAAGAGATTAGGCGCTACATTGTTGGTTCAGTTGCTCATTTCCATGAGAGCACCGCAGCCTCCCCACCAGCGGCTGCTCGGGCTTTGTTATTTTGAGTTGGAAAACACAGAGCCCAATGTCCCGGGCTTCCTTGTTACCATTGTTTCACAAATAGGCCAAAATGTAGATGTCACGTCACAGATGCCCAATAACCTCATTAGCCGCTCGCTGTGAGGCTTTTTTAGAAAAAAGAATAATAATAATAAAAACGCGTGAACTTCAGTCTGCTCAAACCCTGGTGTGGCAGCTTTTCTGTGGTAACATTAAAGGCCTTTTGTTTCGCTATAGGAGATACAACAGTGTCAATAAGAGAAAGAATAGACTGATAGATTATGCAAGGACATTTCATTTAACTTAACTCAGCTCCTGTTGAAAGCAATCTGTCTTTTTTGCCAAGGTTTCACCCCAAAAAAACAGCCTCTTACTAAAAGAAATTGCCTATCTGCCTTTCTATGCTCCACATATGAGCAACTGAAGTGGAAAAACAGTGTGCGGCATTGAAATATTGTGTCAAGGTTACAAGGGTAACACATCACTCATAGGGCAACCTATTTAAAAATCATTAAAAGTCAATAAAACAGTTGTGATACAACTTCATAAATTGTCTGTACACTTCTTATGAATGCTTTCAAAAAAGTGACGTTATGCACATCCATATGGGGCAGGTGCACAACTAAAATAAGTGTTAAAAGAAATAAATGTCCGCAACAGCTTAATGCTCCGAAGACACTGATTATGAATCACTGACTCCAACTTTAATTGTTCAAAAACACGACGTCTCGACCAGCAATATGGTCGTCCTCAGGTGCAATTGATCCCAGTGACCTTTGACCCTTATCTACTTTAGTCACAAAATAACTTATATAGAGGTATTATGTACACCAATTCAAGTACAGCTATTTTCATAGAAATTGTCCCATTACAGTAATTAAATGTGACCAGATTTTCCACAAGATATATAGAAGAAAAAAACACTGTTTTAAATAGGGCATGTATAGGACACAACGACGGCCTCACTGCTGCACTAGAAACAGCTAAAGTGTCAAAAGTCATCAACACACAACAGTTATCAACACTATCAGCTCCACCCGCACAGCAGTGTTTTGGTCAGGGGTAAACGCCTTATTAAAATCTACATACAGTATGTTTAAGGTCAACTTTAGTCTGAAACAGAGAAAGGGTTTGCAGTGAGAGAGTGTAGAGAAACTGAAACACATTATGAAGATGAATTTGAGGATTTGTCAATAAACTTCCTGATGGTTCCTGATGAAAAGACCTCATTGACCACTGTAACACTCAGAAGCAATGGCTGCGTTCCAATACCCGTACTTCCTTGCTATTTAGTAAGATAGAAAAGAATTTATGATATCGATACATACGGTCAGATTGACGGAGCGTCCGTGTAAAAACAACCAGCGATGCAACGGATATATGAGCAAGAGGCAAGTTCAAGGCACAATGTTATGATGAAATAAATAAGTAAAGGTATGTCCCAATTGTGTGCATACTGCATGCATGCTAACTATACATACTTTTCATGGTCAGCTGTAGTATGTAGAATAGGAAAAAATAAAGAGTATGCGATTTGGAATGCAGAACAGATGTGCAAGGAAAGTTGACAGGAGGCAGCGAGTTAACAAGCTGATCTGCAACAACGATCACACCAGGGGAAGGCAACTCCAACCAGGGAACCAGCAAACTGGTCCAGGGGTCCAGAGGAGGGAAAGCCCAGCACCCACTCACTAGGGCTGGAACGAATATCGCCTACTTTGACATGAGCCATTATTTTAACAATCTCTCTCCACGTCTGTGTGTGACTATATTTTCACCCAATATAATTGATTGTTTTTTGTTTAAATATACGTTAGAGCTCAGAAATGAAATGGTAAAAATCATATTTTAAATGGGCATATGATATTGTCTCTTTGCGACAGCGATGCACCCTGCATCGAATCAAAATCAAAGTCATATCGCGGCAGACTTTGTGATATCTGCAAATATCGTATCTCTTTTCTATGAATCGATCAAATATTGTACCATTATGAAAACCAGTGATTTTATTTACACCCCTACCACTCACCCACCCATAAAACCCAGTGTTAATACATTAATACACAGCCTATATAGGAGCCACCCGTAGGGCCCCAGTATACAGTATAGCAGCAGCTGTCACACCAGCCATCACCGGCCCTAACCAACGCCAACCTGTCACTCACTCAGCGGAGGGCCGTCAATCAGCCCGCACCCAGGGAGGGAGCTGGGCTAGGCGGGACACTGCCCCGGCCCCTAAACAAAGACATACTTACATTTGCAAGCGGTTTTTTGAAGCGGGTGCTACTATTTTGAAAGAGTGATAGAGTGGCCCTGATAAGGATTCAATGACAAAGGACAAAGAGTGGAAGGGGGGGGGGGGGTTTAGGGGAAGAGGGGGTCAGATAGTAAAGGAGGTGGGATAGCTTGATAACATTCACACTTTGCTTACATCTCCCCATTTGTGTTGGTTGCCCCAGGAAAATCTCATTAGCGAGGAAAATTGGGGTTCTGCTAGGGGGCCGCTAAATATTTGTTGTGGAGTGACCCTCTGTGCTTTTCATGGTAATTCTCTGCTTTACGTTTGCAGGCACAAACATTGATCTTATCAAGCACTGGTCAATTTTGTGATTTTTTTTGGGGCTATTTTGCTTCCATAACATGTTTTCTTTCATACAAGTTTAAATAAAAGGTCCACAATTTACATTGACGTGTTTATTTTACTAAACCTATACAACCATCTTTAACAGCAATTATCTCAACATTAGTTTTTTCTCAAATTCTAAAGCACTTGCAGTACATTACCTAAACGTTCCATAACCATTCTCAGTACTATTCTGAAGGTTATTACAGAAGGATTTGTTCATATTTTGTTAATTGTCTGATTTATGATATATTTTTGTTCTTAAAAACATGCTGAAAATGCATCTTTAAGATCTGTACATATTGTTTAATTTATAAATTGAAAAAGGCTATATCCGAAATGTCTTTAGTAAAACCTAATATGTTGTTCAAATTTAATAAAGATTTAAACTACACATGTACTCATAGTTAGTTAAATAAGGCCAATGTTTCATATTAATTCAACAATTTTACCTTGTCTACCTGTAGTGTCAAGCCTGACATTTCTTTGTTGATCTGTGACTCTTTTTTTTATATATAACAAAATACTCTAAATTGCAGAAAACATATTAAATACACCATTTTCACCTTTCTTTGTACTTTTTCCCAAGCCCTTCCCCAGATTTTCACTATATACTTAAATACAAATCCCGTCTCTGTCAACTTTCTCTCCCCCTCCTCTCAGTATCTGTTGCAGTAAAAAATAAACTAACAAGCAATAGGTGTCGAGGCCTCTGTGGATTCTCCTTAGGCTTTTGTTGTCCTGTTCACACCTAGCTATGAGCTATTCTAATTGCATGTTTAGTCCCTTTGTCGGCTCGCAAGTAAAGGGAATTGCCTGTAATTGGGGGGGGGGGGTCACACCTAAAACCTTTTGTTTCGACCTGATCATTAACCATTTCGCACTGTCATTCTGATCTTATTTTCTCCCCAAAACCAAATACCAAAAACCATACCTAACTGAAAACTTTTTTTTTAGTGACTCATAATATGAAGTATGCCAAATATTTGTAGATCAAACAAAAAAATTGGACCTACAGCACTCTTTTCAACACATAGGAATGGATCTCAGGTGTCAATCAATAGATAAGGATAGTTCTATCCTATCTGCTATCTCGTATACTGTATCTCTTCAGGTGTACTGAGGACAATCGTCGTCTCCCATTTGGTCACTTTGCAAGCCATGTAAACGACCGACATCCTAACGGCAAACGGCCCAGAAACTAGACCTGTCAGAGCAAAGACCCAACACCTGCATTGTCACGGAGGAGCTGTGGCCTAAGCAGAGGAGGAAGAGAGATAGAAGATTGAAAAGAAGTTCCTATACGAGCGGGACAAAGGCCTGCTGCCCTGAGCTGTTTGTGTTGTGTGTTAGATGTCGACTCCTGATGCCATGATATACTAAGCCTCCCTTCTTCTCTTTGCTGCTCCGACCCATTGTTGCTCTTGTTCAAATTTGCTTTAGGTTCTGTCAGTGTGTAGTGTGGACCCCACCCACATGAAATCCTGCTCTCGATTCAACCTTCAACACTTGTTTTTCCTTTTTAAATCTGTGGCTTTCTCCAATACCTTACTCTCTCTATCTCTTCATATTTGGGGCCAATGATTTCACACTGGTCCACACTCAATGATATGATACAATATACACATTTCAAAACTCTTGGGATAACATAATATCAGGGGGAAACAAAGTGGTAGAGAGTTAGCAGTAGGGCTCTGCAACTTAATTTCCTTTATCAATGGACTATTTGGTGCACAAGATGTCACACAATGATGAAACAACAATCACAACTTCGCAAGAATCTTCAAATGAGAAAATTTGAGAAGTTTGAGTTTTTGTCTCAGCATTTCCACCGGAATCACATAAAAGGTTGCTAGAGTTGCATTTAAAGGTGCTCAGAGGAACTTTCAATTTGTGTTCATTCTTGCCCCCACCTTGGACAAAAGTGTGAGTGTTTTTACTACGCAAGCTGTAGTTCCTGGGTGAGTGTACCCATGACAAAGGCATTAAGAAAAACTGTATAAAAATAGCATTCTTTGCACTGATGGTCTCGTATGCTGTTATATGTCATTTATGATCATCAGAGGAAAAATGAGACTGTTTCGGAAATATTTAAAAGTTCCTCGTAGCACTCACTTTTACATTCACACCCATTGAAACTACATAACATGCAATGTGGCAGACGCATTTTGCTCCAATTGATGATAATCAAAATGATAGCAAATAGACAAACACCTCAGAGAGATCAATTCTCCACATTACACTTGTATGTTTTGCAGCAATTCACACTCAGTTTCAATTGAAATCAGTTCACAAGTTAAAGTGGTTTTGTAGTATTCAGATCAGATAAGTAACGTGGTAAAATATTCTGCATTTCAAGCTAATATAACTGTTTCATTATTATGTATTACAGCATAAGATCATAATTTATCCATAAACATGTAAGCAGAGTTTTAATGTATTAGCAGATTGATTTTACACAATGATTGTATGTTTAGTGTCACATTTGTATGAAAAGTAGCTGTTAAAAATGTGCTGGAGTGAAAGTATATACTGTAGCTAAAGAAAAATGTAATTCTCAAGTACAAGTATCTTGAAATTGGACTTAAGTTCAATGAATTCTTGAGTTTGAAAGGAGAAAGTATTCTCAATGAATAGGAGAGACAAAATCAAATTCATTTTTAATCAAAATGACTCCTAAGAGGTCCTGCATTCATAGATTTATTTCTCAACTCTTCCCAATAATTATTTAAAAAAAACGTGTACAAAAAGGACAACAAAGGTTGCCGCAATAAAGTCTCACAAAAAATTGATTTTGAAATAATTTATGTGCGCTTACATGGTTTAGGCTTATGGTGTGGTTAAAGCATAAGAAATGAATTGGAAAAATAATTTGAGTTTTGGAAATTGAAAAACACTCACTCATATTCACTTTGAAATATTTAAAAATGATCAGTTTAAATCATTCACACATTTTTCAAGATACTTTAACCGTTGAATCAAAGCACCACTGCTATCACCTCCAGCGCTACACTTCTTAATGCTCTTAATATAATAATAACAATTATGCAAGATAAGAGGTCTGCTAGCCCTTTGAACTTTAACACACCACTGCAGCTTAACTCTTTAGCTCTTTAGAAGGGCATGAGGGGCCACAGAATAAGAAGTGTAATCTTCTCTCATCTCCTCAACACGCAACCCCCCCCCCCCTCCCCCCCCCCCCACACACACACACACACACGCGCGCGCACACACACACGCACACACACACACACACACACACACACACACACTAGCATTAGCATCTGTTATCTCACAATTATCATATACATTAGTCAACACCTGTTTCGCTTAACCTCGTTTAATTAGGGCCATTGAAACGTAGCGCTTCTCCCCAAAACAATGCCATCCGACATGTAAAGGGCAGTTTGTTATGGTTCAGTCAATAAATGAACAAATACAAAAAGTCGCTATATGGCTCTGGGGCTCGTGAGAACTGGTATCTGCTTTTGCACAATTATCCATTCAAGGGCGGAACGGAATCATTTCGAGACTTTTGCAGGACTTGCGTAAAACATATGCCATTTGTTTATTAGCGTAATCTAATGTTGCTGAGACGGTTAATTCGATTCCCCCAAAAAACTACAGATCTGTAGGCGATGAAGTGTCAGAAGCGACAGTATGTTGACAGGATGTTGTCAACAGAATCCAGGTAATTTTTTCTAAAAAGCTCTTTGGTTATTAGTGCGAGACATGCGAAGTGTTACATTCGACATATGATCAAATACTGGTGTAAACTTCGTTGTCTTGAAAACTAAACAAGAGCCTAAACATGCATACAAAGGAAGGTATCTAAAAAATAAATACAAATAAAAATAAAAAATGTCACCATGAAATGTCTTAAAAATCTAATGTTCACGAGCTGTTACATTTATAAAAACGTTACATTTTGTGCTGTTTACAAAATAGAATTATAACTTAATCGTCTGCGTGACAACAGTTTGAGATTTTTGCTTTTTACGTAAAGTTGATGGTTAATTCTAAGTATTTATTCACCATTTTCCCATATACAAGTTTGCATTTGAATTGGAAACTTCAGTCCTTCTCTCCATAAATCACTGACTGTGTTGAGATAAGTAGGCCTAGCACACATTTAGCCCCTCTCCACCAAAAAAAAAACGCTAAAAGGAACAGCGGAGGGCTTCTTTGATGGGATTTATCGCCAGTGAAAGCTGCAGATCTTTTGAACGTAGCTGTCAGTCAATACCACAGGGACCTCCCCCCCTTCGCACACCCCCAGCACACACACGCTGGCAGCTTGGCTTGTATATAAATAGAATCCGGGAGGTAGGGTCGCCACTCAATACCTGACTAGCTAGAGAGGGATACGCACATAGGAAAGATGCCCGCATCATCGCAAAGTGGATTTGGAAACTTCTTCTTGGACAGAAACATCAACATGCCGCCCGGATATCAGATCTCGTTGCTGCAACAACAACAGCAGCAGCAGCAGCACCATCAGGCGCAGCAGCTGGCAGCCATGGCAGCCGGGCTTCCCATCACTTACTCTGGACTACAAGGATACAACTTTATCCCCTATCCACACCACAGGCACATCACACACATGGTGAGTTGATACATTCAGAAATGTATTTAAGTTATGAGATGAAATGCTTTATTGCTTCACTGGTAACCATCTCAACCTATAGATAACAAACGTGTGAGTGAATTGTGATCTGGAGTTGCCGAACAACTCATTTTCAGAAAAAGCATCTTAATGTTAGAGGTTTTGTTCTCACACTAAAGTTTGTTGGTTTACAAAGCCTAAAGCACTTTTTTCTAATATAGGGTAACCTGCTTGTAACAAAGGGTAACCTGCTTGTAACAAAGGGTAACCTGTTTGTAACAAAAGTGTGAGTAAATTCCGATCTCGAGAAGCCAAAAACTATTTTCGGAAAAGCATCTTTACATTAGAAATGAGTAATACTGAAGTTTTGTTAGTTTACAAAGCCTAGACAAAACTTTTTATTAACTCGTTCAGGAGAATATCCCATTAAATGCATTTCTATGTATACATGTAGTAGTGGTTTCAGTCATTGATTCGTGCGTTCAAGGGTCACCAAAACTCCGTGCGTAATTGCTCACTCTAACGCTCCTTCTTCTCTCTTCTCCGTCTTTCCAGAACAACGCTTTCGACTTGAAGGCGGCCTCTCCTTACCACCACGCGCTGCTGGCTCGCGGTGGAGCCTTCTACCCTCCGTACCGTGCGGGAGGAGTGACAGAAGACCCCGGTCGGGTCGCCAAAGTGGCCACGCGAGAGAGCACCGGCGCGCTGAAGGCCTGGCTCAACGAGCACCTCAAGAACCCCTATCCCACCAAGGGCGAGAAAATCATGCTGGCCATCATCACCAAAATGAGCCTCACGCAAGTCTCTACGTGGTTCGCCAATGCGCGGAGACGCCTGAAGAAAGAGAACCGCGTCAGCTGGGCGCACAAGGGCAAATCAGATGAAGAAGACGACGAGCAGGATGGAGAGAGCGACGAAGAAGAAGACAGCAAATGTCATATGAGCGAGAGGGACGAGGGAGAGCATGAAAATGAGCGCGTGGACATAGAAGAGCAGGGAGATAGCGAGTTGGACATTTCGGCACCTGTAGAAGCGCGTTTGGAGTTGCCACAGCAACAGGAGTCAAGAGGCGAGCAAGACGACAGTAGAGAACTGGCACTTCACGTCAAGACAGTTGAAAAGAGGGAAGCAGTTGATAGCACGCCGTCCGCCATAGTGGAGAGTAAAGACAATTTAGTGATTCAGAAACCCAAAATTTGGTCTTTGGCAGAAACAGCCACTTCAGAAACGGTGAAAAAGCCGATGGACAACATGTATCACCCGGCGGGGAAACTGTGGGCCGAGTGGGCGTCCAGAAACGGGCTGTTTGTTCCGTCGTCTTACGCCACTCACGAAATTGTCTAATGAACAAAGTAGGCTACAAATGAAAAAGACATTCAACTCCACACCCTTTGCACTTTAAATCGTTCAAACCTCAGGGATCTTGTCTGGTCTGGTCGCCTATATTCCTGAAGTTTGCAGTGAAATATGAAATCTGTTGTTGTGAGACCAAAGACTAAAAAACGTGTAATTGTAAATAAATTGTAGATGTATTTTTCCATCAGCGACTCATGTAAATTATGTGTCCTCCTTTTGTCTAATCATGAAGAAATATTTTTGCTTAAATAAAAGTTAAGATTTCTAGCGAAATTCTCAACGTGTTGTGTGGTCTTGTTTGAAGTTAGAATAGTGCAATACTTTTTTTTTTAATATATATAAATGGAGAAATTTTATACGTTTGTGTGAATTAGGATGGAGCACCAAAGGAACAATTCTATTCACTATTAGGCCTACTGCTGTTAAATGGATGAGTACAAAGTGAGTACTGGCCAGTGCTTTGCATATCTAACCCAAATCTTTTAAGTCTTCCCAAACTGGTTTTTGGTAAGCTTGTTGATGGTTAATCCATACCATCAAAGTGAACATTTTAGACCTCAGATTTTTTAAATTCTTGATGTTACTGCACTTATAACTATTATGCCCCCTTAGTTCCAGTATGAATTCAATTCCTATTAGACAGTATAGCAGAAGGCCTACAGGTCTGTTAAGGTGTTGGTAATGCTGTGAAGTTGAGGGACTCTTCACACATCAATCGAACATACATTGCCATGTAAATTCAAACAGGGCTGTACCTCCATTAATCCAGGGATAATGTATGGAAGCCCCTGGGAACCACTGCAGGGCCTGAAACACGCACGCGCACGCACACACACGCGCGCGCGCGCACACACACACACACACACACACACACACACAACACACACACACACACACACACACACACACACACACACACACACACACACACACACACACACACACACACACACACACACACACACACACACACACACACACACACACACACACACACACACACACACACACACACACACACACACACACACACACAGCTGCCTTGTCCTCTGGCCTTTTCCTCTCCATGCAAATCCCTACAAACAGGAACACACATAGAGCAGATTAGCCCTTTATCTGAGCCTCTTCTCCTCACAGCAAACACATGAATACAGAACAGGATATCATGTCATGAGACTCCATGAAGTTTCAGATTTAAAGATACAACAGTGTCTCCTCTTGATTTGGACTTTTTACACTGCTAGGCTACTTACTGACACTTTACTGCTAATATCTCCACTTTTAGTCTTAACAAATACTATCAAGTAGCAGGTCACCATATTGGAGAAATAGATGATGAATTTGAGCTTTTCAAAAGGCCACAGCGGACCTCTGGCGCCCTCTTGAGGAAATAAAGAGTAAATACAGCATGACTTATTCCCTTAAACCAGCTGTTTTCACATTGTGGGGAGAGTACAGGTGAAACGGACGGTAAGACTTCACAATAAGGCACACACCTTTGTAGTAACTACTACATAGTTATGCTTCACCTGACCCATACGGTTTTTTGTTCTTAGTAACCCGCATAGAAAACACAGACGCTTCTTGTAACTCCAGAACTCGCCTGAGAATATTCATATTTTTCAAGTTTTCTTCGATATAAAAGCAATTCAGTGATAGTAGTTTGCTAGTGCATGAGTGCGATGCAAAAGGGAAGTGCTTGTTGCTCCTCCGGCTTACTTTCAATGCTGGAAATCTTACAAAATGGAAACTAATATACTATAGGCTAAAATGACTCAAAGGCTCAAGTTGCAGCCCTGCAGCAAAACCAAATCCACCATAGCAACATTATACTTCCTCTATTAATCCCCCTAAGCATCATGGGAACTGTATTGATTTTGTCCCCAAGGGTGTCAAACTTAAAAATACACACCTACACCTACGCCCACACACAGGCACGCACGCACCCACACACACACAGGCACGCACGCACGCACCCACCCACACCCACACACACACACACACACACACAGCAGGAAAAATTAAAAATCCACATGGTTTGGATTTACATTTTAATGCAAGTAAAAACACAACTTTTAAATTACATGCAGTTTATATGCACAATTATGACATTAACACATTTGTGTACCTCCTTCAATACTGTATATACAAGTGTTTTGGATATTAACAAAAAATATACATAATAAAGTCAAAGTAAAAAATGAGAGCACAACTTAAAAAAATGCTACAGACTTTAAAACTAATGCAGTCACATACTTCAGTATGTCACAAGTATCTTCTAATATTCATCAATTCATCATTTGATTTGAATTGTTTTGTTAACACACTAGATTTTTTTTCCAGTGCACACACAGTACAGACAGGTAGGGGATCGCGAGTAGATATTTGCTGATTTTGACAAAAAGTGATTTTGACAACAAGCATTCTCCAAAATTGCTGAGGAAACTAAATACATGGAATTATGTACAACAAGCAAAACATGGGGATACAACAGCAAACAGGTTGCATTCATGATTGATTACACAATAATATCTATGTTGAGGACATTGTAAACGTTGAGTCGGGTTGTGACTCCTGTCGGGAGAGGATTTCTGATTTCCCGTTCTCCTGCACCACAACATTCCCTCTCTCGGTGAGCGCTACATCTGAAGGCATCTCCTCACTTGGGTCAATCTCGTTTTCCTCCGGTTCCATCGTGGACAAACGCTCCTCTTGAGAGGGATGGAACTCAGGAGAAATTAACTCCTCATCATTCTGTTCAGTCGGGTTTGTCACCAGTAATGCCGCTCCTCTCGGCGTTGGCTCATTTGCGTCTCCAAAACACGATTCAACGCAGCCCTACAAGAGTAAAAAAAACATTCAAATGCATATTAGAAATGAAGAATACTACATTTTTAAAGGTGCACTATGTAACTTTGGGTGTGTCAGAGAAGTGAACATTTTCCAAGGTATATTCTCATAACTGAATTAACAAACTTTCCTCACAGGAAAATTGGATCCCTGGAACACTGTTTGAAGTTATAAGGCTACCTTAAAAGTAACCGTTTCACTGTTGTTGTTTACAGCAGCAGGGCCCACAGTTTGGTTTATAAACATTTTCTAGTCTTACGTTTGGTTCAGGGTTCCAGGTGCCCAAAAATAACTTTGTTTTGATTTATGATGATAGAATTCTTCAAAACTAAGAGTAACAAGTGGAGAAAATGTATTTTGTAAACCAGCTGAAGGCTCTGTAAATGTAAACAAATCCTTCTCCCTTGAAACGGCATAGTGCACCTTTAAAAAGTGGATTTCAATTCATTCAAGGCAACAGATTGAGTATCTCTGTCAGTGCGTTTACATGCAGACTTATAATCGGATAACTAAACGAATAAGACCTCAACAGGACTTTTAAACTGCATGTAAACACCTTTATCCGATCTACTTCGGACACAAATCGGCACAATAACGGACAAGAGAAGTCGGATAAGAACACCTAGATAATTCGTTCATTGTCGGCTTTCTCTCTGCATGTATACAGGGATCGGATATCGCATATCGGACTTCTCGTTCTGTGCTTGTGTGCCTGCGCGTGATACACCATGGGTTATTGACGGAAGAGAACCGGACGTGGCTCTAAAACCACTTGTTGAAAGCATGGTTGAAAGGGCTACAGCGCCACCTAGCATAGTGGAGACAGCCATGCATCGGACATTTATCCGATTTCTGAAAGGCCATGTATACTCAGACAAGTGACACGGTCCGTTCGAGTGTCTTGTTCGATATATGTGATAATCCAATCTAGTTGTGCCATGGAAACGCACTGAGTGGGTTTACATGCACTGTACTAATCAGATCAGTCCACCTGAGAAACACAAACATAATTCCTTTAGCAGTTTAAGGGATTAAGAAAAGCCCTGTAAACCCTGTAATCCTCAATACTAAATAGCATACAACTGTAGCGACTAAATTAAAAGTCCTTTAAAAGACATGTTTGGCATTCTGTGAAAAACGCTTGTTTGCTTTCTTGTCGAGAATTGTATATAACAGACCTGCAAACTCATAGGAGGTGAAAAAGGTGACAAACACCCGTCCCTTCTAGGGGGGTCGGGTGTTTTTCGCTGTCCAAACGATTGGCTATTGTTAAATATCATTCACACAACCAGAGTTCTCCACTATTGCCTCCAATGTCCAGCTGGGTGAAAATAATAGCCAGCTGAGATCCTAACCCTCCTAGGGGGGTCCGGGGGTATGCCCCCCCGGGAGATTTTTTTTAAACTTTTTAAAGTGAAATGCATGAATCTGGTGCACTTTGAGAGGGAAATTAAGAGGCTAAATCTGAGGAATTTTGTGTGAACAAATAATTTGGAGACACTGGGTCGGATGAATTAGAAGCTTCTTGGATTTTCCATTAAAATGTTCATTTAAAATAAAATATTATGCAGGGTCCTCTGGGTTGGGCTTGGTGCTCTTTTTCTTTTATGGGACATATTTCTCTGTAATATAGCCTAATGAATACATTTAAATGCAGAGAGAGGAATGAAGCAGAAGAACTCTGTTGTCCAGCTATCTTTTTTTCCACAGACGAGGCTGAAATAGGTTATACAGTGCATGGGCATCTGAGCCCCATTTCCAAATGTTTTTAAATAAACTCAATACACACTGGACGTGAACGTGTCGTGATCAGTTAAACTTGGATTACCTCCCAGATGAACTGATTAAATTATTGGGCTATTAACTAGGCTATCTGGATCAAAACATTGTATTCATTTTTTTGTATGATATAATAATATGATGTTAATATCAAACACACAAACTAAAAAATAAAAATAAAAATAAATTGGGGGTCGGCTCTGATTGTGAGCGCACTGCAGACACTTCATTTCTGCAATGTGCGCTCATTAAACTGTCAGCTTCACTTAAGAGTCCTGTGTGGGTCAACAGCGCAGTGCAAACTATGCAGCATAAAGTTATAACATTCGTCTACGACCGTGATGTTAAATCACCTTCACACAAAGTCTCCGCCCCAGCAAAGCAGCGAGTCGATCGCTGTGACGGTGAAAATCACCGGGACCCGGGAGACCCAGTGAGCGAGTGAGACGCCGCTCAGAAAAAACTCTGTGGTTTGATGGATGAAATCAGTCGGGGATATCCTGCCCGTTAACTTTGTCTACGGGAACGGCTTCCGCGATCTTTTTCTATGTCTCGAGTCTAACAGAGAGCCATGTCGGCAAACTGACAGCGCGACTAAATAAAGGGAGTGTATAGTGAGCTGCGTCCCTCCGTATAGTTTCTGTTTCAGTAGGCTGTTACATTAACCTCTGAAGCATTGACAGTGTTTAATCAAAGCCTCTAATTTTTTATTATCAAAAGGGCTTTGATTGAGACTTTTAGCCAATTCTAAAGTCTGAACACACAGCGGCAGCAGTGATGCTTTACTGTGCCCGATCTTTTAACGCTGATTGGACAATACTCATGACGTCTACCAAAGATGTTTTATTGCCAAGATAACGATATTCCCTTGTCTCACACTACGGTAACTCGCCCACACAGTCCAGTCTGGGAAGCGCTGGCTGACTTCTCTGGCAGCTGCCGCTACCCCCCCCCCCCCCCCTCCCAAAAACAAAAACTCTTCGGATCTATACGATTCACGTGGGTCATATATTTTGATTCTAAACGGCGATTTTCGCCGAAAAGCGACGAGTTTGCAGGTATGATATAAAGATCCAAACCACACTCATGCCTGTACGCTTAAAATGATGGCATTGGCAGCAGGCAGTTAGCTTATCTTAGCATAAAGACTGGGAACAGGGGCAAACAGCTAGCCTGGCTTAATTGAAAGGCAAACACATTTTTCTGTTAACTAATGGCAGTTGTGAATTGTAAGATTGTTTCGAACACAAGCATAAGCATTACATCTCATAACATGAGGTGCAATCATTTGTGTTGATCACATAGTCATAACAAGTTACATAAGCATACATTCTGAATGAGAGATTCATGAAGCTGTGAGGAAAGCAAGAAATGTAACAAAATTACCTTTAATTTCCCCTGTGCATCTCCATGTTTAACTAATACAAAAAAGGAAGAAAAGACAGAGAACGTGAGCACAATAAGTGGATTACTCAAAAATATCACAAATCACATAATGTTTATAAGAGCATTTAGAGCATAGCATAGCCTACCTCTCCATAGGTAAACCCCGAGTATAACGATCACAAACGATACAACCAGGGACACCACAATAGCGATCGCCACCACATGCGCCCTGGAGTTTTGCTCTGCAAGGCAAGAGAAAGAGAAGAAAAAATAATAAACATAAATTAACCTTCTAACAGTGTGTAACATTTAAAACACATTTACAATGTATCAACATCAGTACATCATCTAACGTACAGTATCCTTAGAGTTAAGTGTTTGAGTTGCATTTGGGTATTTATTTAAAGGAATGCAAAACTCTCAATATACAATATGTCCTCAAAGACAGGAAATAACACATATTTGCATGTTACCAGGAGGAAGTACAAATTAGAAGTTGCAAAAAAAAAAAGATGGTTCAATGCTTTATTTTTAATTATAAATCAAAACATATATATATTTTTTTAGCAATTTAAACAGAGTACAGTCTACAGACAAATGTATACAGTGTGTAGGGAAATGCTGTAAATCCCACACTCAAAAACCACAGACCGGCATAGATTTATGAGACGCATCGCCTTCATAGTTTCGTTTTGACAAAGCTAACCACACACACAGCAGTTTGGGGGCGGAGGCAAAAAAAAAAAGTGAGAAACTTTTACTATTTGTCTGCCTACACCGAACTTACCACAGATGTTGTCAGATACGTCCGTTCCACTTTGTTGAATATGGAATCCATTCTCGCACCTGTAAAAGGATTTCACATCGTTAAAATGATGATTCTTGTGGTCAGATTTAGGCTATCATTTCTCATAAAGTGTCCAGAAAGGCAGCAGTTTGATGTTGTTGATGTTTAGGTGAATGAGATTTTAAGTTTAAGGAAAACCAGTATTATGTAGTAAGTTTTTGGCCACTCGAAACCTTCAAAATAACTTCAGTGCTCCTTGGCAAAGGCTATCCTTCTTTCAAAAGATATTCCCTTCTTTGCTATTTTGATGATAGTGATGGAGAGAGCTCCGAAATCTCCCATAAAGTATTAAATAAGGTTTAGATCTATCTCTCAATTCAATGTGATTCACAATATTTTCAAGAGATATATATTCATGTTAATCCCCTCAGCTATTCAGGTTTTATTGTCATCTTATATGTCCATATTTTTTATGGATTTGGCTTTTTGTTTTTTCCGTGGCTGAAATTTACTTGAAAGTCTGAATACGTTAGCTGCTATTTCTCAAAGAGATGAGAGTGAATGTTAGAGTGCTAGGTCCAGTGCTAAGCTAAAGGTGTCAGTGCTTCAATGGAAGCGCTGGTTGGATCATCAAACAGTGTCGAGCACGTGATCCCCACACCTTTTCACTGACGGATATCCAAGACTGGCTGTATGAAGTATATATATTCAAGAATACTGTTACCTTTAGTGAACTGCATACTGTTCTTAAGTGACAATGGAGAAAAAACACAAATAAATTCCAATACTATAAAGCCCAAGTTTACTTAAAAAAATGTTTCTCTGGTGGCATGTGTCAGCACCACAAGATTGATATCCTATTCCCTTAATCGAGAATAAGCAATCGTCACAAAAGATATACAACATACCTTTTTACATCTTAATACTAATACAAACATATGAGAGCATCCCGTCATTTCAAACAGAGTTCATGTGTAAATGTAGTGGGCTGGCTTTACTTACTCTGTCCACTTCACACACACACTGTCCCATGAGGTCTCATTGGAAAAGGTGTCAGGAGGGCATTCCTGGCACACTGTGTTGTGCGTGTGATTGCCTGAAAACCAAAAGCGATGGTCAAAAAATAAAATAGCAGATTACAAAAAAAGTTTAAATATTCAGTGAAGTAAAATTAAAGAAATTCACTATATCAAACCTAAGTGTGGTACCTTTGCGATGAGCCCCTTGTCCTGGTTTGCATTTGCTGTGCGGCACACAGGTGATACACTCTTCACTGGAGCAGTGGTATCCGGGTTTACACACACAGACGTTTTGTTTCTTGGTCGAATAGACAGAATCCTCAAAGTTTTTATCTGAAAGAAGGATGGAAAAAAGTTGAGAGTTGTGCTTTAACAAAAACTAAATAATCTATAAATATACTGTATATTTGTATGTTGCCCTGGAAAAAATGAAGAGACCACTCCAAAGGTTCAGCGTCTCTCGTTTTACTATTTAAAGGCATATGTTTGAGTAAAATGAACATTTAGTTTTTTTTTCTATGAACTACTGAAAGCATTTCTACCAAATCCCCAATAAAAATATTGTCATTCAGAGCATTTCCATTCAGTAATGTAGAGATGAAGATTTAAGAAAAATACATCGTGATCTCTTAATGTTTTTCAAGAGCTGTATACAGTATGTTGAAACTGTTGTGTAGGGTCTTACTGGGGTCACAGTACGGCTGGCGTTGACACTTGAGTCCACTTGTGTATTTTTCCTGATATTCTCTCTCCGGACAATTGTTGCATTGAGGTTCAAGGCAAGTGCCGATGGAAGTCATGTGGGTGCCTGCAAAACATAAAGTAATAGTGTTTAAATGTGAACTTGTGGCCAAAAGAAATACAATTAAAAAAAGGAAACATCTATTCTTCTTTAAAGGAATGCTCAATTTATTGCGGGTAATTAGCTTAATTTGTGAAGGTTAGATAATAAGATTAATACCACTCTTAATTCGTTACACTGAGTTTGAAGCTAGCTTAGCATAAAGACTGAAAGCGGGTGGAAACAGCTAGCCTGGCTCTGCCAAAAAGGTAACACAAATCTTCTTCCCACAAGCACCTTTAAAGCTCACAAATTACAAGTTACATATTTGATTTTTGTAAATCCACACAAAAGTTTAAAGGTGTGTTCTTTCATTATGAATTTCATATTTTCCCTTCATATCGTATAGTAATAGTTTCGCCTATGAAAGTGTCAAAACGTATTGGAAAAATTCCCAACACAACTTCTCAGAGTCCAAGCTGATATCTTAAAATGCCTTGTTTATTCCACCAAAAGTCCAAAACCTAAAATATTCAGTTCATGATCAAACAAAACATTGAACACAAGCATATCCTCTTATTTATAGAGAAGTTGTAGCTGGAGAATGTTGGGGAACTTTATTTCACAATTTTTCTCCTGAACAATGACTCAGAAGATTGACTGATTATTCTCAAAATAAATTACGATTACTCTCACGACGAACCAATATTAATGTATAGCTTCATATTGCTTAGACTATCATAAGAGCTGTATTGATTTTCGTCTCCAAGTCTTGGCAACAAAGTGTATAAGGCTTAAGTATTTTCCCATCATTGTCAGCTATTCCTTTAAAGTGCCGTGGACGTTAAGAGGGGGAAAGAGAAAGAGTATCTTTAAGATAAAGAGGGAAGCTAAGTGAAAGCAAAAATTTATGTTTTTATGGCCTCAGTGATGTTGACATTGAGAAAAAGCCCCCAACAGCTCAGTATCCATTGTGTGACTGAATCAACGTCCCCAAGGTTGAAAACAGAAATATCATGTTCCTACATCTTTTTGACTTAAGCAAATACATATACAGTATGAAATAAATAAATGAAAAACTGCAGTGAAAGTGTGTTTACGTACCTGGACCACACATTTTGCAGCACTCGCCATTCTTCTCATATTGCGTGAGTGGGTCACACTGGGGCTGAGCAGCTGCTATCACCTAAACAACAACAAGTGTGTATGATACATGAATAAGAGATAGTGACAGTAGCTTAGGTCTTGTCTGGTTGGGTTATTCTGTGATCAAAGTGCGACTGTAAATCCACTTCCTAAGAGCGGTCTGTCTGTCTGTTTGTCAGTTAAAGGGGCGTGACGGAAAGTCCCAAACATTCAACAAGCTGCTCACTGAGAAACCAGAAGACAGCAGGTGCAATGCCATTTTTTATTTTCTTTAAATATCAAACGAACTATTATAGACGTTGCGATAAAGTTGTTTTTCACCCCAACACAGTCACGAGACTGACTGTTGAGAAGAAAACGAAAGTGAAACTAAAAAAGACATACAGTAGGCTATATGACGCGTCATTGGGTGCAGCAATATGCACCATTTCGACAAGAATGTGTCAATTATTATAGCTATTGCAGATAGAATATAATAGAATAAAGTATACGTAGCTTAAACTACAGCCTATAATAACACAACTAGATGAGAAATAACATGAGCTGCCTACGTGTTTCACTAGTCAAAATCTATGGTCAAAAGCGATTTTCTTCCTCCCCACAAAAAAACAACAACACATAGACTAAATCATTCTACTCACCACGAGCGCACACAGGATCAGCTGTAGTTGCATCCTGTAGGAGGATTGTCTCTGAAGTCGCAGCATGTTGTATCGTTAACACGTCCACACAGTCACAGGCTCAAACACACTCTGTATAGTCGCTGGACTGAGACGTAGTAAGAGCCCTCCTGTAACGATACCGTGGGAGGAGCTGCCCAAGGGGGGTTTCCGCAGTCAGTGTGATATATTTTTTTTTATTTGACCATTTCCTGTAAAGCACTAATATCGTTGTCGTATTCTATCACCGAGAATGACGATGTTGAATTAGACATTGGCAATATTTTACTTCATTTAATTACAATGGACTGTTTCTAAAAATTATACTTAGCCTACATCAGGTTTTACTTTATTGTCCCTGTGGGGGAAATTTGGCGTTGGCCTAATGCATGATAGCTTCATTAAAACCTTCATAAAACCACGAACAAAGCAAATTAGGATAACAATATAGTGTGAATGCAAGCTCCAGCATACACACTAATAACATGGTTATGCTTCTTGTAGGTTAGCCCCCCATGAGGATATTTGCTAAGTACAAGAACACTGGTGGATCTGTCCAATCAGAGCAGACTGGGCTTTTCAGAACAGTGGGCTAAAACGGAGCATCTTGGACGAAGGGTGAGAAAGGCTGGAAATAAGGTATGAAGAAATGGATGTGAGAAGAAAAATAATATATCTTTTTTTAAACCGCCTCAAATATACACCAAAAATACAGTACTCCAGTAAAGTACTTAGTTGTATTGCTGCAGACCATTGCTACATTTTAAAATGGAATTAAGGATTGTATGGGGCAACTCCTACACAGAAGGGGGGAATGAAACATATCCATAAAGGTATTTTTCACAAACTGTAAGGCTTCCTGGGGTATTTTATAACATTAAACTTTGATTGTTTTCATGGCTCTGGACCGCTCCTATTCTATGAAACCAGGATTCCCCCTAGAAGTTTTGATGCAGGGGCTTTCCCCACATCAGTCACCGTGGTAACTGCAGTTGAAGGTCCCCCTCTGTTGTGTAATACAGTCTTCACACAGACGCTTCACTGACTGCGCAAGTGCAATGATATGAAAATTTGATTATTTAAAAAAAAAAAAAAAACAGCTGTGATTCAGATTTGGCTGTGTGTGTATCCAAGCGATTACAGCACCGGATGCACTAACTTTCTCACAACCTTTTATTTGCTGGAAATTGCGACGGATTCCCAATAAGAGTGTCCTTTCTTGTTCCTAGATTTGAATAATTCCATTTTAGTTAGATAGTTTTCTTAGTATTTTTATATTAACACAATGACACCTGTGAACTAGGACTTTTCCTTCATTTAAAAAACTTACATAACTAATGGACAAGAAAGCTGAAAAATCACATTTGGTCCCATATACTATACTACTACTATATACTGTATACCTAGATACTATTTAATTTGGTTTTGCCTTCTGGAATGATTAAAATAACTACTGTACCAGATTTGTTTAGGTTTTATTTGCCTTTTGGGGTTAAAATAATCAGTCTTAAAAAGGCATACCATCTATGAATCACAAAAGCAGCATTCTGATTTCAATCAAAATCATCAGGGGAAAATAATAATATAAAACATAAGATGAAAAGTTTATTTCTGTTGCTATCTAAATTTGCATGGGACTTTACCTGGATTTTCATTGAAAAGATACAGTAAATCAGCCATATTCCATAACAGTATCGACAATAACATTCTTAGCCGGAACCAAGTGAGATATATACATTATATTACTATGTTGAATCATTATGAGGATTGTGAAAGAGCCACAGGGTTTCTTAGCAATCTCTACATGGTGAAACAAGGTGAGTAACAGGTAAGGTGATTCTTCCTGCAAGTGGAGGCATGCAATCTGACTGGAAATGTTTTCTGCTGTTTTACAGAGGAAAAGTCTTTTGTGTTTCTGTGGGCGTGTCTGAACAGCCTCTGTCTTGCCTTTACCTGGCCGAGGGGGAGGAGTTACCTGAGCTCAAACAGGCGGAGAGGTAGAGAGAGTGACAAAAATAAACCACAGCAAAATTCCCTTTCCCCAGGTCACAACAAAAACACCTTTGCTGTAAAAAAAAAGGATCTGGACAGTTGTGTGGTGGACTATTGTTTTAAACCTAAAAAGTTACAATGCTTAGTTTAGGATCTAAGAAGAAAGACAACCTATCAAGAATGGATAGGAAGAGTGAGGACCTGCCACAGGTAAGTTTTCAGTTTATGTATTTAGGCAGCCGTGCAGGCATTGGGCAGTACATTATTGTAATAGCAAGCATCACGTTCTAATTAACCATGTCTTTGAAAGGGTCAAATCAATTGCTTTTGTTGGAGTCAGGGTCACTATATAACTTACTGTATACGGCTGCAGTGAAACAACCCACTCGTTTTCATTAACGTCATATATGAGCAGCGAGAAGGACACACCGTTTTGGTTCAGTTTTATGGGAGTCTCTCAAGCGTACTTTTTTTTTTTTTACTTCCTCAATTCAAAGTGACTTCCCGTCTGTTCATAGGATCACACACAAGGGAATAGATATTGACTCAGAAATGTCACAGACAATGGGTTGTTAAAGGGCCGACAGCTTGTTCCTGTAACAGCGTGTGTTGAACAGATGCGGAGGCTGATTTTACGTTGGAATGCAGTGGTTCCTCTTTACGTTTCCAGTGAGCTGACATACTGACTAATCTTGTCTTATCTGAAAGGACAGTTCATTAGATGCCTCAGTCAGATGTATTGTGTGAAACTAAATAGTGCATGGCCAAAGGTTGAAACACACATGAAAGCACTTGAAGAGGTGTTAAAATGCTCTTGAAGGAGATATCTTTGAGTTGTTTGTTAGTTTACCAAATGCGTTGCCATGCACATTTTGGGGGATATGAAGCAAAATTGTTCACATGAATTGGATGACCGGAAACATTTAAAGGTAGAGTCAGCAATTCTGCAGCATGCTTGTTGTCAAATCACTTGATCTAAATCAGGGAATATCTCCTCACAATCTGCTGCCTGTACATACTGTGTGTGCACTATAAAAAAAAGAGCCTAGGCTCTGTAAACGGGCATGTTGCTAGCTACGGTGGGCCCTGTTGTTTACAAAGTCTTTGTACCAGTTTACAGAGCCTAGGCTGTGTATTAACACCATTTGTTTTTCAGTGCACATACGGTACAGACAGGTAGAGATATTCACTGATGTTGACAAAAAGTGATTTTGACAAACAAGCGTTTTACAGAATCACTGACTATATGGCCACGCAAATAAAAATTTATTAAAAAAAGAACAAATCCCACCTATTGCTACAAACTGTCTGTATTGACTGTGTTGTTGTTGTTGTTGTTGTTGTTGTGTTTGGTTTCAGTTGAGCAACGAGATGCAGCTGATGATCATGAACAAAGTGAAGAACGGAGAGATGACCATCGAGGACGCTCTGGACCAGGCCAGGAGGGACAGGAAGAGCATGCACAAACAACAGAGCAATGCTGAAGAGGTACAGATGGATAGATAGACAGATAGACAGATAGACAGACAGACAGACAGACAGACAGACAGACAGACAGACAGACAGACAGACAGACAGACAGACAGACAGATAGATAGATAGATAGATAGATAGATAGATAGATAGAGCTATAGCTAGAACCAGTCATTTCTAGAACCTTACCCCATTATCACTCAACATACGGGAGTGGTTCTAACACTCTCTGCCACTTTGACAAGTAATCCATTTTACATATTTTATTTGCTTCCTCGTCTGCTTTGTGAATAGCCCACTGGATAAATGACTTGCCTGTTATCCCCGTAAAAACATTGTTATGGTAATAAGCTGCTCAGCCTGTTAGTTTAGCTTTAAGATAAATCTATGACTGTTTGATTTAACCAGAAGTGCTTTTATGTAAGAATGTTACAACTCTAGTTCTACACCTTGGTAACAATGGTAACCATTATCTTGAGTGAGACAGTATCTGATGTTGTTTTAGTGTATTCTTTTTGCTATATTATAATGCCATCTGCTGTTCACTAAAAGGTGTTTTCTGCAACAACAAAAAAATCATGTACATTTTTTTAATTATTTTTGTCTGAAGTTACAGGAACAGCGGCCAACACAGCACAACTTCAGCGTTCACAAGCATAGCCGCTACCGGTGGCAGAAGCGGGTTCTTCAGGTGAGTGGTAAAAATACACACACCCCTGCTAGAAGATTCATGTTGCTTCAAGGCCACTGAAACCCAAATCCTCAAAATTATTCTATGTAATATGGGGAGTAAGTTGCATCATAGTAAGCATCGGAAAGATGCTAAAGATATTGTCATTTTAAGTTTGATAGACTTTACAGAATTTTGGTTTAAAAGGAGGCGGGCTATGCTCTGGGTCTTAATGCACAATAAGTATTTTGAACTAATCACGGTATAGTTCTCTGTACGGACATTCTACAAAAACAATGACTTTTGATGTGGAGACCGTTTGATATGGCCAAGCCCACGAAGTCCTGTCAAACGGTCAAGAAAGTTTTTTTAACTAAGTTTTATAATATTTATGAAAATGTATTTTCAGATTATTACAAGACACCCAACTTTGATATCATATATTGATTTTTTACTATTTTAGACCAGGTTTCATGGTCAACCACATTGCTGATTCCAATGCTTAGCAGATATCATGTTTTATTTAAACCCCTCGCTTTGTGACAACCCAGATTGATTTCAAGACCAAGATGATTTGCAGCATAGAGAAAGGCATCATCAAACGTCAGCTGGCCTTCTCCATGGTGAAGAGCTGTGACGACGGAGTGGGTTCCCGGTTCTCCATTTCCTTCAAGGGACATCACGACTATGAACTGGAGGCCACTTCACGGGAGGACAAGCACAAGGTAAATGTGTACAACCAGTAGGCAAAAAAAAATGGTTGTCACCGGATAATATATGTAAATTTTTCATCCTGTCAACCATTTTTTCCATTTTTGTGGCAACAGGTGTTATTGGGGATTTATTTTGTTGGCATTTTCGCTTTTATTAGACATTTTTGGAGAGACAGAGATGAAATGGGGCAGAGAGGGAAATTAATGGGATTTTTTTTTAATGCTGGCAATTCTCTCTTTTTCAACAGATCACACAGCTTGTGAATCAGATCATTTACGGGAACATCTACGATCCAGCAGAGGGCGATGCAGAGAGCAGTCATGAGCCAGAGCCCTCACAGAGCCTGAAGGAGGGAGTGTTGCTGCTGCACCGCGGAGGCCTGGCTTCCTTCAGATGGGTCAAGTACGCATGTTTCCTCACTGCTAAAAAGATGCTACTTCCAGATAGCCACTCAGCAAATGGCAAAAGATGAACTATTCTTAGCTAAGTGTTCAAAAGTAGTTCTACGGGTATCGGCCTTCTTTTACACCTTGAAGAATGTTCAAGCCGCCATGTGTTGGTGTACAGTACTTTTTATGTGTCTTGCCCTATGAATTAAAGGCCTTTTTTATATTTTTGAAACCAACCCGTGTGTGAGTGCCTGGACATGGATTATTTATTAAACTATTTTGGTCATAACTCTTCCTACCATACATCAACTTTATTCCCTTCCATGGGCATCGGTGGTTTGGTGGAGGATACCAGAAAATGCTTTCTTATAATTAAAAAAAGTTATTTAATTACAAGCCATTTAATTAAATAACCTAATAACTAGGTTTGAGATCATTTAGAAAAGATGTCACCTTTACATATAGTTATTCCAATTCCAATTCGCAGTGCTATACCTTTACACGTAACTCCTTCTGCATGTTGTTCCAGATACGAGGTCCAGCTCCACCCAGGCCAGCTGACACTGGTTCCCTTCAGGAAACGAGCCCTCGCTGACGGGGAGGTGACGTCATATGTGCCCCAGCCTATCGTGGTTCACCTGTCAGACGGTCACACCAGCGTACAGAAACCCCCCGGATCGGACATCTTCACTCTGATCACACACAAGAATGAGTACCAGTGAGTGAGAATCACAATAAGAATCACAACAACAAGCGCTTAATGAATTATATCTAACACAACAGCTGTGTTTTATTTTCAAATGTATTTATTTGACAGCCAGTGTTGGGCAGTGCAATGAGTTACTCTTTTACTTAGAACATTTTTTTTTTTTTTTAAAGATATTTTTTGGGCATTTTTTATGCTTTATTGATAGTGCAGAGAGACAGAGGTGAAATGGGGCAGAGAGGGGAGTGACATGCAGAGAACGACCGCGGGTGGGAATCGAACCCGGGTCTGCTGCTGGGCCCGGCCCGGGAGGGGGTCGCCTTACCAACTGAGCTAAAGGCGCCCCCTACTTAGAACATTTTAACATTATAATAATATAATTGAAAAATAATTCAAGTACTTTACCAATGGCATCAAAAGTTAAAAGTAAAAAGTAATTTAGTAAAAAGGGAAAAGTAATATTATTATAGTAATATATTACTGAGTAACAAGTTCCTGCCCAACACAAGTTACAGCCTTGTTAAAGTGTAGTTACGATGCATCCTCATTTGAGTCATAAACAACATCATAAATATAAAGTGTATTAATTAACCAGACATATCTCAGCTAAATAAAGAAGTTGAGTTTTATTGATTTATTGCAGGTTCCGAGTGCCTTTACAAGACCAAACGACCGCTCCCGGGTCTGTCCAGAAACAGAGAGATTCCTGGGTCCAGGCCATCGACAAACTGTGTTCGGACTGGAAGAGGAAGTCCATGGGCGAACACATGTTTGTGGAAACAAAGGCTCTACGAAACATCAGCATAGAAGAAGACGTAGAAGACAGTGACACAGATCTTGAAGAGTGTCAAGTGCCAAGTGTTGTAAATACGAGTATTGTCTATCCTACCATTGACTATAAAGACATCGATCTAACTTCTAGTAGTGGTGGAGAAGGTCGTTTATCATGGGATAACACCAGTGAAATCAACCCCTCGGCCAATGACACTAAACCTGTCCCCAAACCCCGAGGCATTTCTCGGGGTTCAATTCCAGATATTAGTCCTGACCTTTTGATTCCCATCGCACCCTCAACCTCTCCCGTGGATGTTTTTGATGAATTTCCACCAGCTTCCCCTAAACCTAAACCTACTACAGCCATCATACCCTCCTCCAGCCCTGTCCCAAAGTCTCCCGGCCATGAACTAGGCCCGTCGGTTGTGAAGGTACCTTTGCTATCACGTATCCCAGCCCCTCCACCTTTACCATTCAAACCTCTTAAGGATTTAATGAAACCACGCACAAAGGCGTTCCATTGGGACATCGTGGCCTCAGAGAAGGTGAGACAGTCATTAGTTAGTTATGGTGAGACACTGCAGGTGAATAGGTTAATATCGTTTAACTTATAGATATCACATTGTATCTCTCTACCCAATTATTTTTTGACTTCAATTTTTTTTTTAATGTTTAAATGGATGGCTAAATATAACTAGTTATGTGTAAATATGCAAATCAAAAATGCTTAATCCTTCTGTTATAACCTTCGAAACAGTGCTAAGAATGATTATGGAAAGTTGTGTTGATGTGAGTGCTTTAGAAGGTGAGATTTTTAGATAGAGTATTGATAAAAGCTAATGCTGTGATAATGGCTCTTATAGATGGTTGAAATATATGACGCAAAAAAACAAGGTTTAGAAAAAAAAACACCTAAATGAACATTTTGAACCTTTTACTTATAAACTACTATGAAATAAGACATGTTTATGGAAGTGGCAAAATAGCCAAAAATCTCAAAATTAGCCAGTGCTTGAAAAACATTAAGTTTTTGCCTGCAGTGCCTTCATCAGAAGACACTACATTACCATATGTACACAGATCAGAACAAAGCTTACAAAGTGTCTCATTAGTGTAAATGATTCATATTCAAATGACGTATTTTCTCTCATTTCTGCAAACAGAAAAACTTCAGTTTTTTTTTGGTTTCAATTCATTACTCCTCATAAAGCATTCCATTGTTGTGAATTATTCTTTGTTTAGTCTGTCGAGTGATTCCTTTCCCCCTTAGTCAGTGTTGCTCTTTTTTCTAATGCTAACATTGATTTCCTCTTAAAGTGGAGTTGTCTCAGCAGCACTGAATTAATTTGTTGTTCCCTGGCAGATTGCAAAATCATTTTGGACACAAGAAAGCAGCGGGAGGATTGAAATCGACAAAGTGCGCTTATACGAGCAATTTGCCGTGAAAGATCTGGGGACGTTCAGTGTGCCCGAGCCGAGCGACACACAGCAAATTATGCTCAACGAGAAGATTGCACACAACTTCAGTGAGTAGCTCAACAGTGGATGTCTTTTTCTGTGTGTTAAGATTTTTGTGGCTTCTAAATATTGTCTGCTTGCAACAGGTCATGTTCAGCACTTTAAGGTGGAGTATGCGATTTTAGAGAAAGCTTGATGTCAATTTCCCCTTTTGTGTCAAAATCAGTAAATATCTCCTCACGATACATGTCCTTACTAGGCTCTGTAAACTGGAATGTAAAGGTTATGTCAAAAAAAAGGGGGCCCACCATATCTATAGCAACATGCTATATTAACACTGTTATTTTTTTCAGTGCAAACACCTTGCAGACAGATAGTGGATTGAGAGGAGATATTCACTGATCTGGAAAAAAAGTGATTTTGACAACAAGCGTTCTCCAGAATCGCTGACTCCACCTTTAATAATGAAGAATGCATTTACATATACAAAACATTAAGTATAATATCAAACATTAAATATAAAAAAGTCATTCATTCTCGATGGATGGAGTCAACTACATGGCATTAATATATTCATGTATATTCAATATGTTGTGGTGTAAAATAAACATACTGTTCCTTCAACCAGCAGAGGGAAGCACACACACAGAGAGAATACCCAGAATCTATGCAGTGCACAGTGTAAACTCTGGGCCCTTTGATTTCCAACAAATTAGACTTTGATCGCCCAATCAGGATCAAGCTGACCTCAGAACTCCTTTAGGGAGGGCCTATAAACACTGCCATTTTGCTGCTCTTTTAAAGTGATGGTTTAGAGACTTTATAATGAACCAAATAGATGGATATATATTCCCTGTATGTGTCTGTAGGGGGCAGTGTGTCATTAAAACCAGTGCCAGTGCCATAATAATAACCTCCCGGGCCAATCTGCAGTGCAATTGTGAACTAGAACATTTTTATATATCTCATCTAATGGCTTTTCACATTTGATTAACCGTGTGTACGTGTCTTGCCTTGTATATTTCAAGACCCATGCCAGCCAGGGGGGAAAAAAAAACATTTCAGAAGCCTCAAAGCTATAGTGGAAGGCATAGGGGATAGAGACACCGGGTTACAAGCCATACAGATGTGTTAGTGGTGGTGGTGGTGGGTGTGGGTGTGGGATGCTAAATAGAATCAGTGTTGACAGAGAAGCCTGGAGACATAATGAGAGTTCACATACTTCATAAAATATAGATATAGGGGATTCATCTATAGGGACAATGGCAGCGATTTTCTTGTGGTGATAGAGAGACAATCCCTGTTTAGGGTATGTTTGCTCTCCTGTCTGACCTGGAAACTTTGGAGCAGTAGTATAGTGTTGACAGCCTGCAGGTAACCCGGGGGCCATGCATCTTTCTGCTGGAAGCTTTAGAAGAATGGAGATATTTTGAAGTACAAGGGGAACTTCTCATGTTGCGCTCTCGTTCCTACTTACGTCGTGTTAATACTAATATAGAATGTGACATTGCAGCAGAGCATTCAGATCCTTTACTTAAAGGTGCTATGAGGAACTTTTAAATATTTCTGCAACAGTCAAATTTTTCCTCTGATGATCATAAATTACATGTAACATGCAAACAAGACCATTTTTATTTTTCTATAGTTTTTCTTAATGCCTTTGTACGCTCACCCAGGAGCAACAGCTGGCGTGGTTAAAACACTACCGCTTTTGTCCAAAGGTGTTGCAAGAATTAACAAAAGCTGAAAGCTAGAAACGAGACAGCGTGCCGAAGTTTGTTCTCTAGTTTTTGCGTCACTTTTCTCTCGCGACTCACCTCACATTTTATTCAAGTGTGCAGAGACCGGTTTGAATATTTCATAGAACAGACTTGGTAGATATTCATTCATTATTTAAGAAGTGTATAACCACTTGGAAATTAATGTTGTTGTTTTTTCTAATGACCTTAGAATGAGCCTTTTAAATCTACGTAGGAGCGGGGGTGCACTGCCATGTTGCACCGCCATGTTTTTCTACAGTAACACAGAATAGAAAAACTTAACGGCCTTATGCGTTTTTATATGAAGTGGGTTTTCACCTGAAATGCTTCCGTTGGTAGACGGAGAAGAAGCACTATAGAATAAATAAGAAAATACGTCTTCACCTCGTCCCTTGATATTGAAGACTTGAGGCAGTGGTGGATGATGCCATCTTTAGTAACTATAGCTTCTTGTCCTTGAAGGCCACCGTAGCTTCTGTCAATTCTTCAAACCCACTGAAACTACTTCTATAACCTAAACTAAAAAAATAACTCAAAAGTTGTATCCCTGTTGCCTTAATAATTATGCAATAGTTCAGGATTAAGTTCAGGTTGATGCGATGTATGAATAACAAAAATCTGATAATAGGACATCTCTTGCACTTGCACCCCCACACAGAGACACAGAGAGAGAGATAGAGAGAGAGAGAGAGAGAGAGACACACACGCACACACACACACACACACACACACACACACACACACACACACACACACACACACACACACACACACACACACACACACACACACAGACAAACAGACAGTGACAGAGAGAGATACACAACACACATAGACAGAGAAACACAGACAGAGACAGAGAGAGACACACAGTGCACACAGACGCACGCACGCACGCACGCACACACACACACACACACACACACACACACACACACACACACACACACACACACACACACACACACACACACACACACACACACACACTCACACACTTCCCCGCGTGTTTGCTTGTTTGTCATCTCCCCCTCTTCCTAAATGTGTTCTGTTTATTCACCTCATACCTCATTCTTTGCCACACACACACTATTTATTCATCCGATCCCAGTCCCTAATGTGCATGCAAAAATGTTCAGGCTTTCAGTTAGTTCAGGTTACACATCGCTTCACATAATATCACCGGCATATGATCCATAATTAAACGAACGAAGTAAGAACTGTTAATTCGCATCAGGCATAAAAAGCTAAATGCTCCTGGCCTGCCGTCTGCACTACAACTACAACTTTAAAAAACTTTTGTGTTAGCATTTACACAGGGAGGCAGATGGAGTTAGACAGCTTGAGCAGGTGGTCATATTACTGTTGTACTGGAGGTTTTTTTAAGTGGCTTCTTCTGGTAAACAACACTAGCCTGGTGGGAAAAGCCAGAAAGTGAAAAGCATCAGCCGAAATCAAGAATCCAAAGGACATTGCTGTAATGATCCACACTTATTCATAATATTTTAAAATGCTAGTCTACAGGAATCCAAAAAGACCATTTACTACAGAGAGTGCGGTTTGGTATTGATTTTTTTGATTGCATTCTTTCAGAAAAAATACCTACAGAGCAGATGAGAGAAAGAGATACGGAATTATGTTTGAGGAGGGATTTGTATCTGTAATACTATACTAATAGGCCTTGGACTGGTTCTTCTCCGCAAGCCATCACAATACGTTCAAATCACTTTGTGGGTTATTACGTTAAGGTTTGATTGAAATGAAATGTCTTCACGTTGACTGTGAAGAATTCAGATCATTTGAAACAATATGCGACTATGTAAAAATATTTGATATGGAGTTAACATTGTGCAATTTAAAATCCTATTTTGGTGAAAGTATAGAAGCATGGGAAGACAGATACCTCAAAAGTAAAAGAATTAATTCTGTCAAAGAATTACGGGAGCTGAGCAAGGCCACGCTTTCGAGATATATATCGAGAACTCAAATTATACCAGTTAAATGAGGAAACTAGTTTTCTAGTTATCACCAGAAAACCAACATAAGATAAAGCATTTTTTTGTGATAACAGGTTCATTATCGTGTTTACTCGATATAACGCAAAAATTAACTCGGGATCTCAAGATTATCAATTGAGAAGTAATTTTTTTTTTAAATGTAACCTTTATTTATACAGGTAAATCCCATTGAGACCGGAGACTCTTTTTGCAAGGGAGACCTTACACGTAACCATTCTCACACACATTCATACACCGATAGCAGGCTAACTATCGACACTCACACAAGGCAAGGTGGGTGAAGTATCTTGCCCAAGGACACAACAACCATGACACAAGTGGCAGGGCGGGGATTGAACCTCCAACCCTTCGATCATTGGCCGACCCGCTCTACCACCTGAGCCACTGTCGCCCCCCAAAATAGTAATAAAGTAATAAAAGGAAATAAACCCCTTTGTTTCAGATTACAGCATTAGAACACTATTGCAATCACGGCAGTGCTTGCCCTCCGTCAAACAATGCTCCCTTTGACAGATACAACATTATACAGTATTTCACATTGTTAGAGTGTTGATGAGTTGACCCTAGTCCTCTTACAAACTTTTGTTTTTGTTTTGATGTTGAAATAGAGATGAGGACAGCACTCCAAGTTGACTACTTTATTTAGTTGCCACACCTCGTCTGTTTGGCAACTAAATAAAGTAGTAAAGTTGGAGTGCCGCGCTCATATTTATTTCAACATTGCGGGGTTGTGAAGGGTTCAGCGTCCCAGTCATCCTTGTGACTTGAATGCGTTATCTCCTGTTTTTGTATTTGTTTTTATCAAATGATCTCTGTTCTTCTGAAATGTTGGACAAGTTGACCTCTTTGGGCCTCTCAGACTGTTATCATTAATGTTAAGTATTGTCCCTCTTGAATTGCCGTAGAGTAGGAGTATAAAGCATCATAGAATTTAAATAATCAAGTACGGCTTCATCGAAAGAAGTCTACTGAAGTTAAAGTGAGTGACTCACTCCACGCACTGGCTGACACATCCACTGTGGTTTTGTTTGATCGTTTCCTGCATATTATGTGTGTCAGATAAAGCAAACCATTTTACTTTGAGAGCTGTGGTCCATGCTGCCCCTATTTAATGACTGGAAATGTTGCAATCCTAATTAAAAGTACACCTGTGGCTTCCTTTCTCCGCCCAGTGTGATACACTCTCCATCTCTATACTACTTAATTTGCCAGGGCAGTCTGAGTGCCAATCAGACAAAGCCCTTGATTTGCAATTGTGTGTGGTGTGTTTTTTTTATACGGACCGGATGCCATAACCCCTCACTCTCAAGGACACTGGTAACACTCAATATCATTTGGATGTTTGACGCAGTGAGACCCAATTTGAAACATTTGACAAGGAACCCGCAGTTGGTCCTGGAAGAGAGTAATTAAAGTCTCCCGGTCTTTAGTGTCAAGGATTTTGTAGAAGTGTTGATTATGGCTTTGTAGCTTTGAAAAACACGTCTGGGTTTTTTTTTTTACATGATTATTTGATTTGCTTTGTCGTGAGTGAGTGGATTTTTAATCAGCTTGATCATTTGGAATTCAGTAACAGAACAATGTGAATCCTATGTTCGAAAAAACCTGTAAACACGACACATTGATCTTGGCTGGAAAAAATATATGACTTCATAGCATGCCAGGATAGAGTGAGCCTAAATGATATGCAATTTTAGGAAGTAGTTTGGCATTCTTTGGAATACACTTATAAGCTTTCGTAACAATAGTTAGGTGAGAAGATAAATACCACTGTTATATCTGCCTCTTTTATCAAGTGTTACTTTTAAAAAGAGCCAGGCTAGGCTATAGGCTGCTCCTCCATATCCAGTCTCCATGCCTCCCAAGTCTCCTGGCTGTGCCTACATAATTAACTGACAGTGGTAAAACTACATCTTCTCATCCAACCCTTGACAAGAAAATGTGTTCCAGAAAATGTCAAAATTATTCTTGTATATATTTCCTACTCAGTGTTTCCAGCATTTGTGATTAATGTGATGCGCCATGACTTTAAGAAATACAAAGCTACTGTGGCATAAAGGAAATGTTTTAACCTCACAATATATTAACTAACCGAAAGTTGGATGTGAAACTTCCAAATCAATAGTCTGACTGGCTTAAGCATCTCAATTGTGTCTTATACATTTCACCATGTATATTAGATGGATGTCTACTATTCCTGAAACAGGCTCCCGATGCACGTTGCTCACAGCTGCTGCATTATGCAGAGGCATTTTCTGTAAAAACAAAACAAAAAAACACATCACATCAGCTCTGACTTGATAGAATGCAAATGTTTTGCATTTCCCTTAGGGGTTGGGGAGAAAGTAATTAAGCAAAGGGCCCTTTGTCTTCACAATGCCGTTTTCGGTGTCGTATTCATCGCACGTTAAGAAGACGATGTGTCAAGAGGAAAGCTTTCATGTGCCATTGAGTGTGTTGACTTTTTTTTCTTTTCTCAATCTTTTGTTCTTCTAGACATTTTCCTCAAAAGTTTCCCAGTGCAGCCGGCGGAGCTGAAGGACAAAGTCTTCATCGTTAATGAGGAAGACGGTGGCCTGTCTGATGAGCACATCACCTCTCTGAGGAGGTACGTAGGACTTTGGGCCCGAAATAAAAAAGAAAAGGATTTGGATTCAAGTCCTTGTAGTGTCGCAACTGAACCTCAGAGGTGAATGACAATTTGATTTCTATATGTGTGTGCATAAAGCTATGGGTGGCTGATGTGTATTTTTAATTGGAAGTGGACATTTATTTTTTTGGGGAAACTATCCGCTTAGCACATCATGACAGAGAGAGGTACGTGAGGGCATTCTAGAATCAGGACAACGAACTTCCTGTTTCATATTCATTGCACATTCATTTTCTCACTTAATAATAGGCAAACCTAGTAAAATAACAAGATAACAAGACATTTAAACTGCATTTAATGCATGGGCAGCCAGCCCAAATATGCAACTACACCATGACTTTAAAATATAGAAATACAAGGCTACTGTGCACTTCAGGAAATGTTTTATCACACGTTGGTAGACAACCTAACAACTTATCAACAGAAAGTTGGATGTGACACATAGTAAAATAACGAGAATGATAACAAGACATTTAAACTTTTAGTGCATGGGCAGCAAGCCCAAATAAGCAACTGCTCTTTAGAAACTAGTCCAGGAAGACGCAATCAATGACATTTAGAAAATGACGTCAGCGACTTTACAAAAAACAATACAGAAGCCGCTTATAAAAGGCAGACTTGGCAACGATTTCCCTCACGTTGAAATTATTCTGTCAAACCGATTAACGGACAGCAGTTCGTAGCTCCACTCCTAGGGATCTTTTGGGACGGCTTGGTACCCCAACGAAAGGGATCCCCAAGAAAAAGGTGTGGGTGGTTCACTTATTGTGGGGCCATTCCCAACTTTTGACAGTGGAAACACAAATACAAGCGTGCCACACTGAACCGAACCACACCCATCACTGGAAACAAGTCTTAGAAACAGGGAGGAAACCACTGCCATGTCCTGTAAAGAAAAACACACACTGATTGCACACAGCAGTCTTTTAGCAATGTTCTAATACTAAAGAGCAGATGCCACCAGAGCCTTTTAAAAGTGCATATTTCCAATAAAAGTTTAATCAGGTGTGTATTTGCGGAGATGGAGACTATTGACATGCCCTCAGGAGTATAGGACTGAAAGGCAGGTAAAAAAAAGCTTGCCGATTCCTACCTGCAGTTTTAACTCAGTGGCTTTCGGAATGGCCTGACCTCTCGGAATAGGAAGGGGTGATCTAATGTACTATGTGGAAGGGATTTTATTTATTCTAAGAAAACATAATATATATTTTAATGTGCCGTCTGGGCATATAAGCCCCAGGAATACAATCTTGAAAGAACCCCCCCCCCCCCCCCCCCACACTCCCAACTTGCTGCTGCAATATTAATGGGCCGGTGCTACTCCAGTGGCACATAGCCAGGGCTCATGAAAAAGTGAATGCGCCTTGCGGTTTTTGAGGTCATAATGTGCGGAGGAGATGACAGTATATAGGAGGAAGTTCCAATTTAAGAGGAGCGGGGTCAAATTCAGTGCAAGTGAGTGAATGCCTGGTCCCCCGTCCCGTCAGTGGTATGGAAGCTGACAAGGACCATCAGCACATACTTGGCTTTTAATCTCTTGCCTTTTTTTCCCCCAAACCACTCAATGTAATGGTATGAGCCCAAGGCAAGGTGATGACATAGAGAGACAAGGGTCAAAATAGGAAAAGTACGTGTGATAGAAAACGATAAAGGAATCCCCACTTGTGACATTCATTTTTAAAATCAATATATACTGTAAGTCTATAGCTATTTGTGTGCCAGTATTTTTTTTTCTTCTTTTGAATAAATAAGGATTTATATATTGCACATGGATTCATTTATATTTATTGGATTTTAAAGAGACAAACGGGGCTTTTCAAATATTTAGATGTGGAATAGAGCAACATTTAGTTTAAATGTATTAAGCCTGTATTGATAGTTTGCACAACTGTAAGTGGCAATGACGTTATCCTTGTCCTAGCAACTCCAGCTGTTCACCGTCAGTGGCTTTTTCTGTTCTGCTCCTCACCTTGACAACATGACAAAATTACGCAAAAAAAAAAAAACTTTTCCAAAAGAGATTAATACAATTGTATTAATCTCTTTTGGAAAAGTTTTTTTTCAAGCTCTCAAACAAAAACAAACAAGTCATTGCCATGGTGTTAATTAGGGAGAGAGCCCTCTTGTTTATGACACCCCGTTCGTAGTGCTATCACAATTAGCCAAGGTGGTGTTTATATACATAAACACGCTAAAAAAAATGCGGAAAAAACTTGGAGCCAATTGAATGCATTCAAGCAGTAGAAATCCAATCCTTAACTCTCCTATTTACAGCAGTCTGCCATACATTCTCAGCTTGCCCTCTGTCCCCTGAGCAATGAAATATTCACTGTGGCACCTACACACATCAGCTATGGATAGAAAGTTTCTAGTTGTGTGCTTGTAGCCAAGGTTTCACCTTTCGGTCTGAGTTTTCGTTCTTTTTGCATGTGTGATAATATATCACACATTTTTTCGTAACTTTGTGACTGTTAGTTAATTAGTTGGTATATTTAGATTATCATCCTTTTTGGAAATTCGCTTTTTGACTTTGGCAACTGTCAAATGGAATACAACCACAACAAAAGTCAAGTCAGGTCGACTTTATTGTCAATATGAGATATATATGATATATATGACATACAGAGGAATATGTTTTTACTTCGACCAACGGTGCAATGTAAGTACAAGGATGAAAAAGATAAGTAAGTAGGCTTAATATTAGCATTTTTCCTTTATTTATTTATCATTGAAAGATCGATTGAGGCGTGACCCTCATTTACACTTATGTCGAGTAAGTAAGTAATATATACAATAAATAAATCCCAAATATTGCAAAGGTAATGCAAAGCCAAGCGGTATCGAAAGCTAAAGATATGTAAAATGTGCAATATAAAGGACATAGGCAACAATATGTTAATGCACAGGAAGCTAAAGAATTAAAAAAAAAATCTAAATGTACAAAATAGACCAAGTACAAATAGATAAACGTAAAAAAAAAGAAAAAAAAACACTTATTTACAATTGAAGACAGACATCTAAGAAAGAGCACAGACACTGTGCAGCCAGCACCTTAACCGATTACAATACAACTTCAAACACAGTAGGTGAACACTCATAGACACAGAAGGACACAAATACATCACCTATCACAGTGATCTTGTTGTGGCCAATTGTCATTTCAATTTCAGCCTTTCAGCCAAAGTACCACAGGTTATTACGACAAATGTTCCTAAACAGTTGGAAGTGTGTTCACCCCATTGAATAGCCGTTAAGTAAAGGCTCATTGGCTTGCTTTCACTAACTGGTATGACATATCTGCGTGTGGTGTTTTTTACCCAAGGAATTCAGTCGAAAAGAACGAAGCAAGACTGTTGAAGCATCTATAAAACTGGCATAAAGTACCGACATCATTGAATTTTCAAATGTAACACTCAAAAAACTGCGTGGGTGTGGTGTGGTCAGATTTGATTGACAGCGACCAACAGCTGTCCTTCTACGTCCTGCTTATAAGTACGTGACATCACCTTTTTTTGCGACTCGCCAACTGCAGTTTCAAACCAGTGATGAGAGCTTAAAGGGAAAAGCAAAAAAATAAAAAATATTTAAATGAAATAACCAGAGATTTGTCAGTAAATAGTCTATTCATACTAGGATCTCATCACTGATGAATCAGAAATCACATTCTCAGGTCCAGAAAGTATTTTAAAAACTAGTAGGCCCATGTCAGTTTATTTTTTTAAACATTTTAACATGATATTATGTTTGTTTTCCATACTCCAGGTACGTCCCCACCATGGATGATGTGGAAATGTACAAATCGCACAAGGGCCCTGTGGCAGAACTACATATAGTGGACCAGTATATGATGGAGGTACCGTTTTCAAATTCCCCCCATATTAACTTTAATAACATAAATAAGATTGTAATGTCTTTTTGTATTTTTTGCCCGTGACACCACAACACAAGCAGAATCTAATGCAGCTCCTGCCTATGTCGCAATTCCTTTTTAATGAGTTGAGACTTCATTCAGCTTCCCCCTCATTCACACATATAGTGGGCGTCATGACAAGCTCTTTGCATTCATTCGGTTATCACCTCTCAGCATTCCCGCTAGTCATCTGATCTGTGTGTGTGTGTGTGTGTGTGTGTGTGTGTGTGTGTGTGTGTGTGTGTGTGTGTGTGTGTGTGTGTGTGTGTGTGTGTGTGTGGTCGGCTTAAGGCTGCAGTATGTAGAACAGATGAGCTGCAGGACACAGACACCTCCAGGAATATTTAACACCAGACATAAGGGATTTAATATGTACGCTAAGAGACAGGGACATGGGTTTAGGTTTCCTGTTCAACATTGGTTGGGACACATTTAATATTGACTGTCTAATACTTAATTTCCTGCAACCTGGTGAATTTTTAGGACCAATTTATGCCTTTTCTGCATTCATTTATGGGGAAAATGTGTTTATTTCTGTAAAGGAACAAAAGACAACATTTGGGTTGTCAATTAGATAGTTCACTTAACATAATCTGTAAATGGGACCACATTGAAAGTCCTTAATATGGAGGTGATTTGCTCACTCTTTTGCAGGATTTTCTATTCACCTAATGGTCGGTCAATTTGTAGGTCATTCCAAACAATCCTCCCCCTGAAAGCTATTAAATCATTAAAGACAATGGATTCAATCTTTCTGAATCGTCCCACATTCACAATACATAGCATCAGATTATTAATTGGAGTTAAATGTGTCCTCCAAGTGATGCTTACAGTAGTCTGCACTGGTTACTGCCTCATATTACAGACAAAAACACTTTAGCCACGCTAGCAGCATTGCTCTAGGTATGGCTATGTCTGTCTGGCGGTCGGTCCGTCAGTTTGTCTTTAGAACAGACAAATCTTAACAACTACAAAATGGATGGGCGTAATTTTTTTTTCAATCGTGCCGACTCTAGTTATCCCTGAAGGGATTCATCTTGTGCCCCTACAATTTCTGTTTCTAGTGAAATTAACGGATTGATTGACAAGATATTTGGCACACAAATTCAGGTCCCCCTTTAGAATGAAATGATATATCTGGGTTTAAAAACACATTTTACCATGCAAGATAAATAGCCTACATTAACGTAAAAGCAATGACCTTCACTGAAAATGAAAGGAATCCTAATCATGCGTTGCAGGCTATCACTCTGTTGCACTACACTGTATAATGGGTGATTGTACCGTATGTTCTTGAATCCCTTTGTAAACGCGTTCAGTTGGAACTTAAATCCTGTGCAGTCCCGAAGCAGAAATCCAACAAAAGAGTCATTTTTTTTCTATTTGTCAAATGTGGCAAATATGCAAAAAATAGTCAGCTAAACACCGGAAAAAGCGTGACTGCTTCAAACCCAGTGAATAAATGTGCCAACACAATTTTTAGCTTAGGGGCGAATTAATTCATAACAGCGTTTCCATGGCAGGGAATCCATGTGATCTGTTAACCTCGCATTGAAACATTAAAAAATGTGTCAAAAAACCAAGACGCAGAGCATGGAGAGCATTGAGAGCACGGAGGATGTTATGAGACATTCTGAGACATGTCTTTAAAAATAAAATAGACAAATGATTCTATTGAACATGAGCTAATAACCGGTTTGAAAAAGTCAAGGTTTCAAAAGCGCTATTATTTTCTGTCATACCTTTCTAAGGTACTAGAACACATAGGATGCTAACATACAATGTCATATCAACAACATTTATTCTTTTTATTCTCTTCCTCAATGTCTTTTTACCCTAGCACCTATTAATCTTGTTTGGTTTATTGTGTGTATATATGAGTATGTGTATTCATCTTTTTGTGTATGTGTTTTTTTATTAGTATGTATTTATTTGATTGTACTTGCTCATATGTATTTTGTTAAAGCACTTTGTAAACCATTGTTTTTAAAGGTGCTATATGAATAAATATATTATCCTGTTTGTACATGTACAGGTGAAACTCGAAAAATTAGAATATCGTGCAAAAGTTCATTTATTTCAGTCATTCAACCTAAATGGTGAAACTAATATATTATATAGACTCATTACATTCAAAGTGAGATATTTCAAGCCTTTATTTGTTATAATTGTGATTATTATGGCTTACAGCTTGTGAAAACCCCAAATTCAAAATCTCAGAAAATTAGAATATTACATAAAATCAATAAAAAAAGGATTTTAAATACAGAAATGTCGGCCCTCTAGAAAGTATAATCATGCATATGTATTAAGTACTTGGTTTGGGTCCCTTTTGCACGAATTATTGCCTAAATGCGGCGTGGCATGGATGCTATCAGCCTGTGGCACTGCTGAGGTGTTATGGAAGCCCAGGTTGCTTTGATAGAGGCCTTCAGCTCGTCTGTAGTGTTGGGTCTGGTGTGTCTCATCTGCCTCTTGACAATACTCCATAGTTTCTCTATTGGGTTCAGGTCAGGAGAGTTGTCTGGCCAATCAACACAGTAATACCATGGTCAGTCAACCAGTTACCAGTGGCTTATGGTACTGTGGGCAGGTGCAAAGTCTAGCTGGAAATGGAAATTGTCATCACCATAAAGCTTGTCAACAGACAGAAGCATGAAGTGCTCTAAAATCTCCTGGTAGACAGCTGTGGTGACTTTGGACTTGATAACACAGTGGACCAACACCATCAGATGACATGGTGCCTCAAATCATCACTGACTGTTGAAACTTGACAGTGGTCTTCAAGCCCCTTGGATTTTGTGCCCCTCCACTCTTCCTCTAGACTGTGGGACCTTGATTTCCATGAAAGGCAACATTTAATTTGGATCAGTGATGATTTGAGGTATCATGTCATCTGCTGCTGTTAGTCCACTGTGTTATCAAGTCCAAAGTCACCACAGCCATCTAGCAGAAGATTTTAGAGCACTTCATGCTTCTGTCTGTTGACAAGCTTTATGGTGATGACAATTTCCATTTTCAGCTAGACTTGGCACCTGCCCACAGTACCATAAGCCACTGGTAACTGGTTGACTGACCATGGTATTACTGTGCATGAATGGCCAGACAACTCTCCTGACCTGAACTCCATAGAGAAACTATGGACTATTTTCAAGAGGAAGATGATACACACCAGACCCAACAATACAGAGGAGCTGAAGGCCACTATCAAAGCAACCTGGGCTTCCATAACACCTCAGCAGTGCCACAGACTGATAGCATCCATGCCACACCGCATTGAGGCAAGAATTCATGCAAAAGGGGCCCAAACCAAGTACTTAGTACATATGCATTATACTTTCTAGAGGGCCGACATTTCTGTATTTAAAAACATTTTTTTTAATGATTTGATGTATTATTCTAATTTTCTGAGATTTTGAATTTGGGGTTTTTATAAACTGTAAGCCATACTAATCACAATTATAACAAATAAAGGCTTCACATATCTCACTTTGCATGTAATGAGTCTGTATAAGATATTATTTTCACCTTTAAAGTTGAATTACTGAAATAAATTAACTTTTGCACGATATTCTAATTTTTCGAGTTTCACCTGTATGTGTATAAACACCACCTTGGCTAATTGTGATAGCACTACAAACAGGGTGCCATAAACAAGAGGGGTCTCTCCCTAATTAACACCATGGCAATTAATTGTATGTTTTTGTTTGAGAGCTTGATAATTGTATTAATCTCTTTTGGAAAAGTTTTTATTTTTGCGTCATTTTGTCATGTTGCCAAGGTGAGGAGCAGAACAGGAAGGCCACTGACAGTGAACAGCTGGAGTTGCTAGGACGAGGATAACGTCATTGCCACTTACAGTTGTGCAAACTATCTGTAACGGCTGGATCAGGAGGACACAGGCGCGGAGACAGTATCAGTTTAAAGAAGATTTATTTTGGAAGTAACCAGCAGGGGGTTAGGACCGTGATCCGGGGGGGAAGCTGGCTGTCATGGGGCTCCAGGGAGAGAGCAACGGGGCAGTCCAGGGAGCTGAGTGTGAGCAGGCTAGAGCAGGCAGGCAGAGGGGTCCGGGAGGAAGTGCTGGCGGGCGAGGGCTGGAACTGGTGGCTGGAGTCAGGCCGGGAGAGCTGTGGCAGAAAAAACAGGAGTTAGCCAGGAAAAATGCAAAAAGCGGAGCTGCAAACAGGTTAGCTTAGAGAGAGAACTGACTGTGTGGAAACAGAATCTACAATCTGGCAGTGTCTGGAAGGTAGGGCCGGGTATATGAAGAGCAGTTGATTGAGGATTGATGGCAGCTGTGAATGCTGGTGATTGACTCCAACCTTGCAATTAGACCAGCACACAGACACGGGTAAAAGGGAAAAAACAACACAAGGGCTAGAGGCCCAAGCAGGATCATGACACTATCGACACAGGGTTAATACATTTAAACTAAATGTTGCTCTATTCCACTTCTAAATATTTGAAAAGCCCCATTTGTCTCTTTAAAATGCAATGTTCAGAATATTACTGCCTCGTAAGTTTTTTACTAAAAGAGAAATTCATAGAAAGCGAGCATGTCTCTGAAAAACCTTGTTGAGCTGCTCACTTAAAGGACTGCTTTTTTTGTTCCAATTTTGCTGAGAATGATTCAATTATTTCAATTATTTAAAAAAATACAAAGATTGTGTTTAGCCGCAATTTTTTTTACACAGACATCTCAAAATAAACCATTTGAGAACTGTATTCGCAATTCCTATGAAACCATGGTACTTTTGCTCAAGGTTATCATACGGTAAGAATATCATAACGTCCCCTTACCTAGATTCCATATTTTTGATCTGGCGCTAAAATCCTAATATCTTTTTCTTTACCATTGGTCTGACGGATTTTTCTGGCATTTGGGAGACGGTGCGTATAGCTGAACACGAGCGAGACGGTTTTTGACAATGTGGAGTGATTTACGACGAGGTTGGCACTGACTCAAAGGTCGACTAGGCAGCTCAGCCACTCGCTTCAAGGTGTCAAGCCTTCAGTGTTGTCTATTAAATCAGCCCGTTGGACAGGCCGACAGCACTGCACTGCTTTTGCCCGTGGTATACAGTTTATCTCACCAAAGGAACTCGAGTCTGCGAGTACTGTACAAGCTGTAAAGCCATACAGTATCTCCCTGCAGCAATGCTTTTTTAGATCATTCTGAAACATTACACATGGAAATACTTTGTGATAATTGCACTTTTTTCTGCATGCACATTGTTCATTTGACTTCTACTCCTAATAATAATATGAATGTGGAATGTATGAATATTTTATTAACAATAGTAATAATACATTTTATCTGTCGGAGCTTTTCAAGATAATCAAGGACACCTTACAAAATAATAATAAAAGCACAACAAATTCAAAAATGAAATTCAAGGTCACTTGTTAAAATCATTTAAAATAGATACAATCGGGGTGGACACGGTTTAAGTTATGCTGAGTGTGCTAATCCAAACAGATGTGTTTTGAGTTGTGATTTGATCTTAATTGAATACTATTTGACTCACATATGTTTTTCCATTCTGTTACAGATGTGCAACATTCCATACCTGAGCACACAGCTAGACCTGCTGCTGACTCTGAGAGAAATCCCAACCAGCATCAACGACCTGCAACCTGTGAGTTTACAACCATCACCTAGGGAGACACATCAACGGTCTAATTGGATGTTAAAGGTGGAGTCAGCGATTCTGGAGAATGCTTGTTGTCGAAATCACTTTTTGTCAAAATCAGTGAATATCTCCTCACAAGCTACCTGTTTGTGAAAAAATCCAGTGTTAATACACAGCCTATATCGGCTCTGTAAACAGGAATGTAGCCAGCTATGGTGGGCCCATTTGTTTACATATCCATTTACAGAGCCTAGGCTCGTTTAATCAGAGTTTTTTTCAGCTCACACACACACACACACAGTACGGATAGGTAGGGGATTGTGAGGAGATATTCACTGATTCTGAATAAAATTAGTTTTGACAACAAGCGTTCTCCAGAATCACTGACTAAAAACCACGTCCTCCACCACACTTGATAAAACCCTAGAACATGCATATTTATTTTCCGTAATGCAAACACTAATGATCAGATACACTGTGGATTGAGACGGAAATGAAAAGACTGTCAAGGGACAAACTGACATTAATACATGAAAGCTTTTGCCCTATAGTTTGAGCTTTTTGTTTGAAGTGGTGGGCGAAGTAGTTTCTATTCTATTTGCCGGATGGTTAAGAGTCTTGAAAAACAGAAGGGCATGAGAGGCACTCTGAGACACCTCTTTTCATTTGACGCAGAACCAAAGAACCATCTTAATCAAATCAAGTCCCTTTTTTCTGTGGGAGTAAAATATATACAAAGTTTTTTTTATTTTCTCTATATCCAAAACCCAATGAAAAGCTACTTTGGAGTTTTCACTTTGGAGAGCTGTGGAATAATTAATGAAGTTAACTTTATTCATCAAACTTCTGGACTTCCTTTAAAGACAAGCACTTTAAATTAACGTTAGGTGGAATGGCATGAATAAATACACAATGTTACACATTTAAAGCTATAGTGCGTGACTTCTGTTGCTCCCATGAGGAATCCTGTGTAGCCAGTGGTGGTGGGGTGGGGGGGGGGGGGGGGGGGGGGGCGACAGCAGTTTGTAAACACTGCCATACTGAGAAATACAGAGAGAGTTTTGTGGAGCTGATAGGCTTAATCAACTTTGTGTCAACTCGTTTTGCGATGGCTTGAAAGTAACCAAAATTAATTTCTATCAAAAATATATGCACTGTCTTCAAATACATTATTTCATAGATATAAATGAATGTAAATCATGTATGTATATATATACTTTTCTTATCCCTTACACACACAGCAAAATCTTTCTATCTAAACATGTCATCTTCATCATCAGTCAGACTAATTGTTAACCCTCTTATAGGGGATCGTATTACTGGCATTGGGGACTGCAGGGTGCGAAGATATTGCAGTCGGAAAAGGAAAACCTGCTCCTCTGTCTCTCTTTTTTTTTTTACATTTTATACAATTTTCTTCAAGCTTGTGTTCCTTTCAGCATCAGTGCTTCGCTCCTAATCTCTTGTCTGCCGAGAAGGAAGAGAAACAACGGAGAAGAGTGATGGCCCTGTAATCCATTCAGTGTAACAGCGATTCTTCCCTGTCTATAACTCTGAGACACAAACACATATCGCCGGCTGCTAGATGACTCGACAAGAGGAGATTAGCAATTTCATTATGTTTCAATTTACTTTAGGCTTTTTCTCGCAGATGTTGTTTCATTTTCTTCACCAACTTAGATTTATGAAAAAAAACAAGTCATTTTTCAACCAAACTTTAGTATTTGCTTGCAGGTTCTCTGTGACAGTTTACAGCCACAATGAGCACGTTAACATGCACAGCATATTCTCATTAAGGCCGGTACTCCGGTTAACACAATAATCCGAATAAGGTGTTTCCATAATTTAACAGGACTAAACCATGGCATGCAGCGAAAACTCCGGTGGTATTACAGTAGTGCACTCAGTGTATGAGTGTGTGTATGAATGGGTTAAGAAATGTAAAGCGCTTTGGGGCTGAGAAAATCGTGTAAAAAGCGCTATATAAGTCAAGTCCATTTACCATTTACCATAGTGCGATTAAGGTGTATACATGCCTCAATAATGCGACTCAGATCGGACTACTCAAGCTGTCTTAATATGTTTATCGCTTACCCAGCCTATGAGCTTTTTCTGATTATGGTGAGCAAGAGCCGCTGTTGACATGGTTGATGCCTTATTCAGAATATGATCTTAAGCGGTTTACTATTGCTGTGCATGTAAACCTGTTCTATGTCTCACAATACAAAAAGTGTTGAAACATGCAGAGGGTAGGGTCATCTCCAGTGCAGGATACTCTAAATCCATATATTCTCTGACAGGACAGTCTCTTTCTAAAAAAGCCTGAAACGTTAGGGGGGGATTAACTCAACACATGAAGGACAGAGCTTGAAGAGATAAGATGGACTAGTGGCCACCCGGGGATGTCTCTCACCTACACATGAATGCTTGTTGGTGCCAAGGTGACAGGCTTATAAACAGTATTGTGGACCTGGCTCTCTCTTTGAACTGCTAGCCGTGCTTTGTGTGAAGACGTTTTGAAATATAAATGGGACAGGCAAACACACACACACACACCAAACACAAAGGCACGCATGCACACACACACGCATGCACACACACACACGCATGCACACACGCATGCACACACACACGCATGCACACACGCATGCGCACACACACACACACACACACACACACACACACTGTACAAGCTAAAGCCTGTGATTCAGTAGACATGTGGTGAGCTCCGGACATGGAGAAATCCCCTGAACCCGCGGTGACCTGACAGTTAAAACCGACTGTAGCTTTTTCAGCTTTTTCGTTAATCTCAACCCTTTTTTAAAAATTAGAGTCACAATGGCCTAGGAAGTTGGAGCATCTTCAGCCTCTGGAATTAGCTAATTTCGATTCAAATTAATATGACCTGTGTGCGTCGGCTTAAGGCTGCAGTATGGGGAGAACAGATGAATAGCAGGATCGGCCCGCAGAGCTTTCCAGGAATATTTAACACCAGACATAAGGGATCTCATGTATGCTAAGAGACAGGGACACTTAATGTGCTTGTAGAGGCAGACTGCAGTTATTCTGAATGGTAGGAAAGAGAAAACACTATCTGTTCCTCTTTTTGTTGCCAACTAAAGCAGGTTTTGAAATGTTGCCCTTAAAGCTATAGTGCGTAATTTTTTTCATCTACATTCAAACCATTGTTGATTAAGCCTATCAGCTCCATAAAACTCTTTGTATTTCTCAGCGTTTACAAACTGCTGTTGCCCCCCGACACTGGCGTAGCAGCTCAGAAAAATACAAAGAAGCGCCCAATAAATGTTTCAGTTGTTGATTCTAATGTTAAGAAAAAACCTGGACGTAGAGCAGAAGGTATAAAATCCATGCGCGATCACTGAAGGCTAACAATTTTGTATAAATGTCTGTAAAAATCTGGTACGCAGGGTTACAACTTGCAAAGTACATTTTTCATTTAACTGTATCTTTAAAGCATACAACATCATTCTTACAATATGTCCTATACATTTTTTTTTTTTTTACATTTTACTGTGATACCAAATCAAATGTGACTCCAAATGAGATTAACTAACATCACAGGCTAAGCAGTTTCAGTTATGTTTTATACAGACTTCAGTAGTTTGCCACGATGGTACAGATGGTCCTGTGCAAAGCCAGTAGATGCAATGTAGCTGGATGTCTGCTTTTGTCTTCTGTGTAATTATAAGTGTCCCAACGGAAGGTTTTTGGGAAAGTTATTCTTAAAAGTGGAGCATATGGTGTTGTTGCTGCCTTGTTGCCACGCTCCTTATTTGGAATAGCTGAGTCTTTGTCAAGGATAACAATTCCAGTCTCAACTGCTTTTTCCACCAACACACCACTGGCAAAACCTCAAAAAATATCACCTTAATTTATTTCCTTTTCCAACATGATTTCTATCCATATTCAACAGGATCTGTTCAGAACTGGTTGGACAAAAGGAATGTGTGCACTATTCCAGAGGGATATTCACACTTGGCAAAATTGCATATCAAAATAATAACCTTGCTCAACAACTGTGGCTGTGATTATTCATCATACGAGGTCAAATGAGGTGTTGTGAGATGATTGTTTAAAATGTAAGAGTTCTGAAGCCTTGAGTTATTATTACTTTGTTGTAGAGAGAGAGAGAGAGAGAGAGAGAGAGAGACACCCAAAACTCTCCATCAATTCTGGACAATCCTTGTTGGCTAAATCAGTGAATCCTCACGATCCACTATCTGTCCGTTAATCTGTTTACACAGCCTAGGCTCTGTAAACAGGTATGCTGCTAGATATGGTGGGCCCTTCATTTGCATACCTATTTACAGAGCCTAAGCTGTGTATAAACACCAGATATCTTTTCAGCAAACACACAGTACAGGCATGAAGTGCATCGTGACTGGATATTCACAGATTATGACAAAAAGTGATTTCGACAACAAGGTCCTCCAGAATCACTGACTTTACCTTGAATTTTCCCAGTTGTTGCACAGGAAAATAAACACTATTGCTTCTGTGTGTGTGTGTGTGTGTCTTTTTTTCTGTCTGTCTGTCTGCCTGTCTATCTGTCTGTCTGTGCCCCTGCCCTCTCTGTTTGTCTTTTCAGCTGATTAACCAGAAGATCAGAATGTGCACGCAGCTGAACAACTGCAGGTCATTCATCTCCGTGCTGGAGCATCTCCTCGCCATCGGCAATTACCTCAACGACAATGCCCGGAAGGGAAAGGCCAGGGGATTCCGCCTCTCCTCCTTGACTAAAGTATGACCGTCTGACCTTTGGATGAGCCGCGGCGAGCTAGGGGATAATAAGAATTACTCATTGATATACACAGCAGGGCTCCTCTGCTTCCTCCTCAACTCCCTCTCTTGTCCTCCCATGTCCCTCAAGTTTCACTCAGGGCTTTGACAAAGTCCTTAGGAAAGGATGTGCGGATGTGCGATGTGTGGATGTGCGATGGATGGATGGATAGATAGATAGATAGAGGGAGGGGGGGAGGGAGGGAGGGAGGGATGGATGGATGGATGGATGGATGGATGGATGGATGGTGTATTCATCCCCTTTATTCTGATAAGTTTATAAACGCTCCTACAACAAAGTGAAGATTTGCTGCACGGTGTCTCTGCTGCACCATTACTGTGATCAGTGGAGACACACTCTTTTATTGGGGCGTTTAGGGCCTTTGAGTGCGGATTTGTTTACATGCTGATCACATTCAAAACCTTGTTTACACGCCGGCATTTTTTAGAACGTAAAATTGAAAAGCTTTCCCGGTTTTTAGCGCAACCGTTGTTGTGTAAGCGTATTGCCTTAGAGCTTACGGGATCCCAATTTGATCGTTTGCACATTGGTATCAGGGCACAGATACCAAATCGTAACCTAGCAATCTCTGCCGTCTCAATCTTCTCATCTAACTGCAATGAACAACAAGAAAGCGAAGCAGCGCTTATCCCACAGTGTTGAACTACTCATTTTTTAAAGTTGTCACGTCGGCTGTATTGAGAGTATCATCCGTCTCTCTCTGACTTCCCTCTGAACCACTCTTTGGTGTGTGCGCCAGTGTCTCTACTGGGAGAGGTTTAAGGGTCCTCGCTGCTGTCACCCTCTCCGCTCTGGAGAGGGTTTCTATTCTAATGAAGCCGCGGCCCTGTCTTTCCTCCGAGGTGTTCCCAGGTCTAATTGAGAATAGTAAACCGCTGCATGCTTCAGACAGCCTCTTGTCAAATCAATGACCGAATGCCTCCAGAGTAAAAAATGTGTCGAGGCCATCTCACGATACTTTTTTTTTAAAGTCTTGTTTTCTACTTTTGAGCATCAATACTTGGTGCCTGCCTTGTAAGTATTTTTTTTTTAAACGCTGGCCTGGGCTTTTAATTGGTAGAAAACAAAACCTTGAAAAAAAGACTATAGTGTCTGTCACAGCATTACAGAGGTCCCTCTTGCGTTTCCTCGATACGGCACTATCAAGTGAAACATCATTACCATTTTTTTTAAATTGGCCACTTGGAAATTTAAGTTTGTCAGTGCGACAAAAGCGCTAGTGTTTTTACTACGCCAAGCTGTTGTTCTTGGCTGAGCTTACCCGGACAAAGGCATTACGAAAAACTATATAGAAATAGCATTCTTTGCACTGATGGTCATGTCTCATCAGAGGAAAAATTAGACTGTTTCACAAACAATTAAAAGTTCCTCGTAGCCTCTTTAAGAAATAAATGAAAGCAGGCACTGCTGCTACTACTACAAAGTATGAGTAACACACAACTCAATGAATGTTTGGCAGAGAAAAATAAATCCTGTAATTATAGGCATAGCCTGTTCAATGTCATGCTATTCTTTCCCTAGCCGTAGGTAAGGCTGAAGCATTTTTGCAGTTGCACACAACTGTGTAGAAGTTACAGTACACTGACATCTGAAGGATGTAAGTTTGATTTTGACATTGTTGGGAACAATAAAGTGGTCTGCAGGGCTATATCTCTCTCTGGAAGCTGAGTTTTTTTCTGCATTCGTGAAATACTTCAGACTGCACTTTCATGTCATCCCAGGCATTGATGTATAGAAATGGTACGGCCATGTCATCCCAGGCATTGATGTATAGAAATGGTACGGCCTGTTGTTGCCTCAATGTTGTTTATGTGAGGAGATATTCACTGAATGTACTGTAGGCAACTTTAATTCTGTTAATAGTTTGTGTACCAAACACATTAAGGGAATACGGAACCGGCGCTCTATCATTATAAAATCCCTATTATAATATAATGGATGAGGTTTTTCTTCCCTCAGTCTTCCCTCGGCCCAGCTGTCCTGTTAATCCCAACATTACATTTTCCCATGCGTGATGTCACACATGGGAAAATGTAAGGTTAGACAGTGAGACCATAAACACTCTTTCTGCCCTTTCTCAGGCTAGGATGAACCGATTTCTAAGATGTTTGCACATTTATACTACATAGGAACTCAGAGTTCGATACACCTTCATATTTCCACCGGTGAAGTAGGTCTTTAACTATGCACCACTGACGGACAGTGGTTATATCTTAATTTTTTTAATCAAAATTATGGATAGGGACAATTCAGTAGTCGCTGGACATTTGCATGGACATTGCTCTACTGTCTCTTTCCTTTATGTTATAAGTCCTCATGTTGTATGGCGAGGAACTAACAGATTTTCTTTCACTCTTTTTTCCCCCCTCCCTCTCTCCCCAGGTCTCGGAGCTGCGCGGAAGGGACAGAAAGTTCACCTTGCTCCATGCCCTTGTGGAGCAGATCATGTTGCATGAACCGTGCTTGGCCTCTTTTACACAGGAGTTGGCAGAATTCGAGACTGTCCCGGGAGGTATTTGGCCAATCAAGATTTGTTCAAAGCTGCAAAAAAATCAAAAATCAGAGTGGTTCTTTTCAATTGAGGTCAATTGGTCAGTGAAACGTGTTGTAACTGTTCTTTCTTTCACCCCTCTCTCTCTCTTTTTGGACAGCTTCCATCAAAGGCCTGACCGCAGAAGTAGATGGTGAGTGGATCAAATTGTAATACTATGCCCAAAGAGTGTTGTTCTCAAAATTGCTGCGATCACTGTAACACTAACCCTGCTTTTTTTTTGTGCCAGCGTAAGTTTTTTGTTGGTGAAGCGGAAGTGTAATAGTACGTTTTCTTGACGTCATTGTTTAGGGAACAAATTGGCTCAATCCGATACACTGTTGGCAATAGCACAAATACAGCACTTGAAACTGGATCAAGCAGGCGATAGTGTCTGATATAAAGCAGCTGGTCAGATATGATTTATGGTAACCAAGGCTTGTGTGTGTGTGTGTGTGTGTGTGTATGTGTGTGTGTGTGTGTTTGTGTGTGTGTGTGTGTGTGTGTGTGTGTGTGTGTGTGTGTGTGTGTGTTGCTCTAGTCCTGAAAAATGAACTACAGAAAGTCCTTCAGTATAAAAAGACTTCCAAGAAGAGGAATGCTGGAGTTCAGCACCCAAACTTCTCCAAAGACCTGAAGGTGAAGTAGTCAATCTTGACAATAAACTGAACTTTTTGTCAAACAACATATTGCTGTCATTCATTGTTTCTCACATAAATGATTTGTATACAATCTGCTTGGTTGCCTTCTTCTTTTCCTGTCTTATAAGCACGTAGCTGCCTTTTTTTTATAAAGTATTACAACACGTTATTTGGATGTGCACAGAAAATGTGCACAGAACAGATTTGAGCAGCATTTACATTTGTGAAGTAATATTTTTTTGCTTAACTTTCAACTGACTACCACAAATGTTCAAATACTGTACGTCACACAACTTCTTCTCAAACTCATAACTCACTCTAAACAATGGTGACAGCATTTCTGACCTCAATACGTCGCTCTTAAAAGTGATGGAAAAAAACACCTATTCTTAAGTGCAGGTCTTGGCCCAAAGTCTAGTCAAAACTTTTTCTTTAATATCAAAAGTAATCACGGTGTCTTTGTTCTGCTAGTTAAGAAAGCAGCATGACATTTCCAAAAAAGCAGATTTGCCAAAATTATATTAAAAATTGTGTAAAGGCTGAAAACACAGAGCTGGTTTAAAAGTTTGATATTCAGAAGTATACAGCAGTCTCATCTTGCGTAACGTTTCATCAGTAATAATCATATTTGTTGTGCAGAAACAGAGTAAAGCTTGACTGCTGTTATTTTTTCACCCTATGAGGCCATAGTAGCACTTTGATCACTGGACAGTAGACAGAGATCTGAGGTGGTGAAATTAGGGATCATCTCTAGTGCTTTCAAAATGACTAAAAACTATATATTTTTTTTATTATAGCCAATAACTTTATTTTTTTTACTTTTTTTTTACAGTTATATGTGCACATATATACATCATAATCACAGATTCAAAATGTAATCATAAAGCAAAGATAATTAAATAAATAAAAAAGCTTTTCAATCTATTTACAACAAAGCCGACATAAACTATTGTTGGCCTCCTCCTGTTATAAACACAACCTCCAGTTTGCCCATTCAAATATTCAAACTTCCTTTGCTTTGGTGAAATTGTATGAATTTAAGGGAAGTCAGACCAATTTTTTTTTTTTACATTTGGTAGACATGGTTAATTTATCTTACCATGAGCCAATTTGATATGCAGACCTACCGTGCAACAGCTGTTTACAATAGCATTTCAGCGGATCATCCCCAAATTTCCACACACGATATTTCTAATTTTTCTGACCAAACTTATCTTTCTATGCCTCCATTCACGCTGCAAGAAATAAAATGTACTTCTGTATCCACTGGCATTCAGCAACTGTGTCAAATTCACAAATACATAAGTTTTGACCAGCTATTGACTAAAATGAATGAAAAAAATAAACTGAAAGACATTCAAGAATTCCTTTTGCTTTCTAATTTTTCTTTTAAATCCCCAGACAGCGATTGAGAAATACAACACGGATCTCTCTGCGCTGACAAAGACGTGTGAGGAAATGAAGAAACTCTACTCTGTCACACTGGTAATCCTTGAGTTATTATTTCAATATCTCTTTTGCACAGCGTCGGAGATGCACACACACACACACACGCACACGCACACACATACACGCACACACGCACTCACACACACACACACACACACACACACACACACACACACACACACACACACACCAGAACGTCCTCTGCTCCAGTAAATGCCCCCCCCCGACCATACTACAATGGGAGAGCGCACACATCATATTTCGGAGGAAGTTGTCCCCAAGGTTACTGATTTTTTTCACTAGGTTTTTCACTAGTTATCCTACTAGGGCTTACATCAGGACATAACCCAACTGAAACGTTCTGCAAAGTTGTGGCCATGAAACTTTCTAACAATAAGGACAACTGATTTTTTAGCTTAAAATAAAAAATAAACTTTTTCTGTTTAGTCATTTTTTCAGGATTAATAATGGATTTTCTTGCGTTGCCAAAAAAAGTTTGAAAGATAAGTTCATTGTGACCCTAAATGTGTGATATCACCTCGATGAACGGTCCACACAACGTTCAAAATGAGAAGTTGTTAAAGCACCCCCAGTGGGTTTCTGATAAGCTTTTTTTTAAAAAGCAGCCTATTAGTCCTGTCCACAAGGACACAGTTCTGTTTGGTAGAAAAACGGTGAATTTTTTTATTTGGAGTAATCTCTTTTTCCCATTCAATAACCTCCTTATAAATAAATAATACATTTTCTATTTATTATTATTATATTTTTATATATGTATTTAAATATATGTTATTATTATTATTATTATTATTATTATTATTATTATTATTATTATTATTATTATTATTATTATTATTATTATTAATAATAATAATAATAATAATATTAATAATATTAATATTTTTATTATTATTATTATTATTATTATTATTATTATTATTATTATTATTATTATTATTATTTAGTATTATTATTATTATCAATAGTATTAGTAGTAGGGGAGAACTGGGTAATCTGAGCCACTTTTTACATTTGCTCCCCTCTAAGCGAGCTTAAATGATTTATCACTCAAATTTACACATTTCCCATTAATTCAGGGTGTTTCCTAGAAATGGGCATTAGCAGAATTTTTTCAAGACAAAGGGCTGTGAAAATATGATTGTTTTAAAAAAAGTTGTCATGTGGCTCACTTTACCCCAACTGTGGGGTAAACTGAGACAGACCAGAAAAATCAAGGGGGTAAAGTGAACCACTTACTTTTTCCACTCTGAAACTACCATAACAACACATATTGTAACAGTTAGAATCCTGAAAGCTAGCCACACATTCCAGAACTAATGTCGGACTAGTAAAAAAATGATGGGGTTTGGTCAATTAAGCAAAGCAAATTTTCTAAACACTCGAAAGTAACTCTGAACAAAATCAAATACAACATATTATAATTCAAAAGGTTTTAATAAGATTCAAATGAAAGATAGAACCAGTTAGATTAGAACACAGTCCGGGGGTCAGAACACAGGACCCTTAGAGCCAGCTTGTGTCTGGGGGTCAAAGCATAGGAAAATCAGAACCAGCGAGAACAGCCTGGGACTCAGAACACAGGAGAATCCCCAACTGGATTATAACATCAGCCTGTCATACTCTACAACTAGGCCTACTCTACATTCCAGCCCTGAGGTTACAGGGAAAGATGAGAAGGTGCTCTTTCTGTGTGGTTGCCCCAGGTCGTCTTCCTGGTGTATTTCCTTGGCATGATGGCTTTTCTACAATGTGTATGACATTAAAATAAAACATGTTTAAGACTAAACTTAACTTGTGCCTCATGGTGGGGGAAAGTGAGACAGTGGCTCACTTTCCCCCACAGCATTTGGCTCACTTTCCCCCATCACAACAATTTGAGAAAAAACTACCTCCCTTAGCATTTCAGGCTACTCTTTAGCTAATATCATCACATGGTTTTTATATGTTGGTAATTCATCAACACGTATGATAGAAGTTTTTGTACGTGAATACATTTGCTTTGGCACAACAGTTGATTAAGTTGACAGCAAGAAAATTTACTTTTACATGCAAAATACCTATTTTGGTGAAAAAACATGCTTACCACAGCACCATGAGGTCCTCTCTTTCAGGGCCATGGGGAAATGAGAGGGGCTTGAAAACATATATCTCACATGACCACAAATGTTTTCCGTTTCCTAGATACAGGGGGTGACTCACATTACCCGATGCCTCAGATTCCCTCGTTCTCCCCTATATATTTAATATATTGCTACAACTCCACGGTGCATGTACAGTCATACTTTATTGAAGTTGACCGGACCAAAAGACAATACTCTGTACTTTGTCTGGACATTAGATCTCTCATGAAGAAAATTCCTCTGTCAGACATGCCTTTAGATTAAGTGCCACCATCGCGTATTATTTTATCACAACGTCTTTATAGGAGGACATTTCCTCTGCTCACTAACCTGGTGAGATTATAGGTGCATAGACGTCAAGCCTACTTTTGACATCTTAACAGGTGCTATGGCAGTTTTTTTCCTTGTAGTATATAGAGGCCAAACGAAGAACAATCAATATAAAAAGGTATAGTGCCTATGTTCTCACCTTTCCTATTTCTCAATAAACAATCCATCATCATAGAGGCCATTTACCCTTCGCGCTGTGTTCCAGCACTAAAGGTATTATAGCCTGAGCTCTGGGCTTTAGGTCTGGGAGGGGATTGTGTCATATAAGGTCCACAAATAGACTCCTGTGCGATTACTAACTTCATCCTAAATGTCTTGCACTGAACACAGTCAAGAGCTATGAAATAAAGTGAGTATGCAAAATAAAGAATTATTTCTGATAGCCAATTTCATCCTTGTTTTTACAACCAAAATTGTCTTAAAAACTATCAGCATCCTCCTCTACTTCTCTTTATCTACTGAACACATCTTCCTTTGTTAATAAGAAAACTCATTGAAGTGATAATGTGATTTCACGGGTAAAGCGATAGTGTGACATTTTGCGAAAAAACAAAAACAAATGATTAGCTCTCTTGCAGAGTGGAGAAATGAAACATTTGAAAATCAAGTCTCATGTCTTTACACACAGTTGCTAGTTAGCTTAGCTTAGCTTAGCACAAATAATTGAAACAAGGGGAAACAGTTAGCCTGTGTCTTACATAAATGCAATGCTCCTTTCTGAGTAAAATTTATACATAATGCCTGTCATTTTTGCACTTTGATTTCATTTAAATTGTGTTAATCATTGAGCTTAAGACGTGTGTGTAAGGAGACCTTAGATTAAGTCAAGCCAAATGGCTGTAGTATGTTATTTAGTGCAGTGTTAGTATTAAGTGGTGAGAGAGTGGTATTGATCTTCTCATCCAACTCTTGGCAAGAGAGCAAATAGGGGTGATATGGGAGAAGACCCACATGTAACCCAGGCAGTGCCAAACGCAAATGCAAGTGAAGCTGAATAATGTAAAATTTTTCTCTGTGGGCCCCTATTTTATTCACTTAATTGTATTGTATTTATGACACTTATTACTTGAAAACAAGTACTAGAAAAAAAGCATAACCCTAGCTTGGTATTTAGTTTACTGCATTCAATATTTGGGAAAAAAACAAATCAGTGAAGAGTGATTTACTCACTTACTCGCTTTCTTTCAAATGTAAATATTGGGGCAGACCTGGGCCCATTAAAGCTAACCTTTATTAAATAAGTATGTTTAATCAACTTGGCATTCAAACCAAATAAAACAAATCCATAGCAAACAGATGCTCTTGATGACGTAGTATTTATTATTTAATTGACATCATTTGTTAAAAATCAAAATTATTCTTGCGGGCATCTTTTCCCAGATGGGTATTTTACTGTCTATCTTATTTTTCGGTATAATAACCACATATAAAAACATAATTTACATATGAACCACATTAAAACACGTTCTTCTTGGAAAGGGCATCTACGTCTCCCATCGACTTCCCCCAAATGCTAAACTATTTCTGAACAAAATGAAACATCTTTCCGAGATAAATCATTAAAATGTCATAATTATTCCTTATTCGCAACATAAATCACTCTAGGTATTATTGAAAACAGTCTAATGGTGTGTGGCCTTTTTAAAGTTTACCAATGTGACCTTTTAGTGCAGTGTCCCCCTTCAGGGGAGGACTTGATCTTAATCACAAAGCAGCGTGGTAAGAATGCACCACCATCATGCCTGTATGTAAAAGAAAAAGTTGCACTTGTGGAACCTTGCCACATTTGATCTTTATAATATTTTAGACAATTTTTCTTAACTTCAACTAAGGTTTAAAAGGTAAATAAGGTTTGAAATGAACTTTTCTTTAGTAGCCTTCTTATAAGTATTGTTTTGCCTGCTTTAAATGCCAGAGCACGGTGCCATTCAGTAACATTTCTCAGAGTTTAGTCACTATCACACCAGTAGCCTTCGCATGAAGCCGCTGTTTGTGACACATATTTGATGTACTTAGCACATTTCAGACTATTTTTCTGAACTTCAATAAGAAGGTGTACAATCCACTTTTCTTTTGTTATAGGGTTAATATCAGTCCATTATTTGCCTTCTTTAAATAATAGAGCAAAGTGCCATTAAGCAACATTTCTCAGAGTTAAGTCACTATCACACCAGTGGCATTTGAAGATACCCACCTCCCCTGATTTCCCTGCATGGGGACCCCATTATAATATGTGTAAAAACCTCCTGCATATACAACTTCAAGAGCGTGGGAGAAAATAATTGCGACTGACTTGAGGGCTGCGCTGTTGTAAACTTGAGGTGCTGGTTGGAGAAAATAAGTCATATGGAGTGTGACGGAGAAGAGAATTCATAACAATGCCCCTTGATTAGCTTACGTAATAATTTATTCAAAATAGAAGATTTAACTTTCCATATAATTGTTATTCTGGAAGCAGGATTCAAAAGACATTTCCACAACTTTTTCTTATCGAAATTCTCATCATATCTTTAATATCAAAATGTGTTCTATTATCCAAACAAGTTTGATATGTTGCAATCCTCGTTATCACCCCAACAAACGAATTTACAGTAAAACATATCTTTAATATTCCATGTCAGAAACGCATGATGTAGCAAAATCGATTCCACCTCGGCGACTGCAGATAAGGTGCTTTTAATTTAGCCTCAGCCACAAATATCTCAAACCTGCATATACAAGATGTAATAACCAGATGACTTTCAACATCTAGTCATATAACTTTATTTGTATCTATAATAAGATATATGTTTGGCTCTGGTAACACTTTATTTTATCCCTCTCTATTTGGTATAAGAAATAGTCAAATACTCATTAATACATGCAAATACAATAAATGGTTTATTCACTGAATATATTTGTTTTCACATTTTACGTTTTAATTAGTCTACAGCATTTGTTAAAACATAGCCTCCACCCTCCACCTGCATATGGTGTTGACAGATACATTCATAAACACTTACAACTACATTATAGCGTGTTACAAACCAACAAGGATTTCCCTAGAGAAGTACTCCTTTATTAATAAATGCATACATTAAAACGATCTATTAATTAAATCTACAATACCAATAACATGGTGTGTGCAGAGGAACCGAAGGATATAATGATAGTCAGCTGATCATCATACAGCTGTAAATGAGCCAGTGGTTAGAGTATCACTGATGATGATCTGCTAAAAAAAATCCTAAATTCTCAATTTTAATTATTTGCCTGAAACCATGCCACCCTAGCCTGGCACCACCCACCAACTACTCCCGCTCAATTTTCATTTCCCTTCAGTAGTCAGTCTGGGTCCCCGGTATATTTGCGGGTTTTTTATCCACCAGATTTCTGCCAGTCCAATCAGCAAACAGCGGAAGTGGCTAAGAACAATGATGTTGAGGTTGTGCGCCAGTTTCTGTTGTAGTCAGAAGCCGGCGCATGACGTCACAACCAAACGTTATGCGATTGGTTGGCAGATCCAGAGTGGCACTGGGCAGATCCAATAGTTTTTAACTTTAAACAGACACCCGCCTTCAAGTGAGTTTACGTTTGACAATTGAGCGATTCCAGACCTTCTGTACACATGAAATGAAGTACGATGGTCTGGTAGGACCAGGCTAATACCGCCCTATTTTCCAGTGATAATATTAACACTTTACTGTTGCCAAACTTACTGTGACACATTTGGCAATGGTCCATTTTTGTTTGTTGATAGGCCAAGCTCTCTTTCTATTGAGTCTAAATTCCCTCCATGCAGATACATATGGATTTAATTAAAGGGGTCTCCTTGAATCTCTGTACAAACTAGCGCTGAGTTGTTTGCCTCTGACATTGACCAATGACATCACCTATGCCTGCAGAAAAAAAACTCAATCTTGCCAAACCAACTAAGAGTAGCTGTTGTTTCTATGAATATTCAATCATAAAGGAATAATTGGACATTTGGTTTTAGGGGTCTCTGCTTAGAATAAAGGGCTAGAACCATGGGAGGGGAGCAGCTCTGTTCAAAGGTAACAAATGGTCTTTATTAGCGGCTCTAACGTCCGCTAATCAACTTGTTATATTTCGTTTGTTAAGACATCCATTCAGTGTTTCACGGACGTGGGGGTTACTGCGCTGGACTGTTTCTTGGCTGGGAGCAGTTGCCAGGCGACTGTTCCTGGCTAAGTTCACATTTAAAATGCATAGATGTGAGAGTAGAGTGTCAATCTTCTCATCTAACTTAAATGTTAAACTATTCCTTTAAATAATCTATAATGAACCGTTCTATGATAAAAGGAAACTCATCTTAAGTAAAAATGTAATGTTAATGGCGATCCCATCATGTGTGTGTGTGTGTGTGTGTGTGTGTGTGTGTGGGGGGGGGGGGGGTCCTGTTTGTCTATCCTTATGGGGTCTAAGATCTGACATATCACTCACGCTGTAAGGACCCATTTTCTAATTGGGACCGACTCCTGTTCCCCAAAGGCACAAAGAATTACAATCAATACAAAACAGACTGCTGATATGCCTGGTAAATTTTCTTGAAAAGACGAATAAATAAAAAGTACATGCTTAAGAAATGACACACCAGAGAATAGAGTGAAAATAAGATGCAAACTTAACTTTTTCTGTGGTAAATTGTTGTGAAGCAGATGCAGTACAAAGTATAAAAGAGTGCAAATGCAAAGACCAAAACGAAAAGAAAATGAATGTTGTGACACATCATTTACACAGAAGTCTCTTTCCCTTCAAGGCTGTAGTTAAATTAGCAGGATGACCTCATGACAAAACTCCGACATTAACATTTGACGTTTAAGAGAATGCACTCTGCCCTGTATAGCGATATTAAATAAGTTATTTTAACAAGTGTGTGTATGTGTGTGTGTGTGTGTGTGTGTGTGTGTGTGTGTGTGTGTGTGTGTGTGTGTGTGTGTGGGTGCGTGCGTGCGTGCGCGCGCACGTGCGTGACTGATGTAAAATGTATAATGTTTTTTCGGTGGCCCTATGAACAGACTAAGGAAATATGGCTTCTGATGGCATTTTAAACCTCTTTCACATAGTAAAGAGCAAAGAAAAGCAGGCGAGTGAAGTGAAAGTTGCAAAAGCTTGACCCAGAAGTTTGACCTGCACAGTCAACAGCATGCAATAAGCCAATTAGTACACTTAGCCATTGTGACCCTTTCTGATAAAGCTTGACTGGAGAATGACTAACGTGTGTGTGTGTGTGTGTGTGTGTGTGTGTGTGTGTGTGTGTGTGTGTGTGTGTGTATGTGTGTGTGTGTGTGTGTGTGTGTATGGCGTGTGTGCAAAATGACAAAAAAATTATGCCTGTGACCCCTAGCCACCAAGGTATAAAGAATTAATAGAGCAGTGCACGTCTACCTCATTGTATGAGTGCACTCGAGGATACGGGTTGCATGCTGGGGAAGTATATCAAGAAATTATAACAAAATGACCATTGTTAAGAAGGACATATGCACCAGAACTCAGGCACCAGGTCACCAATGAAAGTGAAAACAATTAAGTAAAATATGTATTTTTTTATAAAGCTCTAAGGTCTCCGGAGATGTAATTACAAGTCTGACTAAAGCTTTTCATTTCAAAGTAACTAATCCTGCTTCATTCCCATGTTCAAGGTGAAGTTTGGAGAACCAGCGGATCAAGACTCTCAAGAGCTCTTTGGCTTGATCTGTCAGTTTGTGCACGACTTCAGGAGGGTCCACACTGAAATAATATGAGTTATTTAACTGTGTATGCACTGCCATGATGTTTGTTAACCGAACTATACAGATCCTTTTGGCTTAGTCCCAGCTCAGAGAGATTAAAGGTCCCATGTTATGCTAATTTTCAAGTTCGAAATTGTAATTTGGGTTCTACCAGAAAATGGTTTCATGGTGTAGTGCCCAAAAAAAAACATATATATCTCACAGCGCGATTGTTGAATATCCGATGTTCAGCCTCTTTCTGAAAGGCTCTGTTTTAGAGCCTGTCTCTTTAAGCCCCGCCTTCCAAAAAGCTGAACAAGGCATTTGAAAACAGGTTTTCAGAAAGATGGAGGGGAGAAAAAGAGTGATGGTTGTTTTTTCTCATACTTTGGGAGTCTCTAGTCACACCAGTAACCCATATTAATGTTGAAAATCCATGAAAAAGTGCATTTTGCAAAATACGTGGCCTTAAAATACAAAATACATGGGATGTAACTTTTTTATTAAAACATAGCATGGATTTGTGTTTTAAGCAGCTGTTTGTAATTTTTCTCCTGTGTTGTTGTACAGATATATGTATAGATGTTTTATTATATGAAATATTGTATAAAGTGTTTCTTTGACGACAGGATGACGAACGTCAGTGAACATTTTGTAAATGCGAGACTGATATAAGTCGCATTATGTCATGCCTAAGGTTAGCTGGATTTGGGTTGACTTGACATTTGTTTTTTCTAGATGATTCGCTAATTAATGAAGGATTTTAAGCCCTGTCATACTCGGAGGCAGGAGCACGCTGCTAATACCCACAGCTCTGTACTGGCAAAGGGAACATTGCAGACAGCTAAGGCAATAGTGTAGTCTGGGTATGTGATTATTTTTTCTAACCTGCAATTGGACTGTAGTCGGGGACATTTTTTTTGTAACCCAGCACTGCAGGAGGGTGTGCAAGGCCGTCTTGATCAAGCACCACATCCTCACTGTGGCAATGACATGATGAGAAACACAGAATTCCCTCCTTCAAAAGGCCAAAAGGCATTCTTAAACGCGAGCTTGGAACTGATTTATGTGTCATATGGGGTTTTGTGTGTGTGGCATTTTAATTAGTTTAAAGCGACACAAAAAAAAAGAAACGTGGTTGTATAATGAACAGGGACTCCTCACCGAGCGCAAACAGTAACACATTTTCTTGTAAAAGGAACAGATTTTAATTAAAAACTTTGTCTCTGCATACATTGGTGATTCATTTATTAGCAGGAAACATGCAAAACTATTTCATTAAATGTCTCTTTTTGCAAAGCTTTGTGTTCTTAGTTTTTATTTATTTCCAATTTGTAAAAAGAATTGTATACCTGTGTGGATGATTAAGGCTTCCTACCCCCACTGATGAAGTTCTGCATTTTTAAGTGATTTTAACATCAAGCTTTCTCCAGAATCGCTGACTCCTCCACCTTATAGCATGTACTTACAATTAACGTTTAGTATTTTCAAATTATACAGATGTCCATTTTCTCTCCCTTCAAAATACAACTGTAATATGAATTAATAAATGTTAAAATAAACCATACAAACATATGGATTTAGTGATCTCTGGTTTTACACCATAAACTGAACTACCACTTAACTTTTCCTACTCCCCTACTTACAAGTTTCTCTAAATGTCAGGATATTCTTTTATTTGTAATACAATTTCAAAGCTATGATAACTTTTCTATGATAACATTATCCTTGAACTCTCTAACTCTTAATATAGCATTGAGGTGAATTCACACCATCAGTGGTGTCACTTCCTTGTCTGTGTTCCTGGCACTTATCACTTATAAAGTCGTTCCTCGTAGACTCACCTTTACTGCATTAAAATACCACAACTTTTTTTCTCGTCTTATCATTATTATTAGTATAGGATTGTTTTTCTTGCTTTTGTTGTTTTTTGATTGTGTGTTGTATATGTGCATGCATGGCCTATGTAATGTTGGTGCAAGGAAGGGTTACATGAACATTATGTGATAAGTGTATTCATCAATATACCCATCCCAAATAAAAAGATGTTGAAAAAAAAAAAAATACCACGACTGTATGTGTTTTATAATTTATTTTTTGACCCTTTCAAGCCAACTTCTCCACCCTACAGTATGTCCTGGTTTCACGTGTGGAATCACACCCAGATCATAGATTTATTGGTTGCAGTGTGTACACAGTTCGAACTACATGGTGGAATTCCTCATACACTCGCCTATTATCCTATACTGGTCTGAAATGCCACGTCTGTTTGTGTTTTGTGATTGTTCTTACGCCTTTTTTGATTACCTCATTACACGACCAGTACCTCTCCATCCTTTTTCCTGGTTTTGCTGGTTGATTAACACCCAAGACAAAGACGTTGTATTCACTGTCAATATGAAGGTTAGAAAAATTGAAGACGCTAAATGGAATGCAGCCATCATTCATTGTTTTTATAATTTGCTCGTGCATTTGCTACTACGGAATGTCAAAATGTATTCAGTGTCTTGGCCACAAAGTTAAAGTTACTGCTCATTTTGTGATTGCTGTGTGACGTTGTACAAATATTTTTGTTTTAAAGATAGCACAGACAGATGCTACATGCAAAGATGTATGTGGAGCCATGTTGGACGTTGGACTACATTTCCATTTCGGTCATGTTTGCTTCTATACATTTGACCATATTTAACAACTGCAGTACACATCCCCACTACTGTAAATTGGCTATAAACACACCATATTAACTAACAGTAGACCCAATGACTGCTGTAATGTGAAAGGTGTTGTTCAAAATCCTTAACCCCAGAGAGAATTATCTCCAGACACTGCAGTTAACCTCAGCTCATGCAGAGGGGTTTGGCATTTTTTACTTCATTGTTTTCGTCTCACGGTCTGTGATTTTACAGTTTGTGGTTCCCTATCACTGCCTTCGCCAAAAGCCTGTCTCCAGCAGCAGCAGCAGGCAGCCTTTTTATAGACAAAATAAAATACTCTGACTCTCCAAATGAGATATTTTACTGTAGGTGGAGAGCAAACTGAGCTGAAATAAGAGTGAATTTTGGGCTTAAAGATGAAGTCAGTGATTCTGGAGAACGCTTGTTCTGCAAAATCAGTGAATATCTCTTCACGATCCGCTACCTGTCCGTACTGTGTGTGCGCTGGGAATACACAGCCTAGGTTTTGTAAACTGGTATTGTAACAAAGGGAAAGTAAACAAAGGTGTTGCTAGCAACATACCCGTTTACAGAGCCTAGACTGTGTATTAACACCGGATTTTTTTAGGGTGCACACAGTACGTACAGGTGGCGGATTGTGAGGAGATATTCACTGGTTTTGACAATAGATTACTATTTTGACTTCAAGCATCCTCCAGAATCACTGACTGCACTTTTTAGAATGTTCAGATTGCCAAAAATCTGACTCCAGATTCATTTCAATGTTGCAACGTGTCTCTGTTGGTAGTTGTTGATTCATAATCTCTCCTTAGACAAAATGTTAAAATATCCCTTTTAAGAAAAGCTGCTGCCGCTGCTGGGATTCGACAGCGCACATCTCTGATTGCCTCTGGCCTGTTGCCTATTTTAGCCCTTTGAAGAGAGTGGCACATGCACTAGTTTAGGATGTATGTTTAATTAGTGTGAAAGATTATACAATGACATAGTTAAAGCACATTTTTGAAGAATATACCAAAGCAACTCATTATGTGCGACAAGGCTGTCCGACCAGATCAGTGTGTTATATGCAGAGTACATACTTCTCCTTTTGACCATTAATTAAATTCCCTTATAGACTTGTTCTCTTTTTATCGAGAGCCAGAAATGGGGGCGGACTTCATCTTCTTTCTTTGTGGCTTTAAGATGTTAAAACGATTCGAATCCCCATATGGACGGCAGGTGTTTAAAGAAAATAATTGGTACAGGAAGATGGTAAAATACTCATGCATTGGATATCTGGTACAACTGCTTATTAGTCCCTAAATACTTATCACCTCTGTATGGCACCAGCATATATTGCTGTACACACACACACACACACACACACGCACACAAACACACACACACACACACGCACGCACGCACGCACACACACACACACACACACACACGCACACACACACGCACGCACACACACACACACACACACACACACACACACACACACACACACACACACGCTGGTCTTCCGAATGATTGAATTACTGAATTTCAACTCAGCCCTACACTATGACACTTGAGCCCCTGACACACTTACTGTATGCGTGTGTTCCATGTTGAAGATGTTTTTTCAGCACGCGGACCCAACGGAGCACGTCTGTCACTATCGCTGAGGACAACCAGGTCATGACCAATGAATTTCTGTAACCCCCAGGTGACTATTCTTTTCAATACCAAAGATGCTGACTAAAGGACAAGGACTGCAGTGATGTGACCTAGAATTATGTACTGCATTTACACCCTGAAACAATTCTTCAATTTAAACAAGTCAAATGGTGAGTGTATTTAGCCTAGGAGGTTACACTGCGGCTGACATACTTGTATAGTGTGTATTCACCAAAGTGATCATGTATATTCTCACACACTAATTTGGAAAGCACACCAGATAGAAATGGCAATAATAGACTACACTCTTGCCACTGTGATTCTGTGCCTCACAAATGGCTTTTAACATGCCTATGCTTTTCTACTCAGTCTCCATCAGGGTGATTTCTTTGCACATTTTGTTTTTGGATGAAGTGGCGTTCGGTCATTTTACCACACATGGAAAACCAGAAAAGGCAAATTTGAGTATAGAGCCAGTAGCATGTATTTGAAAAGCGCCATATAATCGGTATTGAGCTTTCAAGAACAAAGACAATTTGTGATTTTTTTATGTGCCTACTTCAACTTTAGTACAATTTATTTTTTTGCGAATTTGCGCCAAACCAATTGGAAATGGCATTTTCAGGATAATGTGTGTTGTCTGCAAAGTGAAGGTTACCTGAAGCTCCTCGAATTAATTTAGTCATAAAATAACCTCAGGTACAAAACACATAATGTGTTCCCATCAAAGGGGCCTGGGGTCCACTGACAGGCATTTCCTCCTTTTAGAATAACAAGTTAGAAAACGTTTGTTTTTCCCGGAGTGAAATTTCCTGACGTATTTTGCAAGTCATCGCCTCCCAGCAGCTGAAAAACATATTGACATGCAGAACATTAACCCAGCGAAACCATTTGTCAGAGCCGGGTGATGACACAAATCTCACAAAATGGCAGCGTGTCAGGTTTGGCTGGTGAGATCCTCCGATTGTTTTCCATTTCCAGATGGATTGATGCCCATAACGATACAGTCTGTAGTCGGATACGCGTTGAAGGATCTGACAAGAATCTAATTTTGAAACATTTATATGTGCACCACTTTTCACCACAGTATGTGTTGACTCAAGCTGATTTTTTCTCTGAGTTTCTCATACATTCGGTTGTTGGCTGTGTAGAATTGTACCATTTCTATCACGAACAACAGAGTAACCTAATGATTTGTTGTTGTTCAGCCTCAGAGATCAAAAGGCTGTATTCATAAGTTATAGTTTAATGAGAGAGCCATATGAATCCCCCACACCAAATGTGCTTTTCAGGATTCAAGCTTATTTTACTGTCTGTCTGTCTGTCTGTCTGTCTGTCTGTCTGTCTGTCTGTCTGTCTGTCTGTCTGTCTATCTATCCATCCATCTATCTACCCTGCAGCTGACCAGAAGGGCACCGTAGGAGGTGCGGCAGGCAGACATGCCAAGCAGGAAGAAGATCGTCTGTACTACACACTCCATCCATCCATCAGTTTTTCAGAATGAAGTGTGCCATTTGTAATGTGTTTTTTTTACATTTGCATATTGAGCATGAGCTGCTGTGCTCTCTAAAAAGTCTATAGAAACGAATTAGAATGTACTAATTGTAGGGGTAATATTTAAACACCTACTTATATTTATATATTTTTATATCGTGCAATTAGACAATATCCAAGAATATATATATAGGGAAAAATAATGTTACTCTGTTTAAAAATACTAGGTTGATCTCAGATAAGTTAGACGTATCACAACACAATCAATCATAAGAAAATGACCAATGTTGCTCATGACAAAAACAGAATGTTGGGGGACCATATTTCTAAGCTGCAGTTGTCTCCTCTCTGTTTAAAGTACACGGTGTATCCAATCATGTTGCCCTTTGTAAAGTCAGAGGAAGGACTTCACCATTGATCTGCCGTTTTGTTTTGGAGCCTGTTGTTGTGACAAAAGGACAAAGGTGATGCGCTCACATCTCTAATCTCTTGTCAATATTGTCCCGGGACACTTTGAATGACGTGTTGATTTAAATGCAGCATGAGGGGTCGGACAAGTGCACTGTTGATGCTTAGTGATAACTGCATTTAACCCAAGATCCCCATACAATGACGTTGGTTATTAGAGTTTAATTTTTTGTTTTAGCATATCATTAGGAAAATGATTTGACGTGAATGGACTTTAGACAGCAGAGGTGTGTCTGCAGGTGTTGTCGCTAAGGCAACCCACACAAAAGACTAAAAGGTCCCATCGCTGACTTCTGTGGAAAAAATGAACTGTGAGATTTTTTTTAGCCCACCTGTGTGCCATGAGATTATGATGAGTCATCGCATTATGGAACTATACAGCCAGCGGAGCTCCTGGATCACTGGAACAGTCTTACTCCATGCTTCTTGTGGGCATTTTTATTGATATACTTCTCATTAAAAATTGGAAAATTATCAGAAAAATGTGTTAGGAGATCATTATTAAATTGATTTGTTCCTATAGATGCGAGAAAAGGACATGTGTATATCCATCTGCCAATCATTAAAACGGCCAATAAATGAATTTATATTAATGTTGGGAGCTATTTTATAGATAATACGAGAATTTTTTTCTTCAAATGTAGCTTTTGGTATAATGATGCAGGGACAGATAATTGTTTCCACATGTGTGTGTGTGCGTAAAGTGGATGACCGGGCGCGCACACACACACACACACACACACACGCAGGCAGGCAGCACATCACTGCGGGGGAACAGATGTTGTCAGACGCGGAGTGGGAGTGAGGGGAAATGGACGATTTACCGACTGATTCGCCCCTGATTCTCAGACTGGAGCCAGCCAGGCATCTCCAAAAGGATTCCTCATTGGTGTCTACTTTGGAAAATTTGGATATTAAAATGAAGTATACCTAAAAAAAAGAAATGAGACGCACAGACAACACTTGGTGATGTCCACATTCTAAAAGGGTTTAGACACAATTCGGATTCTTTTCTTTTTTCGAGGTTGATATCTCACTCGGACATGGCACCTATTTGGATCCAATAAGAAGAATTGTCACAGCGTCAGAGGCGTCTACGGCGCGGGGGACAAGCGCGACGGGGGACTCGGAGAAACTTGGTGTGTGTTGGTGCAGGAGACGATCGCATAGAGTGAGTGTGTGAGAGAGATCACCATGGTGAATTCCCTTGTACTGACGCTGCTAAGCTGGATAGTGGTGATATCTGAGGTGGCGCGAGCTCAGAACGACACGGAGCCCATCGTTCTGGAAGGGAAATGCCTGGTGGTGTGCGACTCCAACCCGGCCACGGACTGGAAGGCGTCCTCCTCCCCGCTGGGCATCTCCGTGCGCGCCTCCAACTCCAAGGTGGCTTTCTCCGCGGTGCGCAGCAACAACCACGAGCCCTCCGAGATGAGCAACAAAACCAGAATTATCTACTTCGATCAGGTAAGGAAATAATGTCCAAATAAAGTGGTTGGATTGTTTTTTAATGGCACTTTGCTTTTAATATTTCCTGATTCCATGATTATCTTTCAAAAAACAGTGTTTTTTTTGTTCGTCAATTTTAGTTATTTGTTGTCTATAATAAACCTAACGAGATTGATCTACATCGAGGGGATTCCTTTTCGAACAATAATGTCAAAAAGTGGTTAAATTAGTTTTCAATGACGCTATGTATGCAATAACTCTTTTCCTATGGTTACCCTGTCAAATAAACCAGTCTCTTGTGTGTGTCAACTCGACACCATTGAAAATGAGGGTCACCCCTCAATTGGTCTCTCGAGGATAAATAAAAGTTAAATGAAAATGAAAATGAAATTTTAGTCCCTTTGTTGTCTGTGATAAACCGTTATTCTTTGGCTCAGTTTTGACTTGTGATGCAGAAAATGTAAAGTGTCATAATAGTTCAGTAAAGCCGCCTGAACCCAAGAGTTTACTTTGAGTCTAGTTGCAGTTGGCATGTGGATTGTGTACAAGTGCACTATAGCGTATCATAACGCGGGCATGGTCTGGGAGTGAATGGATTAAATGTTTGAGAGCGCGCGGGCATCCTGCAGAGCTTGCACTTGCATTCATCAGTTTGCCTCGAGCAGCTACCCCACCTCACGCACATGCACGCGCACCCACTCACGTTCACACGCAAGGAAACACAAGCAAACACACACACACACCCATAAACACACACACACACCCATAAACACACACACACACACACACACACACACACACACACACACACACACACACACACACACACACACACACACACACACACACACACACACACACACACACACACACACACACACACACACACACACACACACACAAACAAACAAGAATTTGACTAGTCACACATGGGGTGGGCACTAGTGCAAGGCGTAAAAAAAAAAACAATTCCTCCCAGCTGATCCTGTGCCCTCTCATTCGAATTACATAACGTGATGTTTTGCTGTCATGACACACTGCAAGTGATATGATTGGTGTGGGTCACGTGTACGCTGTTGCTATGACACAACATTTGTCAAAGGTCGTGGTTGAGCCTGCAGCATCAGTGGTGGCGTCTTTAAACAGGTGCCAGTGTTTGAGAGGGGGCTTCTGCATGCGTCCATCCACCATGACCCAAAAAAAGTTCACTGACTCAATATGACAGTAAATACTGTAGCCTATGTCTAATTTGACTGCAGGGTGCCTCGAAACCTTTTAGAGAGAACCCCCAAAAGGCTGCGTTAAGTGCATGCGCTGACTGACATATTCACTGGATCATTTTAAGAATGCAAAAAGCAGGAAGCATGTTTTTATTTATTCATTGAAATTTTTAATCGTCATTGGGTTATTTTTTGCAATGTGTCACTCAAAAGTATCGAGCATGGAGAAAAGATTCTACATTTCTGTTTGTCAGTGTTCAATTTGGAAGAATAATATTTATTCGAATTGGACCCAAAAGTGGGATTTGTCTACGCAAGAGAGTGATTATATTAAGTTGTCATAAAGATGTATTGCTGGTTGCTTGTGGAGCAGGGAGGTAGTAACATGCTGTTTTTAGGTCCGTTGAGAAGAATTGTTGAATTAAGTATTCTGTGAAGTGTGCTGCACTCTGTCTGTGTCTAGGCAGGGGCGAGCCTTGTAGTCGCAACGGGTAATCCTGCGTGTGTGTGTGTGTGTGTGTGTGCCTTTGTGTATGTGTGTGTCTGTTTGTGTGTGTATGTGTGTGGCTGATCTATTATTTATATATCTAATCCCCATTGAAACGGAAGCCTTTGTTGAGGTGCTGGCTGTATTAACACCTTTGTATTTAAAAAAAACAATGTGTTTTCTTATCTGTCTTTCTCCTCTCCCATAGGTTCTGGTGAATATAGGAAACTACTTCACATTTGAATCAGTATTTTTGTCCCCAAGAAAAGGAATCTACAGTTTTAACTTCCATGTCATCAAAGTGTACCAGAGCCAAACCATACAGGTATCATTGTTTTTTGTTAATTTCACAGAGCCTGTGCAATTGATTCAGTCGTGGATCTGTTTTTTTGTATTGGGACAAAATCTTTACTTTTGGGACTGTGTAGAAATAGTTGAAGGGACGCTGAACCTTATTTTTCAATAAGAAAAAAAAAGCGAAACCCTTTAAAGCGTTATAAATATTTGATTTGGACCCTCTCCTGAAGGACAAAAAAAAAGTCCTCCCCTGAAAGTGAAAGAATAGTATTGGGTTCAACTCAATTCATTATTAATAAGTTAAAGTATAAAGAGTTTCACAAAACCTTAAACTCAACATTTACAGTACATTTATACTTGATGTTAATGGGAAGTTCCTTTTGTATTCTATCCCTTTGATTATTAATATGCAAAGGGCAAACTGAAATATTGACATATATTATAAACAAAGGCCTTTTTTTAAATCTTAATGGTTCCAATAGGTTTAGAGAACTTGTTAAAACTGTCCGACTAGTGGTCAGTTCTCTGCATGTCTTCCCCCCATTTCAACTCTGTCTCTCCAGTCTGTCTAATAAAGCGAAAAAACGCGAACAAATTATCTTAGAAAAAAAAAATATGTTCCAATATGTTTCAAGAACTTGTCAAGACCCAATCTGTGAATCATCTTCCATTTTAGCAGATATACTTTTAAGTTTAAAATTTGTAATAATAATATAATAACTTTAACTGTGTATAATCGGTACAAGAGCATATTAGCATATCTACTAATCTAAACTACTACCACTCCTTTACCGATAGCTAACTGTGATTTCTGTTGTCCAGGTGAACTTGATGTTGAACGGGAAGCCGGTCATCTCTGCCTTTGCGGGGGACAAAGACGTAACTCGCGAGGCGGCCACCAATGGAGTTTTGCTCTTCCTAGACAAAGAGGACAAAGTCTACCTAAAGCTGGAGAAGGGGAACCTAGTCGGTGGATGGCAATACTCAACATTCTCTGGCTTCCTTGTGTTTCCTCTGTAAAAAAAACAAAACAAAATATATATTTAAAAAACTAAAAAGAAGATTGTAAGATTGTAAGCTATACGGACTTCTTCATTACGTGTCGTCACTGTATAATCGAAAAACATTGCTGCTGCATCCGATGGATATTGGTTGAAAGACTCATGGATGGAAAATGGATCAGAAATGGAAAGAGAAGAAATAAGACTTTTTGAATCGTTGACATTCTCCGGACGTGCCGAAAGTCTCCTGTCCAGATGAAAGAGACTTGAAATGTTTCCTATCGCTAATTCATATTCCTGTCAGTCAAGGCCGCCTGAAAGGGGAACGATCCAACATCTCAAAATATGATGGAATATGTTAGCATTTCGAAAAAAAAAAAAATTCATGACAGCTGTTGCATTAAAGTGCATCTGCCTTCGTGGGTGTACACTGTATTATGCTTGTGTGAGTCGTCGTCACCAGGGTATTCACATTGCTTTGTGTGGTTGTCTCTCTAGAGCTAAAAGTTCTAGGCCAAGAGTTGGAAAATTGAGAGAGATGGTGGGGGGATGTAAGACACTGATTACCAAAAAAAAAATGCATATGGGGATAGGTTGATGATTGAACAAAGTAATTTTAATTTGCAAAGTGTGTATAGTGTTCAGAGGCGTGGATGGATAACTGATTACTGAATAGGCCTACTGGGTACACAGTAAAGGACTGCAAAGAGACTTCAAAACAACTTTTAAAGCTAAAGTGCGTAACTTTTTCATATACATGAATGTTGGTTTAATTCTAGCCATCGCCAAACGAGATTATACAAAGTTGATTTAGCCTATCAGCTCCACAAAAAACTCTTTGTATTTCTCAGTATGGCAGCGTTTACAAACTGGTGTTGAACCCTGACACTGGCGCAGGATCTCAAGAAGCGCCCACAAAATGTTTCAGTTGTTGATTCTATTGCTAAGAAAAAACCTGGAGGTACAGCAGAAGGTATGCAATCCATGCCATATCACCAAAGGCTTACCTCATGTAAATGCGCAGACAGTGTTGTTTTAATTACTCAGACTTACTCATAGTGGTGACATAAGTTACGCACTATAGCTTTAAGACTTAAAAAACAACAAAAAAGATTCAAAATGACCACAAATGACTGATCATTGAGGTCCGTTTTTCAGTATTATGTCAAAGAAATAGGGGATAATGTCTTTGCCAATAGGCCTTTTGAGTCATAAGCCATCCTTGATCAGAGGTTAGATTTCGTCATTAATCTAATCTTTGAGGTTCAGTGCTGATACTAATATTTTGCCTTTCATGAATTATATTGGTCAGTGTATACTGTACCTGTCAAACATGTCTCCTAGAAATTACATTTATATTCCACAAATTATTTTGTTTTTGTCAAATTCGTTTTTTGGGGGAACGTGATTCTTGCCTGGTTGATGCTATTTACAAAGACTAGAACATTGGTAATGACCATGTGCTGAACTAGACTGCGATTCTGGAGACTTGGGTAGAGCATCTGAGTCGCACATAGAGTATGGTTAAATTTAGGCAACAGAAGCCCTCAATATTTTAAGATCAATAATTGATAACATGAATACTTTAGTATACTAGGAACGCTACCTTCCCAACAACAAAATAGCAGACAGTCAAAAGCCCCTTTCACACATGCACTGTAAATCTGAATTTATGTACAGTTTACCAAAGTAAGCTGTATGTGTGCATGTGTCACAAAAATGTCTGTATTATCCAAACCCCAACTTCGCCATGACTTTTCCAGGGTAATAAATCCAGGGTTTTACAGAGTTCATGTGAAAGGGGCTAAAGTAAGTGACTAGCTGGTGGTGAACATAGTGGGACATTTAGCAGATACGTATAGATCCAAATAATATTTCCCTCAGGAGTTAGTGGAGGACAAATAAAATGCTTTCAATATGTTGGATGTGTACGGAGGCAATTTTCTCTTAACAAAATAAGAATGTACAGCTTTTCGGTTATTGCAGGTGTAAGGTTTGGGAAAAATTATGGTTTTGGTTAAATGTCAAATAACTAAACTGCGCCTCAAGTCAGTGTTGCCTTTTTCACTATTTAACTAAGACTTCGGTCTTTCCCTGACCTTCACCTAAGGATGTGAGTGTCTCATCATAGTCTTAGAAAGTGTCAATAATGATTTAGTCGCTACAGTTCATGTGGATATTAGTTGGGGAAAGTAATTACCGGTAAATAAACTTTTTTGACATTTTCTCATAAACCGGCAGAGTTATGTTTCCGCCTCAATGTATTTGCTTTGAAAATGAGTGGTATATGAATGTCATTTCTACCTGTTTATTTATAATGGACCTTGCACAAGTCAACATGGTGGTTTATGGAATTTAATAAAGCGTAATTGGCACCTGGGAGTCTTAATTAGTTATCATACTGATAATAGAAAGATTCCTGCCATACTTGTCAGGCATAAACAACTTCCACTGGGCAGCCTGGGATAACTGACAAATACATTAAGTCCTTATATTGTTGCCGTATTGCTCAATGTGCGCTAACAGTACAGTATATGTGATGGCTCTCTCCCCTTCATGTCTACACTACACTAAAGGATCTGTCTGCCTTACTGCAGTGTGTGTGCTGCTGCTGGTGCAGTGAAGAGCTGCATTGTTAAAATCAACCTACAAGCTTGTGAGGGCTTTTCTTGGAGAGCTTATCTGAATCATTATTTCACCCTGAAATGGTAATCCGCAGACACATCAAATTAAAGCTACAGTGCGCAACTTTGACGAATATATGGATGTTGGTGTCATTCAAGTCATCGCCAAATGAGTTGACGCAAAAGTCGATTAAGCCTATCAGCTCAACAAAACTTTCTCTGTAATTCTCAGTATGGCAGTGTTTACAAACTGGTGTCACCCCCAGACACTGGCACAGGAGTTCATAAAAATCCGAAGAAGCGCCTAAGAAATGTTTCAGTTGTTGATACTTCTATCCATGAAGAAACCTGCAATAAAATCCATTCGCGATCCCCAAAGGCTTACCTCATGAAGATGCCCCGACAGTGTTGTTGTAATTACTCCGAATTCCTCATGGGGGCAAAATAAGTTACGCACTATAGCTTTAAACATCTCTTAGGTTTTTTTCGGGGGCGTTCACCTTCACTGATGAAATTCATGTTGCTACGTGCTGTTTACTGACATGTGATTGATAAATTGTCCTTGGCATAATTGACATTTACACAATATTTGATGGAAGTGTTTTTTTCTGTTGCTCGGTGTGAATAAAGCGGCAAAGGTATGAATGCAAAGTGCAGTTTAAAGGCCTTCTTTTGTGTCACTCTACATACCAATAACTGCTCAAGGAAACGGACTGAATAGTGTACTCACCAGTATTAGAATTGCTAACATATTAACTGACAGAGCTCTGAGTATACAAGAAGGGTTGCATTTATTGAATCACCCTGCTATTATATCTATGACACTATGTATATTTATTTTTGCAAATATGAATGTATTTATATATTTTGGGTTAATACATTACCTTATGTTTGTTTACACTCACAGCGTTTGAGTTATGACTATGGAAGCTGGCCTGTGCCCCTGATAAACCTTGAGTGAGTAATTCTAATTCAAATGTTACATTTTTGAATATGTTCAAAGGTTTTAACTTGATTATAATATGTTCCAGTTAAAGTATTGAACAATCACGACTTTGTAAATTGTATTTATAAAGTGATTTTTTTTCCAAAGGATATAATTCAGTTTTCATTGGCCAGTCATCTTCGGCAAGAAAAACTGCTAAATATTACATTTTTACTTAAGCCACGTTTCCACCGCAGGGACTATTTCCAGGAACTAGGATTTTTTGCAGGAACAACGTGTGTTTCCACCGCAGGAACTCACACCCTAGTTCCCGGAACTTTTTTTACCCCAGAAAAAGATCCTGCTCGGACTTTGCAAATGTTCGGGAACCTTTCGGGCAGGGCTGCAGAGCTGAATAATTCTGATTGGTCGAGTTGCCTGCTCGCAGCGTTTCACCCGAGAAGTTTAAATCTTTGCTCAGCGAACGTCCCATTTCCTGGTTTAAAAGTTATCCATTTGCGATCGTTTGCGATGTAATAAAAAGCGAAAAGCAATAGCACAACATGAGCGTTCTCCGTACTATCGCCCGGGATACACATCGGCGTGTTAAGATCATAGTGGACTTTTCAACAGTCTATGGAATAATACAATACAACTAATCTGTTGATTTTGATTCACTGATTCTGTCGGAACTCAACTTTTCTCATTAGGTCACCGGCCTGATATGCATAAACTCCCCGGGACTTCAGACCCCGGTGGAAACACAGACATCAATGGTTCCGTACAGGAACTTTTACAGTAAGTTCCTAGAAGAGGAGTTCCTGGAACCTGAAGTTCCCGGGACTTTTTTGTGGAAACACGGCTTGAGTGTAACAAACAAATAGAATACGACAGGAACACAGATTAATAAATAAAACTGAATTTAAACATTTAATGAATCATTTTCAAATTGAATTAATGTATAGCTCACTCATAAATCAGTGTTTAACTGTATAATTTAATAAATTATTATTCATATGCATAATTAAAAGCAGTGAAATATGTTTCCTGTAAAGCACATTCCAGCTTCCACATGTGCTAGTTTGTGATGTATATTATTAATCATACTTTAAGTCATTTTAAGGCTGCAAAACGTTTTTAATGTCAATGTTGCAGAAGTTGAGTTGGAGTTATTTTAAAAATGTATCTTCAAAGACCTATAGTATGTTGTCTGTATTCGTAGATACATAATTTATTTAGTCCACAACAGATAGGGACTTGAACAAATGTCTGTTATTGAAGGAATCCTATTTTCCAGCAGCATCAAAGAGCTGAAACAGAGCCAGTATCTTGCGTCTTACACCTTATGTGTTGCAAAGGTGTCAAAAAAAAGGAAAAAAAGGTCTACTCCTTCTGTTGTCTATTATGTTCCAGAATTGGATTATGTTGGTCTGCCAAAGTTGTATGCTCAGCCTTATTTTTCGAAATGCTGGGTCATCTACACCTACCTTTATGGTTAATTTAGCATGTTTTGCAACGGATTTTGTTTAACTTATGTACTGTATTTATGTATGTATGTGTTTCATAATCATACATCACAATTTACAGCAACCAGTGCACTATCTTCCCTTTCCTACACCTTCAGTAGAAATATTTCATCATAGATAGTGGGTGATGGAATGCCTTTTCCTTTGCTGATGCAAATCTTATCACGTACAATATGATTTCAGGTTCTCCAAATATACTTTTAACTTAGAATGTTGTGGAAGGTAACTGAGGAACTAGATATAAAACCAACGTTGTGTAGTTGAAGAGTAAGCGAATGCAGCTGAAACTACATTTTGATAATATAAACTTAATCTTGCAGGTGCAGTTTAATTTGTGAAAGAATTATCCAGGAAATAGCGCTGTCTTCAAGGAAGGTGTTTGGTGCCTAGCGATGAGGAAAAATCTTATAACAAGTTGTTTTGCTTTTGCATTATACATTTGTAAAAATGTGGAAAAAATTGTTCCTTTTTTTGCAGGTCTTACTTTTTAACGCTTGTGCAATCATAACAGCAAACTTATACAATCTTATATGTTTTTTGTGTTTTGAGTTTGGTAGGCAGCTCTCTATAACTCCCTGGAAAATCAAAATTCATTTCTTTGGCACTTTTGATTTTTGTCTGTTTCCAGGCCAACCTGTGATGAGTAGAAGTTGGGTTCTGTACTATTTAATCAATCATTTCAGACTGTACAGTACATGTTCTCCAGTTCAGCCTCTGTGGGAACTGAAGACTTGCACTTAAGTCCACACCGCATATAAACATATATATATATTATGGTTATTGATGAAATTGTATCGACCACGATATAGACTTTTGGCTTCGAAATAATGCAAACATATGTCTATAATTATATCATAACAGAAGACAGTCCTAACTGAATCAGCTAGCCAGTGATGTGGATTTGTGCAAGATATATTGTGATGCTACACTTAAATGAATTCGATTCAAACATTTTGGATACAAAAAAAACATGAAATCTAAGTCATTAGTAATTGTTAAAAAAGTAGCAACGATGGTCATACAGCAGTTTTTAATGGCCTTTTATCATCATGTTGTATTTCTTTGGAATTAAAGTGGCGGTACATGTATTCAATGCTGTTTTGTGATGTTTGTGTTATATCTTGAAAATGCAATAATGCCCTGTGTTCATGAAACTGATCCTAAAATCCTTTGTTGGGAGATTATCTTCGATTTTAGCTTGATTTTTTCCCTGGCTGAGTTCGGACTAAAAAGATTGATTGTTTATGAGATAAGAAACGATCCAGCAAGAGATCCTCTGGAAACCTGGTCTGAAATAGTAAAAATCAATCTCAAGCTTTTAGAAAAATCTGATTGAAAATAATTGTTCATCAACATTATAAAACATAGTTATTATAAGGAAAGCTTTTTTACTGTCTAGAAAGTTTGACCGGACTATGTGGGCGTGGGCATGTCAAACTATCTCCATGGCAACAGTCAATGTTTTTATTGAACGTTAGGACAGAGAACTGCCGTGATTGGTTCAAAATACTTATACACAGTAAGTCAAGAACCAGAGCATAGCCTGCCTCATCTAAACCGAATTTCTGTAATATGTAATAAACTTAATGTTTGGGATTGATAAATATGCCAAATTCTTTTCAGATGCTTACTCATCATGCAACTAGCTTCCCAAATGTAAAGTTATAAGGATTTTGTGGATTTGGGTTAACAGTGGGCTTTAAGTATGAACTGCACAACTCTCGACTTTACATTCATTTCATTAGAGAACGAACAGAAGGTCATTCTGAATACGTTACACCATGTGATTTTATGGCCGTGTCGTCAAGGGAACAATGTCCGCTGAATAAAAGAGGGTTTAAGTAACACAAGTTCCCACTGTCCTCATAGCTATATGGTGGGCAAAGTGTGCCGTGCTGAATTTAAATTGAATTCTGACCTTTTCTATTGGCATTTCAAGGGGAGAAAATGGAGGTGTGATTGAATATATTGTCTCCAAACAGTGTAGCAATTCACGTAGATTGTTTCCAGCACTTGTTTTGAGATATGCGGAGCGTTGTTTACTTTGATTGCATCCGGTGGGACACACATAACCCCCTCCCCCTACCCGCGAACTGTATTATAACTTTGCATTAATCCAAGTAAAAAACAAAACATGAGTCCTCCTCTGAACAGAAAAATCAATATTGCTCCCAGGTGTAAAGAATGTCCACAATACCAGCTTTTTAAGAAAACAAGAGAGAGCAGGTGCCGTAATGCCTTTTGGATTTGACGAAGATTTTAAAAGAAATGTTGTGAAGTGGATACTGCATAGTGTTTTAAAAACAGCAGCCCTACTCTCCTAACGTAACAGAAGTCGTAAATGTAAAACCTTCATGTAACCTGGAAGAAAATCTTATTTTTTTTCTAATTGCAAGCGCAACACACATTGCAAAGCCCTTTTTTGTGATTTATCTCAACACGAATGTTTGTCTTAAGACGCATAATAGCGTCTATGTCCTGAGCATAAACCATACCACTTCATTGTTCATAGTGTTTCTACGTATACAAACCATCCAAGGGTTATGCTTGAATGAATGGCTGTCAGTTAGAAATCTGTTGGCTGCTCTTATTTACTTTTGTGGGAAAACTAAAACCAATAATTTTAAAAATGAATGTCAATTCAAATGACATCTTGACAGGCGTAAGTTAAGGGGACAGGGTTTCGTATAGCCATTCCTGGCTTCATAGTGGGTGTGCTTTGTTGTATGTTTATTGTTCACGTTGACAAAGTGCCATTTGCTTTTCTGTTTAGGTTACATTTTCAAGCACAATAAAAACTGACTTCAACAAGGACATTGCCGACAGCGCTTTTCCTTAGAAGGATTAATTCTTATAATCTTGTCCTTTGAGTGACTGGAGGCGTCAGTCGTTTCTTGAATGAGGAAACAACTTTCCAGATAACACAGCGACGTGCTTCGGTTAGTATCTGACTCTTTCCATTCACTCTGACTCACGTTTGTGTAGCCACATGAAGGGGTGATGGACACAATACCAACATGTCCTTCAATATGAGACAATGGTGGCAAGAACTGTGCAGTTTAATACACAGCAATACAACATTTCTACAATAATCAGGTACCTTTAGTGAGGCTTATAATGCTCACTTTTTGTTGACAGTTTGTCATAAAGTGTCAATTCTACTCTATAGTAACGTTGGGAGGCTGTGTGCGATTGATTACTTTGTATTTCGGAGGCGTATATCTCTTCGCTTGTGTTCAGTAGAAAACCTTGAAGCCCTTTGTTCACAGCAAACATAAAAATTGACCAGCTTTCAAATAAACAAGGGCAACACATATTTCTCTGTGATAAACATTCCGCTTGTTTCAGTCAGTACATTTCCCAGCGTTCATTGTAAGAGGAAGGACCGAGGTCGCTTGTTAGAAGTAAACCCTTTGATTTCCTCACTTAGATGAGTGAGTGCTGCTATTATGGTATTAACCTGTGTGATACCTGCCTGGAGTTAAGATGCTTCAGTGCACAAGAGACACACGTAACACAAAAGGATATGGGACAATAGAAGATAATGCCTGTTTTAACTTCACTGCCGTTCGACATTAAATGCTACACCACAGTGCCCTGAAGAGGATTTTTCACATTCTTCAGTACTAGTGGATTGATTCATAATGCATCTAAAGTGATAACAATGCATAACTGGTTTTAGATGAAGAGTTTGTCCTATTGATCGCTCATGGTGACAAAGAATCGGTCAGATTTAACGGCTGATTTATAACAACATGAGAAATGTGTCACCAGTAGCAATTTACACAGATAATAGGACCATATATGAGTATACTACATTACTGTATACTACATTACTGTCTTTTAACTCTTTGTTTGGGCTTTCGTTTTTTTAGTATTTTAGTTCACATTTCGGATGAGTAGTATGATATAGATATAATCAATATTGGACTCAATTCAACAGGTGGCCAGAGATTGGACTTCAATGAGAGCTAACGTTGCTTCGTAGCAGTTGTAAATAAACAACCGTTTGATCACCTGTAAGCTATATATTTGTTAAATGTGGAATCTGAACATCTTCTAGAGGCCTCAGGCGAAACAAAATCTTCAGACATTAGCCACACGACATGAGTCAGAATTCTTGGAGACCTTTGATGTCCAACAAACATTCACATCATATCATATACAGAATATTTGTCAGGCTTCGTACTATATAGGGCTATACATAATTGGGAACATTTTGGAGCTGCAGTTGCTGTTGTAAGAATAGCAGAATTTTTTTTCAATTCTGTGTTTATCACCCAATGCCCTTATCAAAAGTCAAATCATCTGTATTTATAAAGCGCCAAAAGTGATGTGTCTCATGTCAGGTTTCATAAAAAGCATGGTCTCTAGACTATATTTTAATGTACAGAAAGCCGACCTCTCCCCTTTGAGTAAGCACTCAGGGGGGAAATGATTTGCAGTATCAGGTTTCAATCACCATTTCACAAGCATTTCAACTATAGTGTTGAGCAGTAACTTTGAAGCCGTTTCATCGAAATATTTTTCAACAGAATAGATTCCAAAATATATAATTTTCCATGCTGATCACATTTCTCTTTGGCACTATGTCAGGCCACCATTCCACCTTCAAAATGTTGCAATGTTCAGTCAAAGCCAGAAGTTAGCGGTGTACTTTTCCAGCAATCATCTCCAAAATGTAGCCTTTAATGCCGCCGAAATTATGCATCAGCCGGATGAAAAGCATTGACCATTAAATAATAATAACATGTTTTTGCTTCACAGAAATCAAGAAATCCAGCAACGAAAATGCATTGAAGCGTGTATCCAATTCTAGTTTTAAGTTCCAAATAATTTTGTACGCATCAGACGGACAGTGCTGCTGTGAAATTTGTACTTTCACGCCATGCACATAGGCAGAATTTTGGGAGCGCTGTATGCAAATAAGCTTGGAACAGAATTGCTGATTTGTTGGGCTTAAGGATTGCAAGACCACGTTTGCATGCAGACACAGCGCGATTCTTCAGTGCACCTCTGTTGCCTTGCCCACAGGCCTCATCCTGATATTCTGAATAGTAAGTGAAAAGCTCATTTGTCGGGGCTCAGATACTGGGGTTAGGGTCATATAGGGGGGCTGCTTAGGGTAACTCTAAAGTTGCTCTATATGTGATGAGATTTCAGTTGGTTGATTACTCACAATGCTACCCATTGTAATTCAAAGGAGCTGTCAGTATCCAGAGGGACTGAGTGCTTGGGGAAAGGGAAGCTAGGTATTTATTTTTTGGCAAAGTGTTTTTATTCAGGAAGAGGAAAAGCAATAATAGAAGAGATTAACCCACAATATGTGCATCAAATCCAGGTGGAGATGATATTTGAATTTGTAGAAGTAAATGGTTGGTCAGTGAGCTCAACATATGAATAACACATATACTGTATATTACCATGTTTAGACTGTATTATATTACAGTGTTTTTTTTATGTTTAAGCTTTACCATGTTTAGAAACACACTTTCCTGACACATAAGATATGCAGCATGTCTCTCAGTTAGATCCACTTAACATGAACATGGGAAGAAAAAGCAAAACAAATAGAGATACAACAGATGTTTTAAAATCTATTAATCAGAAGCCCACATTGTTATATTTGTCTGTGTTTACTTGACTCTTATTGCACTCTGTGAAGCACTTTGTAACACTGGTTTTAAAAAGGTGCTATACAAATAAAAGGTTACTTACTGACTCACAAACCTGGTCTTTTAATTTAATATAAATTCCAGGTTGGGTATTGTACTGACGCACTATATACGGCATATGAGACAGAGTGGGAGTCAAGCAGTCACAGAAGGCTTTCCTCACAGAACAAATCAATATTCTATGTTGTATTATTACATTCTACACCTTAGAAATAAGCTAACTGTATATACACTATACTACACCGTTCCATATTGGGTATTTTGAAATGATATATTGTTTAGCAATTGAAAAAGGTTAATAAAGTCTGAATACAAGCAGATTGAAGTTAATATATATATTTCTAAATCTGTGTATTCCCTTTTTTTCATGTGAGCAAGTGGATATCTCTGTTAATTTCCTATTAATGACATGTGGTGGATTTGCGAAAAACCAGCCCAGTCATTTAAATCAACTCTTCCTTCCTCTGTGACTTGATGATATTAACCACAGTTGTCATGCGCCCATGCAGCTCTGAGATTATTGTCCTTTTCTCTACGGATGCATTTGTGAGTGAGAGGAGCTGCATTATGTAAGGGGGAAAGAGCTGCATGCATGTTAATGGTATAATACGGACTGCATGATGAAGATGAATTGTCCCGTCAACTGTCAATTGTTAAACCACGAAACAACCAACTGGGATGGTGGGACGCACACACACACACACACACACACACACACACACACACACACACACACACACACACACACACACACACACACACACACACACACACACACACACACACACACACACACACACACACACACACACACACACACACACGTGACATGGCAGCTCAAGAATGACTCAAATCAAAAGTGCATTAGTGGCTTTGATGGACAGTAAGCATGGAAGTTGTGGGGCCAAGTGAATATAGAAGAGGATATTTTAGACGAGAGACAGAATGGCGTACAGACATGAATGATGATGGATTTATGAGCATATAGCAAAAGCATACTAACCAACCAGTGACCTTTAAGACTATACTGAAGCTAGACAGGATACAGCTGAGTAGAGTGTTAGTTAGGTGTGTTCCTAAATAGCTTTTAATAACTTGCTAAACACATAAATGCATGTGGACATTTGAAGGTGGAGTCAGCGATTCTGGAGAATGCTTGTTGTCAATTTTTGGAGGGTCAAAATCAGTGAATATCTCTGCATGATCCGGTAAAAATGTCAGGGTTAATACACATCCAGGTTTACAGAGCGTGGGCTGAATATAAATACTGTATCTTTTTTTCTTCTTAACAGCATTTGAAAATGTATGTTACTTGCAATTTTCATAAAAATCAAATATACTCTCAAACATGGAGAATCTAAATGAGACCATTTCTCCTCCTGCCAGTGTGTCTCAGCGTGGCGTTACAGACCTAATTGCAGTGTGTGTGTGTGTGTGTGTGTGTGTGTGTGTGTGTGTGTGCAGGACGTCCTTGACATGAAGGGCTCTCAGTGTACAGTCACCACTTGGTACACTTCAGCTGATTGCAGTGATCAAATCCCAAGTGACTTTAATTTCATAAATATTTCACATGATTCATTCTTGGACTTTACGGCTTTTAGCAGGAAAACAATGTACTGATACATAACAACTGAGGTTAGCGGCATTATGAAATGTCCGACTGCAATCGTTTTTTTTTTGTATGCATAAGTATACGTATTGTGTATATATGAGTATGAAATATAATATCAACTGAAATTAGTATTTTTCATCAACATAGTGATACAACCTGATCATGAATGTATCTGCCAAGGCGTGAATAGTCATACAGCACATCAGCCACATATTGACTGGCGTTGTACCTCTTCAACATTGGCTAAATGTAATACACAAAATTCGCTTTAAATTTGCAACTGTAACTTTTTCTACGGTTGTGTGTTTAGGCATTCAAAGCACTCGTTGATGTGTGGGGTCATGGTGAAATGCTGAACAGAAGTCAACAGTGGAAGTAAACACGACATGTTCAGCTTTATAAGTGAAATCACAATATTTATTGCACCTTAAAGGTACAGTGCGTAAAATGTATTGGCATTTTTTCAGAACAAGCCTGGTATAGAAATTGTTACCTTAGAATGAGCATCATACAGTATTTCTACATAAAAGCATTATCATTGCTTTACACAGAGCACAGCCTCTACTGCATGTGAAAGTCAGATTGCTCAGCGTATAGTTTTTAAGATATGCCTGTATAGAATGGAAACAGTGCATCAGAACATCCAAAACTTCCACTTAAATGTGCAAAAATTTCTACAGGAAATAATTATTTTGATTTTTGAACAGATCAACCCATTCTCATGTGCTTTACACTCACCCACACTTGTGCTAGAGAGACTCAAAGTGCCTCTGAAGCATCCTGATAATCAATGAGAATTTTTTTTTCAAAAGGAGTGGTATACGTGGACTGCTGTAACAGTTCTAAAAATCCCGCAATTAATAATGTTTTCACAGAGTAGAATTCAATGGGGAAGTTCTAGATCTCGAGTCGTTTTATCTATTTAGTTAAGCAAGATAACTGCGCTTTCTGTTGTAAAAAACATCTAATTTGACTCAGTAGGATAGAAAAAAACACCTTTTCTTGTAAACAGCTTCAAATGTTGATTTAGACTTATTAAAAGCCAGTCTCTTAATCTCAGAGCCTCATTAAGGAGAGTCATGATCAGTAGCAACGACATAGAGCTATAGTGGGCCATTAAAACTGTGTCTAACGATGCTTTATTTCGAACAGTCCAGTGTTGATGCTCACACACAGATGAATGCTAAATGGACTGTATTTTATACAGTGCAACAGCCTCAGACTCAAAGAAATGAAGACATTTTTGCCTCTCATCCAGCCATTCACACAGGGTGCTGCAATGCTGGCCAACTACCGGGAGCAATTTGGGGCTTCTAGTGTAGGTAATTTGGTCACTTTTAGTTTGCTTAAAACTAAAAGTAAACAAAAAATGAACCATTTTCAATTCACTGTCTTGATGAACATACTTTTGTCAATTACACAACAAAAGAAATGAAAAAAATCAAGAATCTGAAGTGAGGAGTGAGTCTCAAAATATTTGTCCTGTATTTAATGTGTCCCTGCAGCTCAAACAAGACAGCACTATTAAAAATAATCCCACTTTTCCGCCATCATTTGACAATCATATCTTGTTTTAACAGGGACACATTTTATTCGCTCTCTCTTTCTACAACAATGTTACCAGCTGTTATTCAGCAGACATTCCTTTTATTAAAGTATAGTAAGTTAAGGCAATGAAAATGAATGTAATCAGGTAAATAACAAATCAAATGAAGAATTTTAAGTCTGAGGCGAAATTGCCCCTTTGTGAATCTGGCCTGCGAGACTCTCTGGTGTCCCCTCTTTGTCATACACACACTGTTAGCGGCATCCATTCAAACGTAGGTACCAATTGCCTCGCGGCTGCAATGTGACAGAATTTAATGAGTTATCACCGTAGATGGGATTAATTAGGAGCTGGTTAAGTGCCAGTGAAGCCATTGGAATGAATGTGATAATAGGAACTATGCTTGGACTGGCTGCCCAAACGGATATCCCACCAAATTACCGGTACGGACAATTTTGTCAGTTGGTGCCTAAGTTTTTCTCGCGCCCTTGGGAACACTCTAGCAGAGGAGGTGCTACTACAGAAAACAACTAATACAACTAGATAAAAAGCAAACTTTTGGGGGAATTGCAATTTCATCCCAAATAACAACACCAGGCATCCTGTGTAAGCAATTTATTCAATCTTCTCATAAAGAACAGTTCTTGCTCACCTAAGTGCAGTATATATAGTTGTTTTAAAGTGATGCGGAATAGGATAAAACAAGTGTCTGTCTGTCTGTCTGTGTGTGTGTGCGTGCATGTGTGTGTGTTATTGATCTTATTACATTTTTGAAGTCGGGAATCGAGGTGTCTTTGATGCTTGTGGGATCCGAACAGATTAATGGAGCGTGTGTGTGTGAGTGTGTGCGTTTTGATATTGTAGTTAACATTAAAATAAATTAATAGAAAATAAATGTGTTCTCTTATACTTTTGATTACGTAATCAGACTTCAGCTGTTGTAAAATTATCACCAGTGAAGTTGAATGAATCGTCAATGAATTTACAAGCACCTTAATGCAGAGGGCCATTAATCCAGATGGTAGATTAACAAGGCAAACAACTTCTCTACGGACGGCCACTAGCAGCACACGTCTATGTTCATTCACAATAAGCCTCTGACATCTGTTACCCAAGGCTTCCATTGCTTCCTGTGGTGTTCACCTCTCACTGTTTTTAATGGGGGCTAAAAACAACAATACTTACACAGAGACATTCAGTTCCAATTATGCAGGGCCTCCTGTTGGGTTAACAATTTAGTTTCAGCTATATCTCCCCATGCTGTAGTAGTCTGCCTGATTATTCTACAAACGGATAGATTTAGTGTATGGCCTCCAGTTTTAAAGCTACAGTGAGTATCTTTTTTCGTATAAATGAATGTGGGCTACATTCAAGCCATCGCCAAACGAGTTGAAAAACGTTGATTAAGCCTATCAGCTCCACAAAACTCTCTCTGTATTTCTCAGTATGGCAGCGTTTACAAACTGGTGTCGCCCCGTGAGACGGACGCAGCAGCTCAGAAAAATCCCAAGAAGCGCCCAAGAAATGTTTCAGTTGTTGATTCTATTGCTAAGAAAAAACCTGGAGGTTTAGCAGAAGGTATAGAATCCATGCATGATCACCAAAAGCTTACCTCTTGTAGATGCACTGACAGTGTTGTTGTAATTACTCAGAATTCCTCACAGGGGCAACAAAGTTACGCACTATGGCTTTAATCATTTCAACTTTGTCATGATTGAACTGAAACTGTACACCTCTTTCTGAAATATGATGTTTTCTGGGTGACAAAAAGGTCAACGGTGCTGAGAAAGTGAATAATTATGAGGACCGAAATCCCTTTGTCTTGTCTGTGTGTGCGAATCCTTGCAGGGAATGTTCAGCAGGCTTGTCACAACAATTAAATCCCTTGACTGGGACGGTTTATTAATCACGCCGACGGGCTTTCCCCCACATGAGATCCTGCCTCCGCCACGACAGCTTCTTAATTTAAAACACCCTTGGGATGACAGAGGCATCGCCCGGTCGACTCAAAATGGGTTAGAATTCATTTGTAATTGTCGTAAGTGAGTTTGCTTTGTCTTTCCCTCACCTTCTTAAGCATGAGGAGTAACCTTGCTGATGGCGCACCATGAAGTGAATTAAAAAGTGAGTAAAAAAAAAAATTGTGGTTAATGAATTGTTATCTCAAAGGGCCACAGCACCTGGACGTACAAGTAGAAGGTATAAAATCAATGCGCAAACACCATGAGGCTTACTTCATGTAGATGCGCCGAAAGTGTGATTACTCAGAATTCCTCATGGGGGCGACAGAAGTTACACACTGTAACTTTATGTTTTTATATCAACCCTCCTTCATGGTGCTGATTCATTTATAGTTCTTCAGGTTAAATGATGCAATAATGCTCCAACATGGATTTAAATCCAAACAACAGCTAACAGTAGTCGGCAGCACTTTTCTCTCTCTTTTTTTCATCCTTATGTAGCTAGGGTATCCTTTTTTTTTGTAGAAGGGAGCCATGACAACAACCTTGCACTCTAGCACTCTCCATCAGCTGTTTAGACAAGAGTCTTCGTCCTTGGCTGGACTAAACCATTTTGCATATTTTCTGAAGGGGACAGAGTGGACACAGAGAGGCTTCACTACTGTATTTAACCCTCCTGTTATGTTCATTTGTCAGGAACAGCAATGGTGTTCCCGGGTCAATTTGACCCGGTGCATGTTTATTATCCAAAATATGTCCGAAACCAAAAAAATCCTAACAAGCAGTGTGAACATTTCATTACTAACTCCATTACTAACTATTATATCAATATTTAGTGCAATGGTGTTCCTTACCTCTAACAAGGAATGGTTCAATTAGGATAATTCACTCGTTTTTCATTAAAAAAATACATGTTCAAACTTGTTTTTTTAATGTTTCACCACTTTATTACTTTTCAAGGCCCACATTACTCTATAACCCAGGCCCTAATATCACAGTGTATGAAATGCTGCTGGCATTCAGAGGTCGCTGCCAATTAAGGCAATACATGCCTTCCAAACCAGCTAAATATAGGATAAAAATTCAGGCAGCATGTGATGCAAACACCAGCTATGCATTGAACATGCAGGTTTACACTGAAAAGCCGGTTGGAGGAGCCCCAGAGAAGAAGAATAATGCATAATGTGCCTGGGTTATAGAGTAGTGGAAGTTGCCCTACCCACTTGTACCACACTGTCCCAACAGCTGCCAGCTTGTCTCTCTCCCATATACCAGCCCTTGTCTCTCGATTATCACATCTGATTACTCTGGAGAAAATGTGAAAAGTTTCAAGAGACGTTGTGGCTTGAAATATAGCCCTGCCTGTCTCTGCATCCCACAGACTGGCTGTCGATTCATCCTTTGACTTATAGACCCCAGCCAGGATAAGGAGCCCCAAATACGCATCTAAATGTGTTTTGTCCAGCTCCTTCCACTTCTCCTATTAAAACACGCCTCCCTTCTACATAAGGCATTTCCAGAATGATTTTCTGTATTGAATCTGGCATGACCAGCTCAAAAGCTGACTTGATGTCAGTCACACGAGTCACTGCCATCCTAGTGGGCCCTGGCACTGTCTTTATTATGTTTTCTGCTGACAGTTTTGCCTGACGCATATTTGGGGATGAAGACCACTGTATTTCCCCATTGTTTGACATGAATGTCTTGCTTGGAGGAATAAGAATAGCAATTCCCTCATCTGGTTCAAAATCAGAATCATTAGAATCAGAATTTAGACACATCCTCCTCTATTTCACTAGCATGATCAATGATGACTTCCAGAGCCTCCTGGACTGTCATCCTTTTGCTTCTGCTGCTCATTTTGTAAAGGTCTGCCTGACAGTGTAATGTTGGTAGGACTCCCATGCAGTTAATCTTTTATATGTTTTGCCCCTCCCCTGTTGAGTGTCCACTGAATGTGGGTGGAGTGTTCCCGCAAGAACATAATGGTTCCCGTCAAAAGTCATAACACACCTGTGTGTGTGTGTGTGTGTGTGTGTGTGTGTGTGTGTGTGTGTGTGTGTGTGTGTGTGTGTGTGTGTGTGTGTGTGTGTGTGTGTGTGTGTGTGTGTGTGTCTGATTTGGGTGAAATATGTCTCATAGTTATAAAGAAAGATATAAACATGCAGGGAGTGGTTGCAAATATGTGAGATGAACTATTTTCATATTATACGTTAATTACACTAATTAAGGCAAGCAGAAGAAGTTTCATACTTTTAACTATTTTTCCTAGATCTTCAAACTTCAAAACGGGTCAATTTGACCCGGAACATAACAGGGGGGTTAAAAAAAAATTAAGTTACACAGCTAATTTATTTAAACAATTTATGACACATATAACTTTTTTTTTTTTAAAGGTTTTCTGACCCCCCCTTATTTGGGCCCTGGTAAGTCAGTTCCACTTTCCCCCGAACTACTACGCCCAAGCTCAGAAAATGCTCAAAAACAGCGTCCACTATCCTCTATCTAGATCCCACATAAAGCTCATCCGGTTATAGCATAGAGAAAAGGGGGATCTTTCTACATTTGGTAGCAATCCGCCCTGCTTAAGTGTGCTACAGCAACACACTGCATCCTAAAATGTCCCAGTACTTCCCTGAGGAGTATGCAAACAGAAAGAAAAACCGCCCCATTGGGACCAATATCACATTATATCTAATCATAATTATTATAATCAGCCAAATGCAAGAGGGATTTGAATTGTACAGTACAAAACAGCTGAGATGCTTTTCATGGAGCTTTGCCTTGTCTCCAGTCTTTTACACCACTGGATGACAGGGTTACGGTGTGCCTCTAACATTTGTATTTCCTCCAACAATGGATTTCTGAGTCTTTATCACAGCCGTGTTTGAGTGCCATGATTAGATGAATTTGTGTTATGTTTTTACTAGTTTTTTTGAAGGCTTTAATATTTGTTCGAAATGTTAGTAGTAGGGGGTACTCCGGTGGTGTAGTGGATAGAGCGCGTACCATATTGGCTCAGGCCTCGTTGCAGTGTTCACGGGTTCAAATCCGTAAACCACAATAAAATCCAAAAGAAAGGGAATATTATGAAATTCAATACATTTCATGTGAGCAGTTCAACAAAGTTGCATAACGAACCTTTGCGATTATATTTAAACATGAAAAACCATATCAACAAGATACAAACGTACAAACAATACTACTTTTCATTGCCTACATAAGCAAAGTTTTTCCTAGTGTGTGAACTGTATATAAAATCAATCGGAGATGCAGAAAATTGGAGAGAACATTTAAGATGCAAGCATTGCCGGGAAAATGGTTGTTTTTATGTGCGACCCTTAGGAGATAACGTGACTGACTATACCCATGGATATTTCGGTCCAATCAGCTTTTTATTCTATAGTCATGAATCTGATGATGTGATAAGAATAACAGCAGAGGGACCCAGCTCTGTGTGTGTGTGCGTGTGCGTGTGTGTGTGTGTGTGTGTGTAGGGGCTAGAACGAAAAAGCTGCAAGTGAGGAGAAACTTTCTGGCATCTTGGCAGGAATCGCAAACAATGTCCGGCAACAATTAAGTCTCCCGAGGAGGGAGCAAGAGAGGATATGTGCTTATTCAGGAGATCTCGGGCTAGACTCTCTGCCTAACCCGAAGATGGTACACACTACACATCATGAAATCCTGAGCAAGACAGCTCACTCACTCTCTATGCAGCACGCAGAATTGGTAAACACCCATCTGTCTACTGTCCTATGTAGCTACTGGGATGGGTCAGATCTATACTGATATTGGTGTGGTTGATCCGCTGTACTGTGTGGGGCACAGACAGAGACGGGGCCAGCAAATGAAGGATGAAGATTGTCTGGAAGTGTTTGTGTGTGTGTGTGTGTGTGTGTGTGTGTGTGTGTGTGTGTGTGTGTGTGTGTGTGTGTGTGTGTGTACTTGTAAAGGCCTCTGTATGAGGACCAGTTTTAGCCTTAGCCATCGGGGTGAGGACATTTTTGGAAAGTGAGGATATTTCACATAGTCCTCTATTGGTCCAAAGGGCTGTTTGAGTTTTAAGACTAGGTTTTAAGATTCAGTGTTTGAAAAGGTTATGGTTAGTGTAAGAGTTAGGCATTTAGTTTTGAGGCTTAGGGTTAGGGTAAGGGGCTAGGGAATGCATAATGTCAATGAATGTCCTCACAAGTATAGCCGTACAAAAATGTGTGTGTGTGTGTGTGTGTTCATACAGTAGTTGAGTGCGTATGTGTGTGTGTTTGTGTGTGTGTCATTGCTGACAGTGAGTACGTGTGTGTGTGTGTGTGTGTGTGTGTGTGTGTGTGGGTGGGTGGGCTTCTTTCACCCAGTTCAAGAGGAAGACACATTGCTATGATTGGGAGTCACTTTCTCCAGCATCTACAATGGTTTTCTATTGCAGACTCAGTGTTACAGTGTTGAATCTGCAAAAATCATCATATTTACTTTGCTGTTTCACGTCAGCGTTTTATTTCTTTTTTGCTTGTTGTGTATGTGTAGACTATAGAGCCTAGTCAGTAACTAAGAAGACATTTTCTTATATTCACTCCATTAGACAGGGGCCAGGGGACTTCAAACTGAGCGCTTCAAAATGCTGATATGCTTATGTTTATTGTACAAAGAAAGCCTCTATGAAATGTGAATGATGCTCACACCATAGCGAATAATGCTAAAAAAAAAAAAAATTATTGAGAACTTGGTGCGAATGTGTCATTTAATCGTCTTACAAGTGTTTTTATTTGCTCCCAGCCGACTTAGTGGGGGCGGTAATCTCTTGACAACATGGATAGAAAAACAATCTGTCTCTTCATATATAATAAGCATATTATTCCAAGTCTCCCATAAGATCCATCACTGCGTATTGTCATTATTATTATTATTAGTTTTGGCAGGAAAAACTCATTTAGAAATCAGAGTCGGATAATTAAAAATCCAACTAAATCTGTCCTCGTGGGGAGAGAGAGTGCATCGGATGGCAGCTGAGCCAGAGAGCTGCGGGTCTGAAGGAGGGTGCATTTCATTTTCTGCTACGCTAACCTTGTAAAGACTGGTTGATATCTGTCTGGGAAGGCCTAAAGACATGCTCTCTCTCAATATGTACTCTATCTATCTATCTATCTATCTATCTATCTATCTATCTATCTATCTATCTATCTATCTATCTATCTATCTATCTATCTATCTATCTATCTATCTATCCATCCATCTTAGATATTACGTTTTTTTTTTCTACAAATTTGGTTTTGCTAAATGTGTTTCAAAGATAAATGTTATAGTGGGTATATCCATTACAAAACCGTAGACTAAGGTTTGAATCCTGAGTGCCATGTCTGTATATTAGATCCCGGGTTAAAACCCCGGACAAGTTTTAAATATTGTTATTAATAATTAAATGTCCATGTAAAACAACATCACTCCTATTAAGAAGTTGAATGACAGTAAAGGTTTTTTTTCAGGATTGGAAAAAGCTTTTGATTTTGGCTAAACGTTAATAAAGCAAACACAAATCTCGTCCGGCAAATCACTTTTATTTTTATTTTATGTTTTAGTATTTACCAATCTCTTCCCTAATGTTAACCAAGAACGCTCAGTGCACAAAAAAAACCAATACAAAGTTTAATATTACATTACTGTAGTTGCTACTAACAAATTCAGTAGGAAAAACAAAAACCAGATAGGTTGTCAGTGCACAATTTGGCATTGTACTAAAAGTAAAAGTTATCAGAACTGCAATGCGTTTATGTCATACATTATATATTTGCTGTTACAACTTTGGAGTACGATATTTATATTTATATAAAAACATAATTTTCAAGGGACAAGTCTGCCACTGATCCAGCCCCTGTTACAAGTCTATTCAATGAATGCAAAGAGACCAAACTGATACCACACCTCCATTAAACTCCCGACAAGACAGCAGACAAATGTATCTCTAAACTGAAATAAATCCAATCCATTCTCCCCAGCTTCTGCCAATGCACAGTATCTTGTTTGAATAACACTGAGCCCCTAATCTGCCTTTGCGTGCCGTTTGCGATAAACTCTTCAATAGGTATTTATTCATAGCATTGTATTGTGTGGGAAACTGTATTGTTGTAGAGCCTATTTTCTCCCACACAGGTATATGTCTGTTTACTTGATAAGAAAAATCAATTTTGGCTTTTGGCTCCAGAAGTAAGAGAACCCAAAAAATAATTCCTCAGAGACGCTTGAATTGTTTTGCGACCAAAGAATATGTTTATAAAAATGTTGTTTAGGTGTGTCAGCTTTGTCCAGACATTAATTCCCCCGAGAAAAATGGCCTCATGAAAAATCTAAGTTGTTTCACTGGCTGTGGGCCTGTGTTAAATCCCCTATTAAGCCCCGAACAGCAGTCAATACACAGTGCCTCAATCGTTTGATACACTTTATGGCTAGACAGTCAGGAAAACACAAAGATTCCTAACAGCTTTGGAGATTTACGAGCATACCACCGTGCTCTCGTCTGTAACACAAAACGTCAACATCCCAGACAGTAATAGCTCTAATTTGACATTTTTATAGTGTTGTGTGAAGATTGTTCTTATACGTGTAGGGTGAGACATTGCAGGGCAAAAACATTGGTTTGTCAAGCACTGGTCATTTTTGAGATTTTTGTCCTTTTTGGCTTCCATTACATGTCTTCTTTCATACTAGTATTAAAGGAAAAAGATATTCATGTGTTTATTTGACTACACTTTGTCTGTTTGCGTATGTATATTTCTTCCCATATGACCATCTTTAACGACCATTTTTCTTTTCAATACTCTGAACCATCTATCTGAACTTCTAAAGCGCTTACATCAACTAAACTTTCCATAATCATTCTCAGCACTATTCTGAAGGTTATTGGATATGTTAATATGTTGTTAACTGTCTGATTTATGATACATTTTGTTCTTAAAAATACATGTTTTAAGACGTGTACATAGTATTTTTTTCTTCATAAAATTAAACAGCAAGAGCTTTGGTTGAATCCTAGAAGACATAATAAAAAATTTGATTGAAAATAAATCTTAATACATCTTCGTTTACAAAACAGCTTTTTTACTGTCTAGGCCGTTTTGACAGGACTGTGTGGCCGTGGCCTTATCAAACGGTCTCCATAGCAAGTCATTGTTTTTGTAGAATGTTTGAGCAGATAACTGCCATGATTGGTTCAAAATACCTAACGTGTCATGAGAACCAGAGCTTACCCCGCCTCATCTAGACCGAATTTCTGTAAAGTTTATCAAACTTAAATGGCAATATCTTTCATTTGGATTGATAAATATGTCTATAACTCTTTTCAGTTGCATACTATCATGCAACTAACTCCCCAAATTACATAGTGAGAAGGATTTTGTGGACTTGGGTTCACAGTCGGCTTTAAGGAAGGGGCACGGTAAAGCATTGTCTCTCAACTCCAGACTTCCTCGTCCAATAATTTCAGCAGGTAATGTCCTTCCTTTAGTTAATATGGAGATCAATCGAAGTAGGATTGTAATGGTTACAGGGATTATTTTTCTCCGATACCTCTGGAAACCCGGTGATATGAAGAAATGACGCTATATATCATTTAGAAAATGAATGATTTCTACAATATATTGGATTGTGATTTAGGCTTGTCCAATGTTGTTAGGTGGGCAGTGTGTGAACATTTTAAGTGGGTGGGAAGAGGGGATTCAAATTGAATTTCATCCTTTTGCTTGTGAGGTTTGCTTTGTAAAACCAAACAATTAAAAAAAGCTTGTGTGCAATAGTTAATAATGTATACAGAATCATTTGAAGCATAAGCGGATCACACCCATAATAATCACAATTATGTATATTGCAGAATGCAGTTATTGTGGGTAATTTAGCATCGAGCCCTGAACGTGATTGTTCCATATTTCTCCCTAATTACAACATCTGTGATCAATTTTTCAGTTGTTGTTTTTCGTCCAATTACTTCCTTGACCAAATCCCCACTGTCGTCTTTCACCGGAGCTGGAAACGAGCCGCGGGCTAATATTGTTTGGTACATTTATCCAGGATTTAAGATGTAGAGGTTCACTGTGCGCTGTAAACATATTTAATTTAATACAAACTAATTAGCAACCTCTAATCCAACATTTATCTCCATAATTTGACTTACAAGCTTGAATACTAAGTAGTCTTAATTGTTCTTCTTTCTATACATGCTCCAGGGTAGTTCTGAAGGCTATCATTTTAAAGGTGGAGTCAGCGATTCTGGAGAATGCTTGTTGCCCAAATCACTTTGTCAAAATCAGTGAATATCTCCTCACGATCCGCTACCTGTCTGTGATATGTGTACGCTGAAAAAAAGAAGAAGATGTCAATACACAGCTTAGGCTCTGTAAACTGGTATCCAAACAATGATTTTCTAAACAACCGGGGCCCAACGTAGCTAACAACATGACCATTTACAGAGCCTGGGCTGTGTATTAACACTGGATTTCTTTTCAGCGCACACATGGTACATATAGGTAGCTGATGGTGAGAAGATATTCACTGATTTTGACAACAAGCATTCTCCAGAATCACTGACTGTACTTAAAGGATCCTGTTAGCACACTTCCCGCTGTTTGTCATACTTTACCTGCAACTGTCTTGGAGTGTGCACTGTAGCCTAACACTCCACTATGGAAAAACATATTTATCATTTCTTGAACCATGCAGCGAGTAATTGAGCAATTATTCAGTAAAAAAGGAAGTGCAGATTCTGCATAATGTCAGGTTCCTTAAAAATGCACTCGACTGAATTGACGGGGGAATCTATTTGTGTAAGTGCATGGCATGCCTCTGTTCCTCGTGATTAAATGTCTAAAGTAATTGCCTGGGCGCCGTCTTCTGCGGTTAAGTTTAAAAGGCATTGGCCAAGAAGTTACTTTGTGTAGTGCAACAAAGATGATGGAAAGTGATTAAGCAAGGCAGCGGTGAAGAGTATATGATGATGTATGATCCCAAACAAATGTACCTCTGGCGTTCAGACAACAACAACAACACCACGGAGGCGAGTGGTACATCCTGACGCAATTAATCTCAATAATCTTTGCCAGTTCAATAAGAGGGCTAATGTAGAAAAAGAGGTGGACCGGTTTCTACAAAGCGGCTGTTTGTAATGTTGATTACTTGCTTTGTTATTGCTTTGAGTGTCAGATTAATAGGAAAAAGCAAGAAATAACATATGGTGAGAAGAATGCAGGCACACGGGAATGCTCAAGATAATGAAGTATACACACACAAACAAACACGCACGCAAGTGCACACGCGCAGACACGCGCACACACACACACACACACACACACACACACACACACACACACACACACACACACACACACACACACACACACACACACACACACACACACACACACACACACACACACACACACACACACACACACACACACACACACACACACACACGCCCTAAAAACGGGGGACAAGATCTGTTTTCCAATTAAATTTCATGAGCTTCAATGACCTCGTATGCTATCTCAATGTGGGAAGACTTCTAGACCAATAATGACAGACTTTACGTTTTGTTACCTTTCCTACTAAGAAAGAAAGAGACGTAAACAAACCAAACGCAAAGGTTTTGTTTGGTTAAGTACGTTTACAGACCTGTGAAGTTGTTCCTGAAGGCAGCACCAAACGCTCATTAACTCTGTCATTCTGCTAATAAATCCAATTACCTCTCAGTTGTTGCATGAAAGCATCCATGGAAAATGTAATTTCACACTGAAGTTAACCCTGGGTGAAAACGTTCATGTTTGACTGTTTTACAAGACTGAATAAAAGATATTGATCAAAATAACTAGCATAGAAAGTGATCAAAATAACTAGCATATAAAAAACAAAATAAATCTTTGCAAATAACTATCAAGCTCCTTGAAAAAGACATACTGTGCAGCCAATATGGTTTAAGAAGTTATGAAATTAGTTAAATGGACAAGTTTCAATTGATAGTATAAATACACCTATTTATTTCTGGAAAGTCCAGAGTTAGATCTCAATCAAGTCGTGAATTTGTGGATGTAGTTTGATGATTTTACTGTAACACTGACTTGAAAATAGTGAAAACCTATGCAAAAATGCATTCAGATCACTTGGCATTTGCGTTCAATTTGTCAAAAAACTAATAATTTTCAAATGATCGGAGCCAAAGATAAAAAAAATAAAACATTAAATGTATTTAGATCCATGCATTTGAGAATTTAAAACACAGCTATTCTGACTTTGTCTGAGAGTACCTGCAAAGCCCTTTTCGTCTAACATATCCCCCAAAACTGGCAACTGAATCATCCGCAGAGCGTGAGTATGAGAGGAATTACAATCAAGCCGGCACTACCCTGAGGCCAGTTGTACGGCTAATTGTGAGCGGATGACAACAGGCTGCCCAGCGTTGGGGCTCATCTTCCTCTGGCTAGTTCAGCACCTGTCTGCTGGACAAAAGCCTAATTCACTTCTGACAGCCTCAGCACCAATGATTGATGCCCGAAGGTTCTCTGTCGGTGTGTGTGTGTGTGTGTGTGTGTGTGTGTGTGTTTCTGTCTGTGCCAAGCTGTTCTATCTATAGAGTACTCCCTCTTGAAAATCTTTTAGGCCACACCTTTCATGAAAAAAAATTACCGTTTGAAGTTTTCCTTTATATTCTTTCTTACCGTGGACACAAAATAAGCAGGTACTGTGTGGCGCTGATAATATTATGGTACTTGTAATCACATTTAGGGGCATATCGGGGGCAATGTAGGTTAAGAAATCTGTAAATGTGTGTTGTTTAGCTGATTCCGCACAATGTTTGAGGGAGATAAAAGGGCTGTTGAGAAAATACCTTGCTGGCCACTTCATAGGGACAGTACAATGGACGGAATGTTTAAAAAAAAAAAAAAGTTTTTAGCATTCTTAGTTTTTGCCATTGTAAAAGAGTGATTCCCATGACCATTGTAATACTACTTAATCCACTCTTTCCACACACACATACCATAGGACCAGCAATATGGAGACACTTAAGTTTTTTTCTCCATTGTTTGCTGTCGATAATCTTAGCATTGGCCTTGTGTGCGATATGACCTGAATGCACTTCGGTATACTGAAATCTTTATCCTCTTTTTTTATGCTTGCGACACACACACACACACACACACGCACACGCACACGCACATACACACGCGCACACACACACACACACACACACACACACACACACCTCTAGCCCCCTTTCAGCTCCGAAAGAATTTTAAACCTCCCCATGTCCTGATTCTATTGCATTTTTCATTGGTATTTTAAGCGAGGAGTTGTGAGGTCTTAGAAGTCAGCTGGCATTAATTCCACCCAGGCAGAGGGATTCAACTTTCTCCCTGGAAAGAGGCTTAAGAAGAAAGTTCTCCTGCTCCCAAATGACTACGATTCTACTTTTCTCACACATATTTTTTTTCACATTTCTTTGACGGACAGGAGAACAATAGACAATTGAACGTGAATATAGATTGCTCTGTATAAAGACCAATTATGAATTTATTGAAAGGGTTTTCATGTTTTACTGAGATTTTCTTTTGTTATTTGACATCATGTAAATTCTAGTTTCACTTGACTGATTGTCTCATTGTTCTCCATGGTGGTGGGCAATTGACTTAAAGGAATACTTCACCCATACGGAACCGGCGTTCTATCATTATAAAATCACTATTATAATATAATGAATCAGGTTTTTCTTCCCTCAGTCTTCCCTTGGCCCAGCTGTCCTGTTAATCCTAACCCTTACTGTGATGTCACAAGAAGGAAACTGTAGGGTTAGACTGTGAGACCATAAAACATTCTTTCTGCCTTTTCTCAGGCTAGGATGATCCGATTAATTTTTTTTTGCACATTTATACTAAATAGGATCTCCGAGTTCAATACACCTTCATATTCCAATTGGTGAAGTCGGCCTTTAAGGTGCAGCCGGTGTATACATAATACATCAAGGCAAGAAGAAACACAAGGAAAGTGAGATCATACATACTACTTTGTGGGGGAAAAACATGAAATTTATTATATTTTTGTTCACGTCTTTCAACCTACCATGATAGTGAGAGACCGTATATATGATACAGCACACAGATTGCTATTGCATTAAATGATAGAAGAAGCATATATTAACCGAAATATGTCAATTTGGCTGTACAGACGAGGGTTTGTATCAGGCGTTGAGGTCTAAAAAGGTCCAAATTCTTGCGTTTTCAAACCAACTTCTCCATCCTCATCACGTTGATTCTGGCCAGCTTGGAGAACCAGCGGTTGGCGTGCGTCTTCTTGTGGGACCCGGTTTGAACGAAGCCTGACTTTTGGCACAGGGACACGGCTGCTGTCTGCGGCGAGGTGACGTCCACCACCAGACGCGAGTGACCTTGCTCTTTGCAGAACTCGAGGGCCTTCTTTGTCAGCTGCGAACCCAGTTTTTGACCACGACACTGGAACTCCACAACCACGTGGGACATCTCGCCGTAACCGCAGCCGTCTCCGCCATCTTGGAAATTCTCAGAGCCTCTTTCCACGGCTCCTCCTCCGTTGCAGTCGTCAAACCTATCCCCTTCCACACTACTTCCCACTCTACCCAAAACTGCCACCATCCCCACCACTTTGGACTGGCCTCCGACGTCCGCCTCCGCCACCCAAAAGCCATTCTCCGGGTTGTCCACGTAGTTTGCGTTGATGTCGGCCATGTCCAAGCTCAACCTCTTCTCCAGGTAGCCCTCGTAGATTTCGTGGCAGCAGTAGTATATGAGGCCGGCCCACGCACTGCCAAACAGTAACGCTTGGAAGTAGGAGCTGCCGCCTAGCACGTAGCCGGCCATGGATATGCTGAGGGCGATGCCGATGTGGTCCGGGTGGCTCAGGGCTTTGAAGAAAGCCGGGTAAACGTGTTCGTGTATCCCGTTGCGAAGCAGCGACATCACCGCTAGCTCGTCAGAGGGACTGTACTCCCGGATGGAGAACTGGACTGTAGGTAAGAGAGAGAGATTTTAAAATGTGGATTACATTTATTTAATTTTCTTATAAATGTGTTACTTGTAATAATTCAAGTGTGATTTGGTATTATTTGGGACATTTTTAATATCTGTAGCGTTTTGAATTGAATTGAACCGTAGGTGAGAGAGAGAGGGAGAGGGAGAGAGAGAGAGAGAGAGAGAGAGGGAGGGAGGGAGGGAGGGAGAGAGAGAGGGAGAGAGGGGAGAGAGAGAGTGAATAATAGCTTGGTGAGACTAATCTGCCTGTTGCTGCAATAAAAAATTCCTGCAGGATTTCACAATGGGCTCAGTGCGCTCACGTAACTTGAATCAATACAGCTCACACAGAATCTTATCCTTTTCATTTCTAGTTTAAAGGTGGAGTCAGCAAATTTGGAGAAAAGTTTTGTTTTCACTATCACTTTTTTGTCAAAACCAATATATATATATATATATATCACCTCACTATATCTGCTACTTTGATGTACTGTTGTAGGCTGTTTTTTTAACAGCCTAGGATCTGTAAACTGGCATGTTGCTAGATATGTTGGGCCTCCTTTGTTTACATACCGGTTTTAAGTGCACACAGCACGTACAAGTAGCAGAGCTTGAGAAGACATTTCCTGATTTAGAAAAAAAGTGATTTTAACAAGAAGCGTTCCTCATAATCAGAATGGCTTACTCCACCTTTAACTCTTATTTCACTAGAATATAAAAACCTGACATTTGAAAAACCTGGTTGTAAGTCACTAATAAAATGATAATGGTATTGTTTTTCTTCAAGAGTAAGAATCACGCTGAGGTGAAATACAATCAGGTCTCAAGTGCCAATGAAGAAAAATCAAAGAATAGTGATGACCATATAAGGCAACAAACAAATGGTCTTTAGTTTCACTCAAAAGTGGCATGCGTCATTTCGTAGCTATGTTAGTAGTGCCATTCATTTCATTCATCTAGCTTTCTCATTAGTGCACTTATTCATAACCACTTCGACTACTTGAAAATAAAAATATATATATAAAAGATTAACGTAATCAGATCGCCAACTTACAGTTATTTTTCTGGGCCATGCCGTCTCGTTCCCCTTCGTCTTTCACTCTGAAAGACTTAGCACCGCCGCTGCTCCCCCTGAACCTTAAGCTACAGATTGTGATAATCAGCCATTCAAGAAAAGGGATTGAAATTAGTCTGAGCATGCTCACATATGGGTAGACGCCACGTACACACACCTAGAAAAAACACACACGCGTAGACCTTAAATGACATTGAAGTGCTTCTGGTTGTATCAAATACACATCGAATAAGATGGTTTACGGTTAAAGGTGCTCTATGCTATTTCAGAAGAGAGGGGTTTGAAATTGGGAGAGCCTGCAGTTAGTAAACAAAACACATTTCTCTACAAGTAATTCTTAGTATTGAATAATTCTATTATCATAAATCAAAAATATATATGAGGCACCTGGAACCAAACTGTGGGCCCTGCTGCTTTAAACAACAACAGTGAAAAAGTAACTTTTAAGGTCGCTTCTTACTTCAAACAGAGTTCCGGGGATCCAATTTCCCTGCGAGGAAAGTTTGTTTATTCAGCTATGAGAAAACAGTATACCTAAATGTTCACTTCTCTGACACACTCAAAGTTACGGGAATTAGAGGAGGCATGATTTAAGTTGAATTGAAATTAATCACAACAACCTTGCTTTGATTTTTTGAAATGTAGTGGGGGATATTTTTTTCTTTTTAACTTAATTAGCTTAGTCAACTGTGTAAATCATTTTTTCGTTGGATTTCTCAGAGTCAGATGAGCACAGATGCAGAATATATTAAATCAGAAAACTAGACTAGAATTCCACGCTTGTTCAAGCACTTCATAGATATTTTCCCTTCCGAATAAAATGTTCCTATTAAGCTGGTTTTGACTTGAGTGCTTCAGTTTTATTTTTCGTAGAGGGCTCTCAGGAAGTCTGCTGTCGATATCCACACACACACACCACTTCTTTTTTGACCGGAATATAAGGTGAAAGTAAAATTAATATTGTCCAGCCCCCCCTGACATAAAAAGTGCGCCGTGGCGTGGGTGACAGTGTCTTGTCCAATAACCCTGCAGCCCTCTTGACATGATTACATTTCCTTGGCAAGGAGACAGGCCTTTACACCTGTTTAAATCAATAGTGCTGCTGCCTCATGAATCTGTGAGCCCGCTAGAAGGTCAAGCAACTCTGGGGAACTTTCTCAAAACCATTTTTTTTACAACCGCCATGTGAATTGTGCAAGAGAGAAAAACCCTGAAATCATATTTGGTAGGTAAATGTTGTATAATGTTAACCAAAAAAAAACAATACCCCTTTTAGATTGGTGAGTTTAGTTACACACATGTGATTGCAATTTAAAAAGGTGCTACAAGGAACTTTTAAATATTTATAATTTTTCCTCTGATGATCATGAATTACATGTAATAGCAAACGAGACCATCAGTGCAAAGAATGCTATTTGTATATAGTTTTTTCTTAATGCCTTTGTCATGGGTCCCTCATCCTGGAACTATAGCTGGCATAGTAAAAACACTACCGCTTTTGTCCAAAGGGGCCGCTAGAATTAACACAGACTGAAAGTTCCTCGGAGAACCTTTAATATGTCTGTTTTATTTCTGAGTGATTTTTACCTCAAAATCACAGTCAGAGTAAATTCATAGTGCATGTACCCTTAAATGTTTAGAAAAGGTTTATGTCCCCCTCAATATAATATGAAAGACAACTCCCACCCCAAAAGAGGTTAACAATTAGTGCAGGGGGTCAAAGCATTTATATCCTTCTTACCTAAAACTATATTTTCCAACAATTTCAGACACCCCTAAAATGGACTATACCACCTTGAATGTTATCCGAAATATAGGAAAAAAATAACGTTATTGTAATACATTTCTCACATAAGTCTCATATACTCACAGCCATTAAATCAATGTATTAAACATGTGTATCTGAATTGAAGTTATCAGTCTATAAAAACCTATTTTTCCCTATGTGGCACAGCAAAACAAAGAGTTAAACAGAAAACCTTTGTACAAACAGACCAGCCGTTTCCTTCTATTTATTTTCCTTTTTCATCCAAGCCAACCGCATGGATGATTAGCCTAAGAAAATATCCGGCAAAAGTGCTTTAGACACACCAAGAAGGCTAATACGAATTTAATGACTTAAAAAAAATAACTTAGTGTCTGGTCTCTCTTTGCTTATGCTCTGTCGCACTGTATAAAGACTGAACTGATGAAAACTCAGAGTCACTCGAATTCAAAATGGTCGTTAATTACGGCTTCAAAGGCAAAATAAGTTCAAAAGTTCAACTAGTGATTTGGACTGTGTAAAAACATACCTCTATTTCTGGCCATATATGTCCAAATAACATCATAAGAAAAGGTTATTATGTTGTCTTTCATTTGTTAATTGTTGGGTTGAGCAGAATTCTGACTATGATGACAACATAATAGTTTATGGTGTAATTGTGCTGCTAGCTGTTGATGTTATAGAGAGATGTGAACATGTAATTTAATTGTGTGAGTGTGGGTGCAGGGGAAAGAATGTGGACCTGTGTGTGCCCACCTCAACTAAACAGCAGTTACTTAGAGGTTGCCCTGGAGACTAAATGCACTCTTTACACACAACTTCATAATATACTCATGTTGTTTTATCTTTTTGGCAAGACAGGAGAGGGGCATGATATTGGGTTGCTAATTAAAGGTTATTGGTAAGACTAGCGGGCCTAAATAAACGGTGATGGTGTACTACTTAATGGACCATAGCATTCAGATGAAAAGGCCAATGGAGGTTAGCTTTGCTTGGGCGAGAGTAACCCTGCATTCCAATACCCATACTTTCATACTATTTAGTATGCCAGAAAAAGATTTAGGATGTCCCAATACATGCACATCAATTGCAGTATGCCAAAAATACCTAGATGCCCCACTAACTCCAATAGCATTGTGCATTTGTCTTTATTCTCGTCATTTCTCGACATTATGAAAATAAATCTGCCTTATCTGATATTTTTTTCTCTCCCGTGGCCGTAAAACTCTTCTGTACTTTAGTATGTAGTGTAGTAAAAAGAAAAAGTATGTGAATTGGAACGCAGGGTAAGATTCAAAGGCAGTCTAAAAGTGACGTTAAAGGATGGGTATCGATAATGACAACAATTCTGATATTGCTTATCGATACCAAATACATTTTGATACTCTTATTGATAATACTCACCATAATTTGGTGCAAAACAATTAGATAGAAGAAAAACTTTGGTCGATCACTCCTTTTTCACATGACCTTTGAATTGTAAAAACGGTCCTGAAAGACTCAAGGAGGATTATAATGGAGAGGTTTAATGATGATGACTGACACATTTATGACAGTTTTCCAGGACGTACGGCCACAATCAACTGATAAGAGTTGAAATTCCAACAGCTCATGATGGCTCTTGAAGTCTATCAATCACTCGATTGAATGAGCAAAAGAAAGTTGTGAAATAAGTTTAGCCTTTAACAACTAAGCCAGAATTCAAATGTTACGTTTTTTTTAGATATTCTTTGGCATTTTTATGCTTTATTGATAGTGTAGAGACAGAGTTGACATGGGGCAGAGAGGGGAGTGACATGCAGAGAACGACCGCGGGCTGGAATCGAACCCGGGTCCGCTGCTGGCAGAGGCCCATGGGGGGGATGCCCTACCAACTGAGCTAAGGGCGCCCCAAATGTTACGTTTTTAACAATATTAGAAATGCATAGAGCGCTGTGTTAACGGGTCAATTTTATCCATGCAACATAATCTGAACATGAACTGTTTATGCCAATACACTGGCCCTGTGTTTACTTTGTTTGGTCCTGTTTGTTTTGGAGCTCAAAACAGAATACAAGTCACTGTTTATAACCTTTTTACTGGTCTGCTGATGAAGAAACAAATGACATTTCCATTGGGCTAACACAGGGAATCCTCATCCATGTTCCCATTTGGTTTGATAATGTAGCTTAAAGCAGCCAACAGTGTTGCTTATCCCATGTCTGAAATGCTATAATGTTGCCCTGGACTGATTCCTGCTTACTTCAAAAATAGACAGACAGTTTAAGCATGTACTTCTTGTGTCATCTCATGAAGCTAAAGGTGCTAATCCACTCCTACCTCTACATCAGACAATCAAAACTGAAGAAAGAAATCATTGGTGCCATCGTAACCCTCCATATAGGACTTACTGTATAAATCTCAAAACTCTGCAGCCCCGTAACACCCAGGAAACAACTTGATCAGACTTTTCCCCATATGGTAGACGGTCAGAACACTGTGCACCAAAATAACCAGACACAAGAACAATGTATTTCCATGGGCCATCACTCCGACGAGCAGTTTAATGTCTCATATAGTGTCAGTTTCCACAATTTACAGAAATACTTGACATGTTCATATACATTGCATGTTGTTGATCTCACACTATGTGCACACACACACACACACACACACACACACACACACACACACACACACACACACACACACACACACACACACACACACACACACACACACACACACACACACACACACACACACACACACACACACACACACACACACACACACACACACACACACACACACACACACACACACACACACACACACGTCACTTCAAAAAGTCATAGTAAAGTCATTTAACAGATTACTTTTAATATCTGGAAATTCTAAAAGGGGTTCGGTCACTCATCAATATCACTTAAACAAGTTGTTAAAACGTACTAAGTTGCAAAAAAAGGAACTAAAGTTCTTGACAATTACTTGTAAGTTAAGCAAGGCACATTTGAACCCATTGAATGTGTCACAGTATGAATTGCTACATAATAGTAATTCATAAATGGCAAAATATTAACTCAGCTTGAACACAATTAGCTTGGGGTGGTTAAGAGTTGATTGCATATTGTCTTGCAACAAAAAGCCACAGAAAAAAAGGTTGAAGTTGCCCTGGAAACTAAGAGCTACATGCTCCACTGCTAAAGGGAAGTAAAGCATGTGCTTGAGATGAGGACCCAATGAAAGGCTACTTTATGAATAGACATGTAGGGGAGAACGGGGTAATTTGTCACACGGGTTGGTTGTCACAATCGTTATATCTCGGAACCAAAAGGCGCTGTCTGTGAAATTTTGGTATGTAAATATCCAGAATTGGAATCAGAGGTCACCTACATAGTCTTCCTTGGAGTTAGACTGCTGAATTTGAGGTGAGACGACTGTTTGTGTTTTTCATGTCAAATTGAAAATATTTAGCTCCTCAGTAAGAAAAGAAAAAGAAAAAAGGGCAACAAAATCAAAACAACCCAGTGCATCCCAAACTAGACCAGCTGCCAAGGCTACAGTAAGTTATGTAGGCCTATTTGTCAACTTGACAATGCAATTAACCTTTCTAATTTAGTTCTACTTGCTTGCCTTCTTTTTAAGATTATTCCCATTAAGATAACATTGTGACAAACAACCCCATAGTGTTTGACAACCGACCCTTTGATGGGGTTGGTTGTCACAATGTGTAAGGGTGTCTTTGATGATTAATTTCTTCTTTATTACAATAAGTTAGAAAAAGTGAGGGGTACACATTTCAAGCCAACACATTAAGCTTCAATTTAATGTAGGAATGACTATTGAAAGATGTTTAGGTGATAAGCAATTCTCACTAGAGTAAAAAGTGTGCCTACTTACCCCGTTCTCCCCTACTTGCATAGAAAGCCTGTCTGGCATGCTGGTCTTATAGGGCTATGACAATCAGGGATAAAACTATACATCAGGTCGGCAATCAGGCCACGCCCCCTTTGGGGGGAAAACAAACCGAACGTGCCATTGACTATAATGCAAAATTGCGGTCCAAAACAGCACAAAAAGAAAACGATCAGAGGTAAATAAGTTAAAATTTGACTGACCGACACAATGTCAAGATCCTTTACAACAACTCTGCAGGCTGGATAACGTTAAAGACACTTATAAATGATTAATTTGATCAATCTAAAACCATGTCTTTTTAGTCTCTCTGCATCAAGCTGGCGCAATGATCCGACCCATTGGCCAGAGATATCATGCCCTGATATATATCTTCACCTCACTGAGTCTCTATGTAAGCTGATTACACGTGAAATAATTGTTATTTTAAGTTTTGTTGTCTGTAATAATGCTTACTATGTTAATAGTATAGCGCTATGCCTTGACTAGACTGTACCAACGGTCCTAACGGCTCTTTACGATGGCAAACTCCCACTGGATGCAGAGCACAGGGGAAGCCGGGAGCTTCCTGCTGTCATACAGACCTTATTTAGGGGAATTTTTGGGGGCATGGCGAAGGAATAAAACCATGATGTTTGTTTTTTACTTAGTAAACCACTCAACAGCTCAGGACATTGCAGATTTGAGCTATAACGGCTTATTTTTAATGATCGCGCTGTCTGTGTCAATGGAGTAAGCCGTATTGTTTTCCCCCCAAAGGGGGCGTGGTCACTAGAGTTCCGTCTAGATGACGTATTGCCGACCTGATGTATATACTATGAGTTTTTTCCCCTTAAAGCTGGGGGATTCTCTGTTCTTATTGGCTGTTGGGACTTTCCATTCACTTTGGCAAGACTTTGCTGGCATAGAGCATGTCAGGGAGGGACCATAGGGGAGGGACCAAAGAGAACAAGTGGAGCGGTTGAGGTATTTGGATTCGAATCTCTATCCCAACTGCCATTTTCTCCCCAAATCCTCCACCCCAGCTTTAATATTGAGTGTTTAGCCATCATTAAAACAACCTTATACAAGCTGATTTCAAAAACACTGCCTCTGGAAACTGAACTAAATATGTGGCGTATTGTGCTTCAAATGTGCCTATATAGCAGGTACAGTAAACAAAGGGGACCCACAGTAGCTAGCAACATACCCGTTAACAGAGCCTGGGCAGTGTATTAACACCAGATTTCTTTTTTCAGCGGACACACAGTACAGACAGGTAACGGATCGTGAGGAGATATTCACAGATTTTGACAAAAAGGGATTTTGACAACAAGCATTCTCAAGAATTGCTGACTTTTAAAGAGGCCCGTAGCTCTTTGTTGAAGGAAAAGTTTAACGTTGTGTGAACATTTACTTATTCACTTTCTTAGATGAGAAAATTGTCTCCTCTCTCGTGTGCTCACCAGAAGCCTAACTTGGATAAGGGTAAAGTCTAGAAAAAGAAGGAGAGGGCAAGGTGCTTTAGACGGAGCTGGTAGGCAGATTTGGTTAGCTCTGGCTAGACTTGAGAACAAAGACGTTGGGAACCTTAACTTTTTATGTTTCCTGAATGGCAATTCTCACAATTTACGTTTCGTCTTTTAACCGCGGATTGTAGAGTTATTGTATGGAGAATTCGATGGTTTGGTTATCAAATCATAACGTTACGATACGATATACTGTTAAATTAATGCCCTGACAGTTACAATAAATAAAAAAACATATGAACAAAACAATAAGGCACCAACTGTACCAATCACAATAAAATTGATCATGAAGTATTGCACACATCCCGTGGAAAAAATATATATTCCACGTAACATATAAATCCCCTCACCCCACAGAAAAACACCATGGAACTATGACAAGCTCTACAGCCTCAAGCAGCATAGAAGTTGTATAAAAGTTGCACAGAGGTGGAAACAAAAAAAATTACAACGGGTAAGTAACAAGCTCTTTTAACACCCTGCAGGACTGTCTAGTGGACCTCAGGCTTGTTCTTAATACAGACAAAACAAAATATATGTGTTTCTCCAGAGCAAGCACTATACATTTTAATGATCTTAATATTCATACAAATAATGGATCTCAAATTGAAAGAGTCACTGAATATAAGTATCTCGGCATCTGGATAGATGAAAAAGTATCTTTTAAATTTCACATAAAAAATCTTGTCTGTCTGCGACAAAAGATTGGATATTTTTATAGGAACAAAGCCACCTTCCCGTTGTTCAGTAGGAAAAGGATTATTGAGGCAGTTTTTATGTCTGTCCTTGATTACGGCGATGTGGTTTATAGGCATGCATCTCATTCATGTCTTAAACTCCTAGACTCCGTTTTTCACTCTGCCTTAAGGTTCATTACAGGAGATGCTTATGACACTCACCATTGTGTTTTATATGAAAAGGTTGGGTGGTCCTCTCTTAAAGAGAGACGTGATGCACATTGGCATATTTTTATATATAAAGCCCTGACCGGAAAGCTACCACTCTATTTGACAACAATGCTGCATATTTCAGATGGGCTTTATCATACCCGCTCAACTGAAATTCTCATGTTATATGTTCCATACGCCCGGTCTGACCTTGGTAAAACTGCTTTTAGCCACAGTGCCCCTGACTCCTGGAACAGCCTACAACATCAAATTAAAATAAATACACTCATAACTGTTAACCAATTTAAAGTTATTATTTTGAATCAGCCCCACTCCAATTGTAACTGTTTTAATTAGGCTATTGTTCTGTTTTATTCAATTGATCTGAATGTTTTAATTGTTGTTGTCTCTTTGTAAGCTTGTTGTGTATTCTTATTGTATATTGTGTATCTGTAATTCTCGACGTCATTGTGAAAGAGGGTAACCCTCAATTGATCTTTCGAGAATAAATAAAGGAAAATGAAAAATGAAAATGAAATACAATGAGGGACTCTGAAATCACAACGAACCCCCAAAAGCAGCGTACAAAGTAGTCTTTTTTGTTTAAAATGTTATTTTCTGGTAATCCTACTTGATCCCAATTGGAGTCATGCCTCCATCTTTGTGACAGTTCACCCACAGAGAGCATTAATAAGTGATTGTCTCACCTCCAAGTGAGAATCCCAGGTACATTTACATACAGGAAATAACTGGCTGATGTTATAGACATGCACAGAAATCCCTAAAGATGCTGCCGTGTACAGGGGTTTGAAGTTCTACTGAATAACAACAGACAGCTGTCGAGATGTTGTGTGGGAGAGTGATGATAGGGTCAGGTGAAAAATAATGCACGAAAGAAGGAGCAGAGATGAGTTTTGGATATGTGTGGAACGCAACATTGGTTCTGGTATAACATCCGGAGACTAATCTATCTATCTATCTATCTATCTATCTATCTATCTATCTATCTATCTATCTATCTATCTATTGTGGTGGCGGATTTTGCATATGATGTATGTCTGGACTCAAATGTTAGAATGCTTATTAATGAAATAGGAAACATTTGCTACAGGCCTGTATAAAACATACATTGACTGTTTTAGTGTAAACTGACTAACTGAAATGTAGTTTCAACCATCCCCCTCAATCTCCCGAGTGGAGCCAGCCTGACTATACATTTGAAAGGTGACAATGATCCTGCAGACAGCCTCCTGCTGTTCTGGGGCAGCCTGCCCCACCCACGATTATAATATGAATGTATATCTCAAGCCCTGTCTGTCTCCCAAACCTGTCTTCCCCTCCTTCCCCTCACCCAGCCTACCTGTCTGTCTCTTGATTACCTGTCCTTAAATAGTCCATGATTTTGAGTGAACTTTGTCACTCTTTGCTGCACGTTACATGTGTTGGAACTAGTGACCTCTCCGCGGAGAATTCTTGCTATTCTTGATTGAAAATAAACCTGATGCTATACACTATATCACCGTTTGCTTGACTTTTCTCACCACAGTAATTGGCGAGTTAATTCCAGGAAGGAGAACACCGGCAGAGGGTCCACGGGACCGGACAACAGCAAGCCCTTCCATTTCGGGACAGAGAGGACCTCTGTTGGCCGTCCCGTGGGGAAACTCTGTCATCTCCTCCGAATCGGTATGTGAGAATATGTTTTGTTTTAAAGCAACAACAATTGGGTTAAAGGATTACTTCTAAGGACATCTCTGTAGGAATTTTTACACTACAGTCGGAGCGAAACTCTCCCGTTTAAATTTACTTGGAAGTGAGCATGAACTTTAATTAACCATTAATGTAATAAAGCTAGAACGCCAAAGTGAACAGCCACGAGTTAGCTTCGGCCCGGGTGCTGTGTGACTGTTAATGCATCTGAATGGCCTTCCGCCAAGCACCGGACTGGAATTGACGAATTAGTCTTATTTGTTCAAGTTGAACTGAGCAGGTTGAGAGGAAGGTTTTAGGTAGTTTAGTAATTGGTAATGTTACTTGTTCGGTTGACGGACCGGGACAAGCAGCTGGACAGTGCTTTCATTTGTACTAATTTTCTTTTCTCCAGCAGGTTTTAACTCCTTTAAAACTTTTCCCTTCTTGTGAACATAGCATAAGGGCAGAGTTGGCCCTCTATTTTGGTTGTTTTGTTGACAGTGGAGAGTTCTGTGTTTTACAAAAAAAAAAAAAAAAAAAAAAAGAGAGAGAGAGAGATTTTAGTTTTCTTGGAAAGCCTGAATTATTAAACAGGTCCTTCTGGGAGATTAAACTAGAATTGTTAACCCTTTTACAGACCAAGATATTTGTGTTGGTGGGGCTTGTTTTCGATCAAATAGCAAGAATTTTGAAATTTCATAAGTGTTTTATTGTTTGTCTTTGTTTTATTGTATTGTTTGGTTGCAACTGTTTCTTTTTTCCTTCCATTCTGTTGTGCTTTGTGTTAACTAGACAAAAACGTGCCGACCCGGGTGGAAAGGTAAGTTGGTAGTTTTGTGTGTGCTTTTCTTTGGTTTTCTTTAACATGGGAAAGGCTTCTAGCAAAAAAGCGAGGGAGAATATTCCCATCCCAGATACGCCAATTATTTTGCATATGAAAGCACACTATGGGCTTTCAGCTGTGACTCAAATACATGTATGGGTTCGTTTCGGTTTCCCTGTCGGCGGTAGCTTCAGCGTCACTCAGCTAATCAACCTTAGAACACAATTGCAGGCAGAGGAAACCCGTACGGCGCACATGAAAAGTAAAAATTGTTTTAGCGCCGACTGGCGGGCATTTTACCAATGGTTTGACGAAGCGACAAGACGGAGCAATTGGTGCCAGCCAGCGGGGGACAAAGTAACTCCATTTGTGTCTCAGGGCTTATGCTTACAGGTCGCCCGGAGCCCCAGACAACAACGTGCTCCGGAGACAACACACGCTGCCGCAGCCGGCATGCCCACGGCACAAACCACATGCGGGCCTCCGCCCTACGTCCCATTATACCCAGACCTGAGACACCTCAGTGTGGTTGCGTTAAACAAGGTGGCGTCTACCTCTGTTCCCGTTCCAGTTCTGCCCTCCAAGCTACTGGACCCGGTGAGTATTGCACCATTACTTCACAGAATGTCTGAGGACGCACTTCCCTTGATGGAAGTGGCCAGGCCGGCCGAACCCGCTTTTGTTCAGCGGCCTTGGGATACTTATGTGCTTTTAGCCGCTATGTGTTATCTCCCAGCACTTAAAGATGTTGGAGAGACACGTTTTTTGGAAGCGTTACTGGTTTTCTGTGCCGAGTTCAGACCAACTACCGCTGAGTTACGACTCATTTTGTTCGCTATATTGGGTAATGACTGGGCTAGTGTTTCAGCTACTTTCCCTCCAGAGCTCCAGTGCCAAACGGTTCCTGTCACCCCAGAGCATTTCTGTTTTTCAGTGCTCTAAACTCATCGCATTCTGCAGCCATTACACGTTTGCTTTTGCATGCTGGCTTCAACCTTGGAGGTTAAGGCCTCGTCTGTCTTTTAGCTACCATTTAATTCCCAGTTCAGATGGCTTTGCTATCCCCTTGTCTAGATTCAGCAGCCTATCTGTCTTTTAATTCCTTTTGAGTTTGGAATTGTCCTGTTGTTGGAAACACAAGTCTTTTTCTGTGGCTGGACTAGCCACACGCAAACGGAGCCGGCCTTCGAGGCTGGTTGACGTGTTTTCACTTGTTTTTGCTAGTTTTGTGTTTTTCTTTCAGATGATTTTACTGTGGGCTCATATGGCGTCATGTTCATTTCCGCTGCTCTCTCCAGCAGAGGAGCAGCGTCAAACACTTTTCCAGTTGTCTCCCTTCAACAAGACAGGGATACTGCCACCTAAGATGACTCTGTTAACAAATGCCTTGATTACACCTCCTGTGTATACATGGATCCTCTGTAGCAAGAAGGCTACTCACATTTTTGCTGTCTTAGCTGGCCTAGCCTGTATACATGCATGTGTCACTTTTGCCACGTTTCTAGCATTAATTTTGGTTACCTAGCCTCCATTTAGAAAGGGGACTAGTTCTTCTGCTTTAAAAACTACTTTTCCTGGTTCAAGCTAAACTCCCTCAATTACATCTCTTTAAACCACAGATAAAAATGCGCAGCCACCTTTAGAGTAGCTGATTAGTCTACTTGATTGCTTAGCCTACTGACCTTTTCAGCCACAGTCGAATGTTAATGCCCCCCCATGCGTCTCTTTAGCTTTAGCATCTCTTTAGCTTTGTAACACAGATGCATCGACACCTTTTGCACACCACACAATTAGCTGCCCTTGCCACTGATTGCCCTTACGGTATAGACACCCTCTATGCCTTTTACTACAACGCTTTCATTTGCATTGCTGCCTTGCCCCGTTCAAGGAAATCTGTTTTTTTATATGATACTAATGTCCTTTTTCTCCAGCAGGTTTTAACTCCTTTGAAACTTTCCCTTTCTTGTGGAAATTGCATTTGGGCAGGGTTGGCCCTCTTGTTTGGTTGTTTTGTTGACAGTGGGATGTTTGGTGTTTTGCACCGAGCAAGAAATGTTTTGTATAGTTCTCTATGGTCTGTCCCAGAGAGGGGGAGAGAGAAAGAGGGATTTAGTGTTTCCTGTTGTTGTGGTTGTTAATATTGGTTGTTCAGAACTGCAGAGTTCTGATCTCTGGTTTTGCCAAAAATCAGTCGGTTGGCTTGTTTTTCTTTCCTTTTCTCTCTCGGTGTTGTGTGTGACAACTCTGGCGTCTGCCTGACCATTAGACAAATTGGTCACCTTGCTGCCGGCATTTTTGAATGCTTGATTTTTGTATGTTTGTGTTTTTGTTGTTGTTTGGATTAACTCTGTACACTTGGGTGTGTATTTCAGTTTTCCTGTTGCGCGCAGCGATCGTTTAAGCTTTGCTTAAACTTGTTTCTTGTTTTGCTACTAACTTCATCTTTGCTTCCCGACTCTTGTAGGTGCTGATTATTTCCCTGGAAATATGCTTATCTCATTCTATTGCTATACCTGTTTTCTTTTATGTTTCTTTTTACTGTTTCTCACATTCTGTGGTTTTCCTAAATCCTAACACAACTCATTTTAACACAACTAACTTTGTAATTTGTTTTGTTTTATTTGCTGCACATTATCAACATGTTGCTGCAAACTTGTTGATGTTTCACCACAGTTTACATTGTTGGCCTTGCAGGTCCGATCGGTAAGTTTATTATGGTTACGTTTTGCTTGATGACTGCATCCAAAAGGTAAGATCACTTTGTTTATTTGACAAGTCAACATTGTTGTTCTTTATGGTTTTGACTTGCTATAAGTGTTATCTTCTTTCCTTTTTAAACTAATTTAGTGGGCCTTTTTAATTCTCAATTTGCAATGTTGATACCTCATGTCGCTGTCTCTTTGATTATATTTGAACAATATCCTTCTCTCCTCTGCAAGATGCGTCACAGTGAAAGCAGCAGTGTTTCCCCCTGTCCTGTCCTGTCTGGAAAAGCCTCCACTGTCCCATCCAGACCTGGAGCTTTGGTGGTTGACTCTGCTTCACGGCACCCGGCCTCAGAGCAAGGCCAAGTTGGCTACACGGTGATTTCTGCATCCAACACACACATTAGTGACAACCCTTTTGATGCTATTTCCTGCTGTCAACTGTCACTGTCACGGTCACTCCCCTGTCCTCTCTTTCTGCTCTCCACAGACTGGTGAAAGATGCACTATCACGACCAGCCACCACCCGAGGATCGGTTTGTGGTCTAGGCTCCCAGACGAAGGTTCTGACTAGGCAAGCGATGGACGGGACCCTTTCAACTCCTCCTCTCCTCCATGACGGCCGTGAAGGTTGCAGAACGGACCACCTGGATCCATGCCAGTCACAGCGAACGGATCGAGAGGCACCTACAGGACTACAGCCCACCAGCATGGACCAGATGACATCAGCTGGACCAGCACCAGCCACGACGAAGAAGAGGACGGCCAAACCACCTCGCTCCATGGAGAGCCAGACGACGCCCTACCGCGCTTTGGGCTTTAGTCTTGATGTGTCTGGCCTGCGTCCCCCCCCCCCCCCCCCAGATGTGAAACACCGCTTTCCTATTGTCTGTCTACAGGACCCTCATCGCCGTCGAGGGTGCACAGTGTGCGCCCTCCATGCTTTCAGACCTGATGGAAAATGTCTGCCTTTCTGCTACCCTTGGGGCTCTTTGAACTTTACAGGCATTCTAGGACTATTTTGCCTTATCGTTTTTGGTTTCAGCTTTTCATTGTTTCTTTGGCCTTAAACTTTTGTTTTGTTTTTTTTGTTTCTTTGGTTTAATGTTTTTCCTCTTTGGAATTCGATTTGAGGTTTTTTCACATTAAACTCGCTTCTTGATATTTTGGCCTTCTCCTTTGATTATTGGCCTGTCCTGGGTTTATATTTTTTCCTTACGAGGTTTTTATTATTCCCTGTTATTCCTTTTGCCTTACCTTTTGACTGTTTTGGGGTTTATTTTTTTCTCCCCTAGTGTATATTTTGCCTTACTGTGGTTTGCTATCTTTTATGTTATCATAATATGATAAAAAGAGAGAAGTGTGGTGGCGGATTTTGCATATGATGTATGTCTGGACTCAAATGTTAGAATGCTTATTAATGAAATAGGAAACATTTGCTACAGGCCTGTATAAAACATACATTGACTGTTTTAGTGTAAACTGACTAACTGAAATGTAGTTTCAACCATCCCCCTCAATCTCCCGAGTGGAGCCAGCCTGACTATACATTTGAAAGGTGACAATGATCCTGCAGACAGCCTCCTGCTGTTCTGGGGCAGCCTGCCCCACCCACGATTATAATATGAATGTATATCTCAAGCCCTGTCTGTCTCCCAAACCTGTCTTCCCCTCCTTCCCCTCACCCAGCCTACCTGTCTGTCTCTTGATTACCTGTCCTTAAATAGTCCATGATTTTGAGTGAACTTTGTCACTCTTTGCTGCACGTTACATGTGTTGGAACTAGTGACCTCTCCGCGGAGAATTCTTGCTATTCTTGATTGAAAATAAACCTGATGCTATACACTATATCACCGTTTGCTTGACTTTTCTCACCACACTATCTATCCATCCATCCATCTATCTATCCATCCATCCATCCATCCATATTCCTATCTATCACTTTAAGATGCAAGAGCAACACACAGAAAAATATAAACTCAACTGATCCTCACTGATATTGGATTTCTTGGCCCTTTCTTTCTTTACCAACCGTTTCTAAGCCAATCTAAATAAACTCTGCAAAGCCGACACAAATCACTGAGTATAAAAAAGTTGGTCTGTTTGCTCCCCTGTCTGAATACAGATTGAACGACAACAAAAAGGGTTCTTTTCAGCACACCACCATATTGTGTGGAGGCTCCGGCTCATCCCGGGACTCTCTCTAGGGAACATCTATAGTTCTGCAGCACCAGCAGACTGAAACTAAACTCCATCCATCACACTTAATAGGAAGCTGCCCACCTCCACCTTGCCACCAATATGCCAGGATGTGTAGGGGGGATTAGAGAGGGGATTTTCTGCTAGCGAGAAGAAAAAAATAATCTGTGAATAACCCGTTGCCGTGTTTTTCATTAGGAGAAGCTGGAACTGTTTAAGGTTAATTACTGACTAGGGGGGGAAAGGGGGGGCGGGGGGGTGGAAGCTCAAAAGAATATATAAGTCCCTGTATGGTTGTAGGTTAGATTATTAAACAACTGATTTGACTAAGACGAGGCACATTTTGAAAGAGCAGCTTCGTAAAGGTGGAGTCAGTGATTCTGGAGGATGCTTGTTGGAAATTACTTTTTGTCAAAAATCTGTGAATATTTCCTCACAATCTTACGTGTGTGCAAAGGGGGCCACGGTAGCAAGAAACATGCCCGTTTACAGAGCCTAGGCTGTGTGTTAACACTGGATTTTTTTTAGCGCACAGTATGGACAAGTAGCGGATCATGAGGAGATATTCACTGATTTTTACAAAAATGTATTTTGACAACATGCATTCTCCAGAGTTGCTGACTACACTACACAAGGATACAATACTAAGGACAAAAAAGACCACAATAAGCAGAGAAACACATATTTCATCCTTTTCACTCTTTAGAAGTTCTGGGAGAATGCACACAGAAAAGGGCAGCAGTACGACAATATGGCCTTGCCAATTCAAAAATACTAAACCGTTTCAATTACTTGAAAATGAAAAAGTGGCGAAAGGTAAGAGCCAGAGATTTAAATTCTTATCAACATCTAACCTTTTTCTTTCTCTCGTTTAACACATCTTCACGCTTAAATGAGCAATGTATTTCTCTAGGCAGATGAGTTTATAGAGAGCATATCACAGAAATTATAATTATGGCAGCACGACTCTAGCTGTGATTATCATACACTTTTATATTTAAACGGAAGTGCTGTGTGAAAATCACAGCAAATCATTTTTTAACATACTTTAACCTTAGTGCGTTGCTGTGTGTGTGTGTGTGTGTGTGTGTGTGTGTGTGTGTGTGTGTGTACCTTAACTTCGTTTCACCTGCACAACCAGCTCTCCTCTCTGACTTTCTACCCTCAGTTCTTGGCTGAGATCCTCCATTCTGTTTGTGAAAGTTCTGACCATTTGTTTGAGCCCTGTTTAAAGTTGGAGTCAGTGATTCTGGAGAATGCTTGTTTTTGTTGTTGTTGTCAAAATCAGGTAATATCTCGTCAGGATCCACTACCTCTCTGTAGTGTATGTGCGCTGAAATTATTTCCAGTGTAAATACTTTATACACAGCCTAGGCTCTGTAAACAGGTATGTTGCTAGCTACGGTGGGCTGTCTTTGTTAACATACCTTTTGTCTACATGCCTATTTACAGAGGCCTATGGACTGTGTATTAACGCCATATATTTTTTTCCCGCATAGACACGGTACGGAAAGGTAACGGATCGTAAGGAGATATTATCTCATTTTAAAAATCACTGACTCCTCCTTTAAATGTTGTCACTCTAATTTCTCTTCCACGTCTGATGTAAATTCATGGCAATCTGACGGAATGCCCTGTTTAATGTAGATCTTCATTTTTACAAAGCCGCGCCAGAAGAGAAGTGGAGACTGTTTATTGGCACTTTCAGTTACTTATTTTTTCCATGATTTTTCCAAGTGCTCGGAGTTCATTTAAAGGTAAACCGCCTCCTGAATGACTGAGCACATTTAAAAATTTAAAATAAATAAATAAATAATAATGTATTCTGCCGAAGTGAATCCCAAGATTGGATTAGATGTAGAGCACATTCAGGCGTAAAATGTTTCTTTGCATCAAATTAGATAAAAATTCTGATATAACATTACAAATGCAGATCGATAATGCACTATGCATAAAAGCCAGACTGTGTTTTGACAAGGTGAAAGCACTACTTGAGAATACAAATCAAACTGTGGGATTGAGAGAAAAAAATTTGCTTTTTACTTTATCAATTTGCTGTATTTCTTGAGAATATTATTAATCATTGCTGTTTTGGTTGAGGCGCCAGTAACAAGGAGCTATTTTAAAAAGTAAACACAACTAAATAAGACATATTCACACTGGCATTCTGCTACTTATCACCACTATACACAAAATATTATGTGACCAGTGACCACTGCTCCAAACAATTTCAACACTGTACCTCCAGCTCTGCGTGGAATTATAATTAGTGAGACAAATGCAACAGCGCCTGTATTAGTACGTTGTCAGAGCGTTTGCATCATTGGGGTCATAGTTGCTTTTATATCATAAAATTCAATTAAGATTGTTCCTGAAAATACCTCCATTTTATTCCCATATTTACAATAAATAACACAATTTTAAGAGTATTCTGCAACAATATTTGCGAGCACGCCTGCTTTAATAACAGGGGTTGACACTAAGGTTTCAAATGCACTTGCCCATAGGGCAAGTACAGGTAATGTTTTACTTGCCCGAATGTTGTGTTCACTTGCCCAAAAAAAACTGTTAAACAATGATATATACAGTATAGGCTAATTGAATTATACATTTTAGCGATCTCTTATCTCTTAAATGCAAACACTGCTTACTAGTCTCATCCTGACCACATAAAACGAACAACAATTCATATAAGCCTATATATCATGACATCACACACTACACCAAGCGCTTGGTCCTGCTGCAGCATCGTGAAAGGGCCTCTTTTTGCCGTGCACCTTGCCCAGGGGCTCAGAAAACTCAGTCTAGCTCAGAGTCAAGCTGAATGTTAGCTTCCACAGAACAATTTTACTTATTTAAAACGGTCACATTGCCAAAAAGTGATCGTGTGCCATAAAATGATTAAAGTCCACCATGTTAAAGCTATTGCCCAGTTATACTGTAAGTAAGAGGGGGATCATTCATTTCTATTCATATTGATACCATTATAAAGACTCCACAATCCAAATCTTTATCGATACCTTTCTATTATTTTGTTTAAAGAGAACTGGTATTATTGCTTTAATTGCTTATATGATGAGCAGAGCTCAGGATAGGACTTTAAGCAGGTCATAATTCCATATTTAGGCCTACTATTTAGTTTATATTGCTGGGAAAACAATTTTTTTACCCAAACTGTAGGCTATTATTCAAGCTTCCCGCGAAAAACTAAAATTTCTTATTTTCTTGATGTTACATTTGAACACATCATGATGTCATTTTATTGACCTGTGCCTAATAATCATTTTACTGAGCCGACCTGAACACATCACATTTGAACCGTTTGCGATTTTTTTTAGCTAACTAGGTCTTATCCTGCAGATTTTAATATGGATTTAAAAACTATCCGATTTTTTAACTGCGGGACTTGCTACAGTCTCTCGTTTGTTGATCACCGCTGCATTGAATGAATGATGAGACGGTGCGGAGCCCGTCTGCAGCGGCAGCGGCTCAGCAGACAAGTTTTTTTTTTTTTTTGGAGACGGAGCGGGTGGAAGGAGTTTCTTCAAGACAGTCGAAGGTAAAACACTTTTACAGTCCGTGATGCGGTCCAGTGATGGAATAATACGCTGAAGTAGGCCTAATTAGATGAAGATGACCCGACTCGATATTTAAAATGATATAATGTGACCTAGCCTACTGTCGATAAGCTCAAACGTTATTGATTTCTGGGTTTTGAATATAGCAGAACCAGGTCCGTAGGATAGAGCCGGCCTTCGGAACGTAGACAGCGAAACTGCGCGCACACAGGCTGTGTGTGTAGTGTGTGTGTGTGTGTGAGAGAGAGAGAGATAGAGAGATCGAGTGCGAAAGAGCGACCGTGATGCTGCTGGCTGCCGCGCGCAGCTGCTCAATTGCGAATATAGCCGATCTATTTTGTGTTAGTTAGCGGGAAAAAAAATGTTTTGCAGACTGTAAAACACATGAATACATAGCCTAGACTACAGACAAACCCTCTAAAATCCACTTGCCCGTCCGGGCAACCAAGAAGCAATCTCAACTTGCCCAAACATTATTTTCAGTTGCCCCGGGCAAGCGGGCAACCGTTAGTGTCAACCACTGAATAATGTAATTGGGTGAAAGGAAGCATAGACAGTCAAGATGAGGGCAACTGCTGAGGTTAGTGGGAAGAAATTGTTGGCTGCATTTGGCCAGTCGTAAAAATATGATTCAGAAATTCTCTAATAAACACAATGTAAAAAAAAGGTGCCATTATAAGTAAAAGTCCTCCAATAACAAGAGAAAACTCATTCAAATGAAATAAACTGAAAAAGTCCTCTGTTCAGCTGTCATACTATATATGAACAAGAAATACGACATACATATTGCCATGTGATGAAATGCATGTGCAACATGCAAACTAAATGTAAAAATGTTACTCACACTGACTGATTATATATTGGGTAACCAAAGTATGTTGCAGACCTAAACTAGGAGAGTTGAAAGGCAGAATCCACTAATAACGATCAGATAACACGTTGGCAAGATTTTACAACAGATAGAGAGGCTTAAAAAACTTCCCTTTTCATCTTAACTTCCCTCTTCATTGTTGTCAATGCATGGCTGGTTGCTAAACAGGACGCCTTCTAATCGGCTTTCACAGAAATTGTAGAGGAGGAAATAAAGGCTGTGTCTCTTTAAAAAAGAAAAAACATTTCACTTGAAAAATACCCAGAAAGAGACATGCCCAGTGAAAGCAAATGAGTTTCTCAGACACCTCGCCACCTAAGCAGCAGTGAGAAGAACTCATATGGAAAAACACTGATTTGGTACACCAATATTGTAACAGAATCAGGTACAATTTAATATGTCTTCATGCGTGTTGTTACACACCTGCCCAGGCTGTGAAAAAACATGATTAGAAAGTTTAAACCTGTTTTTTTCTTTCTTACAGCCATGACGTACAGTCAGAGTAATCAACACTTGTTTCACACACATCAGCTTCACAGTGATGGATCGCTGATGTTTGAATATTCATCACGTCTTTCAGTTTTTCTTCCAACCATCCATTCTACTTTGGAGAGGGAAACAATTATTTTCTTTTTCCAAAAACTGGTTTAATTTTTTCTCCAAGGATGTAAGCATTTATTCAAATATGATGGCGTTTTTTTTTGTTTTTTTTTTCAACTTGTCACTGTTGTACAGTATGATTTTAAGATCTTTCTAACCTTTATGTATACAGGTAAATCCCATTGAGACCGGAGAGTCTTTTGCAAAGGGAGACCTGTTCCCATTTACACGTTACCATTCACACACACATAGCAGGATAACTATCGACATTCATACAAGGCAAGGTGGGTGAGGTGTCTTGCCCAAGGACACAACAACCATGAAACAGGTGGCAGGGCGGGGAACCGCCAACCCTTCGATCACTGGCCGACCCACTCTACCACCTGAGCCACAGTCGCCCCTTTCCTTTAATGACTGACTTTAGTGCTTTTAAATAATTATCGATTTGGTTGATCTTTCAAACGAAAAAAATAACCGCTCCACTGTATTTTATCTCTTTTTTTCTATTATTGTCGCGTGTCTTTGATAATTGTATGTTTCTTTAAATATGAAACTCGCAAGGCATGTCATTGTGACAGCTGCATTTCTTGTACGAAAGGTGCTATACGAATTTTCATTATTATTTCTATTAACCAAATTAGTATTATTATGAATCTATAGTCATCGTACTGCAATTCCTTTCATACAATGTCCAATCTGCCCCACACAGAATCAGACACTCTGTCACTTCATATAGATTTACACACAGCAGGGGTTTCACAATTGCACCATTGGTAGATAAGGATATACGTCTTGCTGAAAGAGGGTTGAATTCCCAGGATTAGGTATACACTCTCAAATCCTTCAGAAGAGCCTCTGTGGGCAGGAGACACACATCCTAAAAATCAGGTCAGTCCGTAAATAATGTGTGAATGTTGGCTTGGTATATGTGCTTCTGGACAACCTCCCTCAAATCAGTGTTTTTTCTAAGGGTGGGACGTCTGTAAAACAAAAAGAATACCTAACAATTAAATCTTAAGATGCTTTATTAATCTTACTATTATGCCCCTAAGTGAAGTCAACTCCATTATTATTACTATTATTATAATTAATTCATATTTCTGACCTCTTTCCTAACATTCTTTAGAAGTTTAACTTTGCAATGCTCTACTCGGAAGCCCTCACTCTCGATTTAATGAAGTTGATATCACATTCAGATCTTTCACTTGCTCATTTTAAAAGCCCATGACACACTCTCTCTCTCTCTCTCTCTCTCTCTCTCTCTCTCTCTCTCTCTCTCTCTCTCTCTCTCTCTCTCTCTAATAAAAGCTTAAAAATGCCAAAAAAAAAAAACATTTTAAAAACAGCATAATTTAATCTACAATAATTGGAGCAGGTAGAAGGTTTGTAAATGTTATCCTGTATTACATCTCCAACCGAGGAAGCCTGTGCATCCGATCTACAGACTTTGACACAAAGTGAGTCCTCAATATTGATTTTGTTTTTGTTGCATTCAACAGTATTTAACTTGATGGTCTAGCAAAAACTTACAAACGTTACATTTCAAAGGGAAAATTCCTCAATTGATTTGTAAAATCTTCTCATGGCATAAAAACAGTTAAAGAGTTGAATGATTGTGGACCATAAAAGAGCCTTTTAATCTTACTCCATATTCTTTTCATTAAAGTGCTCGTCGTAACCACATCTTTACCACGCAATAAAGAAAGTCACATATAAAGTTTAATACAGGCTGCTGCTATATAAAACCGGCAAGAAAGAATAACATAAATGTTTTTTGGTCAGTTATTTCAGTTTTATTTGTCAGCTACAATGTAATAAGACAACAATAACTAAGTAAACAGCTAATAATTCATTTTTTGTTGTCGTTTGTCTCGACAATTTCATTAAAACAAACGAAGCAGAGAAGCCTTCAGATTCAAAAAACATGATATTCAGGTGCTTTAAGACATTCATTCTCATTTTAATATGATTCCGTATATTGTCTATAGTGATTAGAGCTGCGACGATTAATCGACGAATCGATTATTAATCGATTATTAAAATAATCGCCAACTATTTTGATAATCGATTAATCGTTTGAGTAATTTTTTAATAAAAAATGTCCAAATTCTCTGATTTCAGCTTCTTAAATGTGAATATTTTCTGGTTACTTGAATCCTATTATGACAGTAAACTGAAATATACATAAAAAAATACATTTGAGGACGTCAACATGGGCTTTGTTACGGTAAGCATTGCTAGGTCATTTTGATATATTCTTTGAATTACATTTAAGTTATGATGCTGAATCATTTATTATACTTATTAACTCATGGTCTATGATGCAATCATGCTTTTAGCTAGATTCCCGGTGGACTGTTTTAAAATTTGCTTTCGAAAGAAATTATTTAGCAGTTGTTTATTTAGCTGCACAGCGCAAGTCAAGATGCAATGTTATATATGACAAAATAGTGTGTCTCAAATGTATGCATACTAGATGCAATGCAAGCTACATACTTTTAAAAGGGAGCTGCAGTTTGTAGAATAGTAAAAAAGAAAAGCTTGTGATTTGGAAAGCACGGCTAGTAAAGGGTTGGACTAAAACATTTTTTTACCTTGAGTAAGAAGCGAGCCGCCACCATTTATTTATTTTCTCTTTTTTCATACTGCAGTCACTCATCCTATTTGTTCAGCCAATTAAAATGTAGTTATGACACTAATTGACTAGAAATTAAAAAGTGCAAAGAAAAACAAAGTTAATTCCAGGCTACAGGGCCCTCCCATCGGGGGAGCGGATAGTCAGTCCTGTTTAAGAAGTTTCTGAAGCGATTCAACACGACCTTGAAGAGGGCTAGAGAGACTAGGAAGTCTAAAGTAGAAATATTTATTTAAGCTTGAATGAGGAGAACACTTTGTGCTCATAACACACAAGTTTACATCCCTCATGACATACAAGGTTTACAGTACAACCAAATAAGATTATAATAAGCATTTGTGAACATTATATTAAATATGTAATAATATAAAAGTTACTATGGTTAGCTAAATCATCATTATTGGATCATATCATTTAGCAAAACATTGAGCTTCTTCAAATTATTGAACAAAGACCAACTTGGCTGTGTTTTAAATAAAAGTTAAGAACCTTAAAACAATCATTATTACATCCAGCGATACTGCTTAGCTGCCATGTTGTATAAACACAAACACACACACACACACACACACACACACACACACACACACACACACTGTACATGCAGGTGACAAGTGTGTGGTTAGATACCATAACCCGGATAATTTTTTTGTTTTCAACGATAGAGCTTCATCCAATTAAAACATTTACATTCAGGCTAGACTCCATTGTGCTGCAGTATTATGTATTCCCCTGCTTGTCTTTTTGATGCTATTCTCCCCTGAGTTGCTGGAGTGGCCTACTTGAAAGTATTCAATAGACAATTTATTGGCAGAGTGACATTTACTTACTGGCACACATCAAAGCTACCTTTGCCAGTTGGAGCCGACTGATGTGTTGAAACCAAAAACTGAAGTGCAAACACACACACACACACACAGAACCACACTCATACAGACACACTGACACACTCTGACACACACACACACACACACACACACACACACACACACACACACACACACACACACACACACACACACACACACACACACACACACACACACACACACACACACACACACACACACACACACACACACACACACACACACACACACACACACAGCCCTAGCACCTACGGAGGTGTTAATAAAAAGGAGATTCAGCTACGGGATCAAGGTGAACAACACCCACACGGATCAGAGTGTCGGATTATTATAATGGGATTCAGAAAAAATTAGCATGAAGGAGGATTTATAATGGAAATCGGTAACAGAGATGAATGCAATAATAATACTATGATTATATGAACCTTTTACCGCTCAGATGCTGATACTGTTGTTGTGCTTAAATATAGGCTGTTGTGTTGACCAATTAAGATTTAATTATGTGAAAAACAGTGAAGTCATAATTCACTGTCTTATTTCTCCCCTTCTAAAATTACCCATTAATTAAGCTTATGTGCATGATTTTTTTGTTCTTGACATGAACACAAGAGCGATTAGAAAAAAATCACACAAAAATGTCACCCTAAAGGACGACCATCTTTTGTGCTGTTATTTGCAGTTGTTGGACCATAACTTGAGGCTAATTGGGCGACAGTAGAGCTGAGTCGGTGCAACACTAATGTGACTATACGGGATCTCAGGTCTAAATCTGTGCTTGGGGGGAAATCCTATATGCTCCGTGAATGTGCGCAATTTATCCTTCTACAGTAAACGCCATTAGAGTAATGGTGTTGCAATACACAGAAGAACTTTGGATCGGTCCGCTGGAAAAGGCCCTGCGGTCATCAGTTGAGTATTTGTAGTAAGATTGGACCCCCTAGACTGTTGTGCTCTATGGTATGTGTGTGTGTGTGTGTTAAAAATAACACTCCCTTGGTGGGCACATTAAATTATGACTACAGCAACACCTTATTAGCAAGAGTAACAGTCTGCTAGCAGTTCTGTGAGGCTATACTTATTCAAAAGGCACACAAATGGGGTTTGAGCAACATGCTAACGTAAGCATTTTGATTTTTGGAACATAGTGTGCTCAATATTGCCCACATCTTAGTTTAGTTTAGTTTAGCTTAGCATGCTAACAATGGTTGATTGGCACTGTAGTGGCAGATTTTGCATATGATGTATGTCTGGACTCAAATGTTAGAATGCTTATTAATGAAATAGGAAACATTTGCTACAAACCTGTATAGACCTACATTGAGTGTGTTTTAGTGTAAACTGATTAACTGAAATGTAGGTTCAGCCATCCCCCCTCAATCTCCCGTGTGGAGCCAGCCTGACTATACATTTGGAAGAGGACAATGTTCCTGCAGACAGCCTCCTGCTGTTCTGGGGCAGCCTGCCCCACCCACGATTATAATATGAATGTATATCTCAAGACCGGTCTGCCTCCCAACCTGTCTTCCCCTCCTTCCCCCCACCCAGCCCTACCTGTCTGTCTCCCAATTATATGTCCTTAAATAGCTCATGATTTGAAGGACATATTGTCACTTCTTGCAACGCACTCACTGTGTTGGAACCAGTGACCACTCCGCGGAGTTTTCTTGTTATTGATTGAAAATAAACCTGTTTGCTTCTACAACATATCACCGTGCTTTGATTTTCTTACGACAGCACTAAATACAAGGAATGGCTGATGGGAATGGCATTAGTTTTGACAGTATTTAGCAATAAACCAAAGTATAGGACAGATTTTAAAATGTTGACCAGATGATACTGGTAGATAAAATAGTCAAGAGATTAACATTATTTATAGCTATAACCTCAAGAGGGATATTGATTTCTGTACTGAATGTCATGGCAACTTGAGCAAATTCACTCAAGGACAGAAAAGTGTTTGTCATGGTGGCGTCAAAAGGAAAATTCAAGGGTTCACCAACGTCAGTGTACATCGACGGGACAATGTAAGTCTGCATCAAATTTCTTTCCAACCCATCACATAGGCCTGTAGTTATTAAGACACTAAAGGAAAAATGTTGAACTTTGATTGGCGGGATCACTAACGTCCTTGGACTTAATCTTCTTGGGAAAATTAATATTTGTACTTAATGTACAGCGATCCATAGTTACCGTTACATATTTGACTCTGGACAAAAAAAATGGGGGAATGACATTTGCCATCCTCTTATAACCACACCACTAGCATGGCTAAAAAGTCGACATAATTAAAACGATTAATAATCCTAGTCGAAATTCAAATGTCAAGGTTACATAAAATCCTCAAAAGATCACAAATCCACACAGCTAATATTTGGAAAAGCCTAAGGTTATCCATCACTTCTTAGGAGCAATTCAAACTGTCTCCCAACAGCTCGCATGTGTCAAGTTCCTTCAAGGTCTTTGCAATGTATCTGTCATAAACTCAGGCTTTTTGGTAATGATATTCATTGAAATGTTTGGAGGCATACTGCCACTTCCGTATGGTTAGTTATTTGGTCCATTGTTCCATGGTAGAGTATGGAAATACATTCCTCAAGTAATATTCTGTGCCGCTAAGGTGCCACTAATCAAAGTAGATAACTGATGGAGGAAGCGTATACAATCTTACTTCCGCCACACATTTTTAGGCATTCTAGGCCGAGACTTGCTGATACACACAAAGTGAAAGTTTTAATTTCCAATTCAGCGATTTCATAAATAAACACATCTTTTAAATAAACCACCAGCTCTGGGACAGCAATTTGTTTTCAAAGCACATATACTTCTTGATTGCCGCATTGATGCCACACACACACACACACACACACACACACACACACACACACACACACACACACACACACACACACACACACACACACACACACACACACACACACACACACACACACACACACACACACACACACACACACACACACACACACACACACACACACACACACACACAGGGATATCAGTCCACACGAAGACTTGTCTTCATCACTCATATGATTCATTCGCTGCCGCAGTGGAATTGTTCGTTTATTGTGTTGGATGAACAACTTGACAGACAGTAATGAAATGAATGACAGAAGATATCGCCGCATAATACCTTATTACTCAGCCTCCATAGGAAGAGAACCAACTGAATAAATACATTACTAACATACTAATTTTTCTGGAAAGTCTCACACACACAAAACTTCTTAGGCCTTTTGGTCCATCTGCACTTTGAACTATGTGCCATTTCATTGTCTGCGTCCTAAATGAGCCTTAGTATTTGTTAACCCAGGTCACTAAATACGTTAATTCATTGAGCCAACTATTGATTTGAGTTAGGTTATTATGATTCAAAAAAGCTTTTATTGCTTATGGTGCAAAAATTGTTCGCTATGGTCGGAACTTCCTCCATAGCAATGGTTACTATGTCAATCTATGGCCAAACTTAACTTACTAACTATAAGCAAGGTCCATTCTCTCCAGATACAGAGTAATGCTGAGTATTCCATTGTTCCGACTGTTTGTAGACGTCTGTCAGCTGAGTGATATGGCAGGAAGTGATTGATCAGAACAATGTCCATAAGTCCATAATAACGGTGAATTACCCTTAACAGCCGGCATTATCGAGAAATAATAGCCCTAAGAATGCCATGTTTGACCAATCAGAACACAGCATTTATCAGTGCCATTCAATAACACCGCATAGTGGTTCAGCCTCCACTTAGAAGTAAAGGAACTGAATTCATTATTGAACAAATTAATATGTCTTGAAAGTCTCTCGCACACAAAACTTCTTAAGCCTTTTTGTCCATCTGTACTTTGAGCCATGTGCCCTTTTCACTGCGTCCTAAATGATCCTTGAGCAGCATTTATGGCCCAGGTGCATGGCTGCATTGTGCCTCCCATAGCCCCAGACACGTGGACTCTATATATTCACTGCTACTCAATCTTGCTTTGTGCTTTTTTTAAGGCTTTTTTTCTCTTTCTTAAACCCCACGGTGCGGCTTATACTTGACATTCTCTCATAATGTGGTGCACTGCAGCTGTCGAGGCGAAAAGGACCCTCATCTCCCAAATCCAATCACTCAGAAAATCACTGGGTTTAGAAGTCTACAGTTGAGATATTCGGCATGTAGTTGGCCCGGTGGTCAACAACAGGGACTGCAAAGAAGGATTATTAAATGTATTGTCATTTATTAATTTATGTCAGAAAATTCTATAAAAATTTGACCATTACAATTTTTCTTGTATATAATCAATATCTTGTTTGGTCGGATCAAAAGTCAAAAATGATATAGAATAGAGAAAATAAGCTTTAGAGAAAGGTACAGTGTTTATCATTTATTGGCATTTTTCACAACAGACTTGGGAAAAATGGAATATAATATTCACATGTATGTTTTTATTATAACCTTAGAATTAACCTTTTATATCTACATAGGAGCAGGTCACCCTCCATTGAGGCCGCCACAGTGCGGCTGCCATGTTTAGACAGTGGCACAGAACGGACAAACCTAACGGCCTTATGTGGGGAAATGCACCTGATGGAAGAAGTACTATAGAATAAATAACTAAATACATCTTCACCTCATTACTTGATATGGTGGAAAGACTTAAGGCAGTGGTGGATGATGCCATCTTTAGTAACTAGCTTCTAGTCCATCCAAAAGAACAAGATGCTGTCTGCAAGGTATTTTATTTTCCAAATACAAGTATTAATGTCCACAGTATGAATTGCATGTCCTTTGACTGGTGGCATGTTGCATTGTGCTTTTTGAGGAGCGGTTGAGATTGCTCCTCACTAGTAGTTTGTGATGAATCAAAGCCGTACAGCTGTGTAAGCCATGACGAATGGCTGGAGCTGCTATGGGATTTTTTCAACCCGTCTTGGTTGATTCTCCTGACATTTAGACTAACATACAGAGACAGTGAGCAAACACAATTCTTCACTGTAGCACCAGTGTGGAGAAAATGATGAAGTGTGCACAAACTCTCTATGGAGAAGACAGGCCACCGGCACAACCTGCAATGTACTACTAGATCATTCGTTATTGAGAAGAAAGAGATGTATATACAGTATGTGATGGAGAGATGGAGTTGGCATATCACACTTTACAGGGATAGTTCAGTATTTTTGAAGTGTGGTTGGGTTGTAGGAGGTTCATATGCATACTAGTGAGTGTGTTACCTTATGGAGATGGTGATAATTGCTGTCACTATAAGGAGTTAAAGGGGACATATTATGCAAAAACTCGGGTTTAAATGTGTATTTCCGAGGTCTACTAGAAAAGGTTTTAATGGTCTATTGTACAAAAAGCCCATTAGTTTTCTACCAATGCCCATTTCTTCATTGCCTTTTCAGGCCTCTCCCTAAAAAATTTGGTTTTGACATCTACCCCCCTCCTATCTACATGGGCGTGCATGCACCGCCCTGCTCATTTACTCTATACCTACCTATATGGGCATGGCACACGCCCAGCTGTCAGTTTTGTTTACTTTTGGCCAATGCAGCATGGAGATCGATGTTACCATGTTTACCTTCATTTCTACAGCAAATATCAGCACACTTATCACTTCTAAACCAAAAGCTTTACAACTGAACCTGGTCAGGCAGGAGTCTGAGCTGAAAACTGTGAAAATTGCATCAAGATTTCTGGTTTCCCTGACATTATCCTCAGGTAAATACAGTTTAAATATGTCACAGTCAGTAGCAGAATATGAGCTAAGTATTTATGAATAAACTCTCTAAACTTGTAACATACAACGTTTTATGTATGTCTCTACAGGTTAAACTGGGGAATGATCTACAACCCAGTGGAGTGAAAGCTTTGGTTGTGAAGCCATGCTGTAAATGTACAGTAACGTGGCAGGAAAGGAATGTATCATGTCAAGATCCACTGGAAAGACATTATCTTTTGTAAAAAAAAAAATATATAGAAACAATTACAGTCAGAGCTGCAAATTATCTGACACCCTTTCAATACCTAGTAGGTAATGTATCATTTGTATTGTGATCACTCATTTATAATAAAGTTTTACTGTTAAAACATGTATTGTGTTGCTTACTGTCACTGTTTGCTTCGTGTAGTAAAGGATTACTTGAAACTCACATTTTCATAGTCAGGATGTTGGACTAGTTTTCAGACCGATCTACATGCATTGACTTATACGTTTTTTAATTCAACCCTTTATCTCTCTGAAGATTTTTTCTTTGAAACAGTATCATTACATTTTAAAATGACCAAAACCATACTTAAAAATAAAGCAGTTTATTCATAGCCAGTGAAATGGAAATATAAAGTGTACATAATTCAAACAGAAGCAAAGCCATATTGTATGTAACTGTCCAGTTGTTGCTGGTGGGCCCTGAAGAAGACCACCTGTTCCACCCAGTGAACAGTCCTCTGATGGAACAGATAGTGTGACGGTCCTTATGGGTCAACGCTCAGGTCACCCAGATAGCTGTAAAACATGGCACATTCAATGTTACATCATGTGTAGCCTACATACATGATACATCTGTAGTTATGGCAAAGCTACAAACTAATGAAAATATATTTTTTCTTCCATTATTAAATAAGATGGGCCACTAATAAGTTCAGTATAGCCCTTGCTCAAGGGCTATACTGAACTGTTTTCACACAGGGGCTGTCACGGACAGACTCACAGATCTAACCGTTAGCATAAAAGCTAACGGGCGCTAACGCAGTTTCACTGTTTTCACACAGGGGCTGTCACGGACAGACTCACAGATCTAACCGTTAGCATAAAAGCTAACGGGCGCTAACGCTAACGCTAACTACTTAACCCAGAGACATTCTCTCGTTTCAGTCGGCGTTGGTTATTATAGGAGGGATAAATTAAAGCACATTACACACATTGAACTCATAAACGGACAGATTTGTTTTTAAATAGGACTACTTACATTTCCAGAGGAGAGATGGTGTCTCTCTGTCTTCCAGGCACAATCTCCTCCACACTCCAGTATAACAGCAGATCACACTAGATTGTCAACCTTTGCTGGGCATAGCCAAACAACAAAAAATGAAGTAAATCCATTCAGCCCCGGTCTGCTTCGAGGCTGGGGTGTGATGGTAGCTTGAGGATGAGCTAACACTGCAGCTTGCTTCTCCTCTGTTGTTGCATGAGCGAGTGGAGGCTCAGCTGTGTGTGGTTACCAACGGGGCGTCTTGATTGGCCAATCAACTACCGAGTTTCTGGTAAGCTTTCCCGTGGGAGTATTTATGATAATGAAAACCGACCGGTTTCGTCACCAGTCTGTGTTTTTTGGAAGAAACCTTCAAATCCCCCTTTTTTCTAAAAAAGCATCCCTGAAGAAACTGACACATTTGTTTTTTTGAAGCTTGTGTGTGCTGGTAGAGACCCCAATAACCTAAAAGGGTGCCCAAACACCTGCAATGTTTTGTTTTTCATAATATGTCCCCTTTAAAGGGAGATGTCGCTGTAGCAGAAGTCAGCCTTGTACTGTTGCAGAGGAGGCGTGCAAAGAATAGGTTTTCTCCATATATAAAAATGCTAACCTAAATGATAAATGTCCAATCAATTAATAATGTATGATATTTCTATAGCACTTTTGTCAGTGCTTAAAGTCGCTTGTTCGCTAAATTTATAAATGTGGCGAAAAACGATTTTTCTTCAGGCCCCCTCTGCAAAACTACAATGTTGACATCGCCCCAATCTAGTTAAAATGACTGCTCTTATACCACCATCTCCATAAGGTGACAGACTAACTAACTAGCAGTACCTCATACAACCCCACTTCAAAAATACCGAACTGTCCCTTTAAACGTGAAGCCCTTGTTCACTTAGGAATCCCCCTGTATTTGCCTTTGCTTTCCTTTACATGTCATTCACAATTCTTCCATTGTGCAAACATGTTTGACGTAGTTCTCCCATATTTACAATGCGCAGCCCTGTCCAATACACTCCAAAGAGCTTGTGTCTTGATCCTTGTTAAAGCTTGTTTGACTTGAAAGGGAAATGATTGGGGAGACAGAGACACCCTCTGGCCAGCTTGTGATGTTACTGCACTGAAGCTTGATCTTAAATGCGGGACAATGCAGGCAAACGTGTTGATTTTAAGTTTTGATTTAAATGCAAATAAATCAGATATTGCCAACAATTCTGAAAAAAATTTAAGACAAAATGTATTGTTTTAATGTAAGTAATCAACTGTCTGGCAAAGTGTCATGATATCGTTAAGTTAAACATTGTACCCTATTCACCTGCTGTCTCACCTTAAAAGGAACCATTTACTATCACACACACAGACTTGATTTTGCTGATATAAATTCAGATTGTGTTCCTCCGATACATCACGGCTTAGCCTTAAGTCGTTCCATTTTAACTGCTGTTATTTAGGAAGAGACACAGATCAATGACTCATCAGGTTCTGGCAAAGACCGCATGCCGCCCTTTGTGACCATTTTGAGACCGTGGTCGCTTCAGAAGGGAATCGCACTCATTTCAAAAGCTGTCAAAATGGTCTTAATGTTCGCTACAATGGCACTGATTATAAACAACATCTGTGTCATTATTAGTGATAGAGAGAGAGAGAGAGGGAGGGAGAGAGATAGAGAGAGAGAGACAAACAGACACAGATAGAGAGAGATAGAGAGAGCACACCTCAGAGAGAATTCCACACCAGGTCTCACATTATAATTTTAACTGTTGGCTGCTAATTTTATTATTAAGTATATGCATTATAAGTTGTAATGTGTATATGCATGTATATCAATGGGGGGACGGGGGGCTTCATTGCTTGTTCATTTGCAATTATGTAATGCTATGGGAATACCGTTTTTTTGTGTAATAGTCATCCTAATAGAGCTTTTTTAATGAGGAGAGAGAGAGACAGAGAATGAATGAACAAGGCCATATGGGAAATAAGTCCAGTCATTTCCATGCGTTTTCCTTTGAGCCGGGGCTTAAGACAAGCCTGTGTGGGTGGGTGTCCCCTTAATCACATAGCTATGGATGTTCCACCAGGAAACTTCTTAATTGAGATATTGATCCTCCCGAGGTGTACTGCGCCGCTATAACTTTAAGCTCTCTATTCCTTTTTCTTCTTTAATTTTCACATATTTTATGAGCTCACGGAGGCCACACTTTAATGAGGTGTGTGCACTCTGGGTATTTGCAGGGAGCGACCAGCCGCCTGGCATACAGAGAGAGTTATCTGAGAAAAATGGTGCAAAGATAATCAGAATCAGAAAACCAAAATCCACATCAGATTTCACCTGAAACCATTCTTTAAATATGGGAAGTACTTTAGGGACACTTGTTTTGATTCATGGATTGACTAGCTGAATTGCTGCAACAGTAATTATGTTGATAAATTAAATACATTTTATCCATCCTGTACCTGTGACATTTTTGCAGCAGTCCACACATATCAAATGTGGAGATCATTTGCATCTTCTAAAATGTCATTTCTGTATCAGACACAAGAGCAATACAAGTTTTACATTATTATTAGGTCCTGTAAGTTCATTCACATCGCCTAAATGCCTACACAAACAAATTTAAGAGATACGTGAAACATTGTGCATGCACTTTAACTTGGGTGTCATTCCACTTGTGATTGAAATTAGTTTTTTTAAGTCAAATATATTAATTTAATTTATTTTATTTTATTAAGTTTGAAAAAAAGATGATGAATGTGTAACTCAATAACAAATGATCCTAATCTAAATTCTGAATAAAAGTCAGACAAAGGTAATACTTTTAGATTTTAACTTTTTAGTCATTAACACTGAGACATAGAGTGATGTGTCAAAACAAGAACATTTGTTAGTTTCATCCTTTTTTTATGGCCATCAAACAAATTCAGTTCACAAAATAAGCTGTTTCTTTCTCTTTTTTACTTCAGTTTGATCAACAGAGTACAACGGAAACACTTTCATTAAATACTGGACCAACCAATTAAAATGTGTTAGTAACAATTTGCATTTATTTAATCTTCAAAACTTTACCTTTGTTGTCCTTGTGAAACTAAAAATGGAGACACCAACTGTGAAAACAAAAAAGCCAGAAGCTACAATTCTACGCCGTTCGTTTGTTCACGCCCAGTTCTATTACATGTTGTGTTGGTTTTGGAAAACGCTCTGTGGATGTGACATAAGAGCTGTGAGAAATGTCCACTTATATATAAATATAGGCAGCTGTGAATGTCCGTTTGACCCGCTCAGCTCTCGTCGGCCTCCAGGTTAATGTTGTTGCCGAACTTTGCGTAGAGCTGAATCTTCAGATCCCCCAACAGAGTCTGAATGGCTGACACCCGTCCCTCCAGACCCTTCACCTCCTGCTCTAGCGCCTCCTATATACACAACACGGAAAACTACGGTTAAAAGATGGCCACTGCAATGTGTCACCACAGGAGACAAACAACAACAACTTCTTCCTACCCCTTTTGAACATTACTATGTGTTACTGTATTTTCGTAAGGAGTCGACTATGTTGTTTTTTAATCTTTGTTTATACGTGCATTTTATTTCTGTAATTTAAGGTTGCCTTTTAAATATCTGGCAGGGGACAACAAATGAAAACTAGCCTCTTAGGCTAACTCTGGCTCACTTACATTTTGAATGTTGATTAGTGTGCAATGTCCCTGAAATAAACCAATAAAAAAATATAATTTTAAGTTTTTTTGCTGTTGCTGATATGTTACCAAGAATGCAGTTTATTTTTTTGTTGCTTATACGTATTTTAACATGTTTAATGAATGGAAAAATAAATTGACAGCTTCAAGACATTTCCATAAAACGCTTTTGGGAAAAATACTACTACTGATTCGCTCTATTGGAACAAATTCAGAAGGAATGGAGCAATCTGATGAGGAAAGAAAAGAAAATATCATGAATGTGGACAAAATGAAGCTCAGCAGATATTATGAATTTAAAAGTAGGGCTTTATTTAGAAAAAATATCTAAGTGATATTATTGGGACAGATATTGCAACATCATTCTTTTTGTGTGAATCTGTAACAAAATAATGACTGTAGAATATGATGTGTAGGCAGGACATCTCTGCGATTTGCCAATATTGAAATTTAAAATGGGATTGTTGACACGCATTTCGCCTTAAAAGAAACATTGCACCTCCTACGATTTGAAAATTACACTAGGTCATGTTGCGATTTCGATTATTTGTGCAGCCCTATTTTAAAGTGAGACGTTCTCAACACATTTGTCATTCACTGTGGAGTAGCAGACTGCTTCACATCAATCAATACAGGCGGGTGCATTGTGCTTTGCTGCCGTTTCATCACACAACACACACAATGACACACAGACAGATGGGAGGACATGGCCCAATCTCAAGTCCCCCTCGGTCAATGCCTGGCTGTCCTACCCTATACTGTATAGCAGCTATGAAGCAGTGATACTGGCAAGTGCACCAAGGAGGATCTCAAGCCCTCCTTTGTGGCACTGCCATCTGGAAGGAGGTTTTTCTGTTACCTTAGCACATTGCCAAGGCTTTGTTCTAAGCTAACTGGCTGTAGCTTCAAATTTACAACTGTATTAAACATGTAAATCTGGGCCTGACTTAGAGCCAAATTTGAGCACACATTTTTATTTATTGCAGGAATATGTCTGTAGCACTGAGAGAATCAAACCACGTCTGCCATTAGGGCTTTACTGGCTTTATTTTGGTTGGGTAATCCTTCCCCAGAGGCTGTCATTTCTGATGTAACTTACTGACTTTAACCTTATTTAACTTCATAGAACGTTTATGTACGTTAAATCCCCATTTGGTGATGAAAATAAACCTTTCTTGATATTTGTATCCAGTACAATGTGTACAAATGTATTAATATGAACAAAAAAAGCTTTTAACATGCTTGACAACGCAATGTTTAATTTTCATTTGTTTTAAAAGACCATCTTGTAATTTTGTATCAAATATAAACACATTCAAGAACACCACACATTTTACCTTGACACAATACAGTGTGGAGTGTAATATTGTGTTAATTGTCTAAATACTTTTTTTAAGTAAACATGCTTATTTATTCTTCTAAAGGTTATTTGCTTAGGGTTAGTAACTGCTTATCAAATCACTTCCTCTATCTTATCAATATATGTTCAATTCTGCTTCACAGTGCTGTAATTTGATGAGGGTCTTCCCCTGATGATAACAAGACATTAACTTAACCTACCTTTGCAGCCTCCAGCATCTCCTGTGTCTCTTCCTGGGTGTGGCTGACAAACACATCACCGATTTGATAAGGGATCAATAGAGAGTCGTCGTCAAACATCATGAGGTCGTCGCTGGCATCCTGTAGATTCTGCAGAGATTTCTAGACAAGAGACAATAGGCAGACCGTTATATTGTCTTTCAGTTTAAAAGGTGCAGTGTGCAGTTTCAGGGGAGGGGGACTTATTTACATTTGGAGTGCCTGCGGTTAGTTTACAAAACATGTTTAATTTACATGGAATTCTTTATATTGAATAATTCTATCATCATCAATCAAAACAAAATTAATTCAAACGTAAGACTAGAATATGTGTGTAAACAAACCGGTGGGCCCTGCTGCTGTAAACAACAACAGAGAAACAGTAACTTTTCAGGTATGTTTCTAACTCAAAACAGTGTTCCGGGGATCACATTGTCTTTGAGGAAAGTTTGTTTAAAAAACATTTTCACTTCTTTGGAACACCCAAAATTACATAGTGCACCTTTAAAGCTGGCAAACTAAATATTTGTAATTTAATAGCAGCTGCCACTGCTCCTCAAGACAGTAATTAACCGTGACTCATCTGTACAAAGGGAGCTTAACTGGAATCAGTCCGTGTTGATTTAACGTCACGGCCATTTTTATAAAGGATGTACTTTGTGGCTTTTGATGAAGTGTTAAACTAAGAGGTGTACACAAGGTAGGATTCAGGTTAAGAGTAAACAGTAGAAAACACCTCTCTGTGTATCCCACATCCCAGCTCACTCAACTTCACTCAACACTCTCTAGAAAAACAGTTCAAAGGAAACCTTGGGAAAACTCTTAACAAGGTTCCTATGACTTACACATCCATTTTACAAAAATCAAAAAAGGAGAGAAAAAAAACACATCAATAAACTGTGGGTTGGAGATGATTTAGTACAGAACAAGAGTTCTTTAATCTACTTCAAGTGTTGAAAATATTATATTTTTTATTGAATCCTTTTATTTCAAGTTATTCAAAAATTCAAAACTTAAAATCCATCACTTAACTGTTGCATCGTGGCCATGTCAGGTCATGCCACGCTAACTTACTTTCTTTGACTCTATTTCATTTCTCAGCTCGTTCATCCGACTCGTGTTCCTGGCAAACTTGTTGATCTTCTGTTGGTCCTCAAAAGTCACGTTCACGTCTTCAACCGCCTGAAAAAGAAGAAATTGAGTTCAGGGTTCATACAGCTCAAGACAAGTTAAATTAGGACTTTAAAATGCCACTCAAAATCAAATTATATTAAAGACCACATTTACAAAAAATCAATTCAACATATCAATTCTTAGAGAAAGGACTAAGGAAGAATTTTGCCCAAATGTAATATCAAAATGATCTCCTTTGAACGTTTTTTTTAATGTTTAATTAGGTATGTTATTGTTTTCAGGCCATCCAAAACACACAACCAAAAATAATAATGCGTCACTTAAATCACTCAGACGCAATGAGGCAGTGTCTGTTGACATATCTGATCACACCTCGCTGATCTGTGTGATGTTCATGTGAGAGGAAAATGTAAATGACATGTTTAAAAATTAAAAAAATACTATCAATTATTTCAAGATTTTAAATGGCAACCTCAGACATTTTTTTTATTAATAAAATTAATAAACTCCTTATGTCTGTTATATTTCAAGACAAAAACCACGTCAATTTATTTTGGATGGGGTCAACATTAAAAGAAAAACACGATTTATTACGTTCAGTGATAGAGTAAGAAAATCTACTCCAAATGTGGAGAAATATGATTGTTAACCTGATATGACGTTGTTTTATTTCAGGGCATTCAAAATATGCAACCAACTATTTTGAGATCTGAAATCGATACATCAGAAGAAAGAAACATTGAGATTGGTCAAATGCTTCTCTTCACGTCTTAGCATTTTTGAGACAGAAATCAGACATATTGAACACATTTTAATAGAAATTAATGCCTGTTTTGAGATTAATAAACCCAATGCCTTTTAGAGCTTTTAACGATCAGTACTGAGCCCTGTGAGTCGAAAGCTATTGTTGGATTTCACCAGTTAAACCGCACATGGCCAACGAGTAACATTTAAATGGTAATCTCTAATGGCGTCCTGTCAACATTATGGACTATCACTGCCCTTGTTTGGTTAGTTATCATCCTAATAATATTCCCTATTAGTCTGGTGATCTATTAGTTACCTAATATAATGCTAAATCTCACATTTAACGGTAAAGCTAGCTAGCTTGTCACTGACGTGAGCTACATGAGGGTGTGTCCAACGTAGTGAAAGCCGGTAGCGGTTGTTTTCTCCCCCACATCAATCTCTACCGGTTTATTTGAACACTTATCTACGAATACAATCTAAACTACGGTGCCTTGAAAACAAAGAAGAAGTGTATTTTATGTTATAAACTTACTACAGTTCCCTTCATCATGGTGGCTGCCATCTTTGCTTCCTCGACTGCACAGAGACAGCGCGACACAACGGAGAGATAAAACTACACCGCCACCTAGCGGGATCAACGGTATTACATCAAAAACAAAATAAAAACAATATCATACAGAGAATGCTTTAAAGTTTCCAGAAGTGGTCAAAAGAAAGATAGATAGCAAAAAATATTAAATAAAAATATTAAAAATAAAGATTATAGAGGGATACAAAAGTAATCTAAAATGTAATCAAAAATAAAATACAAAATGTCAGTAGGCTATATCTCTTGTGTCTCATTGTTTTGATTTGTCACCTTTCCTTGTATAAGGGTCTGTGCTCCTCCTCAATTTAGTTTTTGTCATGGGATTGAGGAACTCCTGCACAATTTATATTTATTTTTGTATGATGCTTGTGTGGTTTTTCACAGCACCTATATAGATGTGTAGATATGTTTCCTGTGATTACTGTATATGCTTCTTGATGTGTGTCTATTACAGCTTAACAGTCAATCATTTAATACAATTTTTATTAATTTCACCAAAAGTGAGAAGTCAGCCATTTTTTTAAATTTTTTATTACAGTAATTTTTCATTTTGAGAACTTGCTGACAGTATGCCAAACTTGTTATCATATCAACCGGAACTGCTGTTCTGTAAATATTCCTACGGCAAACAGCACTACACCCAAGATCAAATATTTACTTAAACACATCTGCAAAGCTGCAGCGCTCTTAACCCAATTTAGACGAGCCAAAACAAAGATAAATGAGGACAAGTATCCTGAGAAATCTGAATGTTAACAAAATGCTATCACCAAAAAAATCTGAATTTGACCTACATTGGATAACTCTTGATAGGCCATTTCTACCAGCTAGACACAAACTAACTCAGTGTTTTGTAAGCGGCCTTGCCACTAGTATAAACCAGTGGGCTGCCATGCGTTGGTACATCATGAAGAGTTTGCTTGAGGTCTCTGGGCTGCAGGCCTTCGCATGAAGTCAGAGGTTCACGTTCCAAACAGGGGGAATCCGACTCCCACCTCAATGTGCAGGCTATAGGCTACAATTGATGCATTGTGTTGCATGGATTCCAAGCCTTTTCATAATAAATACAATACATACTGCACTGCACATTTATAGTCTTTAAACACAATTTTAGTTTGCACTTTCTTTCATCGTAAAACACATTCAAGACACTTTGCGATTATAGTTGATTTGCATGAAGAGGGTTCACTTTTTTTTGTAGTTTGGAGGAAAAACAATCGAAAATTAGCTTTTGTAAGCACAGATCACAGCAAAATTACTCACATATGCATCAAACAACACATACAGATGAGAATAACAAAAGAGGGAAGAATAATTTGATGAGCTAAAGTCTGTTTTTCATTGATCCCTGCACGGCTCTCAGATAGGCCTGTGTGTATTGATGCATTGACAAAGCCCTCAAAGACATTTAAACATGATTATGTGGAACTCTATTAAGACAGTGATTGCAATACAGAGCTCTTTGTATTGTCTTGATTAAGGGTGACAGTAAAGCAACTACTTGCTCTTTGCAAATCAAAAAGATTTTTCAATCAAATAATATCTAAGCGTTACAATTAGGTCATTTGATGCAGTGTCAGTTTGATTTATTTTTGTTACATTTTCTAATGATCAACGAACACTCATTCTTAATCTATACACATTTCTAACTCAAATAGTTTGTGGTCACACGATACAACTGTCGCCATTGTAAATAAGAACTTGTTCTTAATGATTTGCCTGTATGAATAAAGTTGAAAAAAGAAGAAAATAAATGATAACAATCTTTAAAAGTTTATTCTTCCAACTAAAAAATAACCAGGTTAAAACTACAAGGTTGCAAGTGCAAACATATTTTTGTTTTAGGTAGTGTGGAAGCATGCCATATCAACATCCTTAAGACACATCCTGTTAATTTTCAGGTACACTTGTCAAACAAAAGAACACTGTATTATCCTTTGTCATAGTGGGATTGATTAGATTGTGACTCGTCCAGGAATTTTCAGTGAATTCAAAGAGAATTTATCTTGAGCTAATCATGTGACTTTGCTAAAAAACCATCAACAATCTGAAAAGGGTCAATTAAGGGCTCTTCCCAGGAGGAAACCCATTGATCACGTTTAAACAGAGTCCCACCCATTTTTTAAAACACACATAAAATAGCCTGTTAACAAAACCCTGTACACACAGTTGAACAGGAGCAGTGACTCCCATCACTCTGACAGGGTGACAAACACTTTCTCTATTTTTATTTTTTTCTTAAGGAGGATTTCCCTTGCTACTTGAGGGAGTTAAACAAGGTAAGATATTTGAATGGAGTTAAGGCTGAATGCCATGCTTTGAATAGATGGACACATTTGTAATCACTTAGAATATGTTGTTTGCAGCATATATTTTGCTTCCATTTAGACTGATTTTAACGCAGGTTCAGCTTTTGGGTAGCTTCTGTCTTTTATATGTTGCTAATTTTATCTGTTGTGTTTTTTTAATTCATTTTTTCTTAGACGTATTTTTTTACTATGCTTTTACTTTCTATGCACATTGTAAAGCACTTTGTAACCCTGTCTGTAAAAAGAGCTATATAAATAAATTTTACTGACTTACTGACTTACTTACTTGTCAATGCAACATAACATAACTTTTTTTTTCTTCAATTTCAGCTTTTTTCAGTTGAATCTGAGATAAAAGCCTGTATTGAAAACATTAGGTCTCGCCTGAGGAAAGTATGGGAAACGAGCACTCCAAGACCAAATCGTCCAACACGGTAAAATTCATCACACAACAAACTTGTAATACTGTACGTTCATAATCTGTCACCTTGCTGCCTTTGAATTAGTTCTAAGATGCAAATGATGAAATAGTAGCGGCTACTTGGACCAAAAGTTTTAGCTCCCAAGTTTTATTTGCTTTTGTTTTACAATGGCTGGATTGTTTGCAGTCAGAACCAGTGTTTGTGTTGAAATGTAACTCACTGTAGAGCATGTATTGTGAAAAAAACATGGACTAACATTTCTTTATTATGCTTTATAGAGTAACAAAAGTATAGAGCAAAATGGAAAAATCACATCGAATGGATTGGAGATTGAAGGTGAGTCAGATTTTATTTTCAATGTTTATTTCCTTTCTTTCTTTATCTTTCCTTTTTTCCTGTTTAACAGGCAAGTGATACATGTAATTACTTAACTGTAAGACAACACAGTTAGTATCATGCTATATATAAATTTAGACACAAATGAATGCACACGTGATTTTCAAAAATCAAATCCTTTTCTCTAAATTTTGAGGATCTGAAGATGAAAGAAAAATAGATATAATAGCTTGATATTTTTTATTCTGTTCATTCATTCTGTTTCACTGCATTGTGTATTGTGGGAAAATGCTGTATATGATTCTCCAACATCAGCTGACCTTTGTTGGATTAGTCCTTTCAGTTTTTATAACGCTCTGTCAACACAGCGACTCCCAGATGGAATACGTCTTGAGTCATCCAATGTAAACTATAGGCGTAGTCTACAGACACTGAGAGGGAGCAACTAGTTGGCCTAGTCATAGTGTGTTCTGTGTCCCCGCAGTTAAAACAATACTGAATAGGATTTCCACTAACACCTGAGTTTGTATAAGGGCAAATGTTGACACTGGAGAGGAAGATAATGTCACTTTCTCGCACCGACTAGCCCATGTTTACTTCATTAATTTGGCATTGTACAAGAAGATAGCATGCATGGGTTTAATTATGCAACAGTTTAACATCCAAATTATCATTGGCATATTGTAGTAGAGACGCCTGAGAACTTCTTTGGGAGATCATAAGATAAAAAAAATTATTGCAACATGGACTTTGCATTACATAAATCAGATGTTATTAAACATAAATAACATACATGTGTAATTAATTTGACCTAAAGATGACAGAATTGTATTATAAAAAGTCAGTTGGTGATAGCAGGTTCCTATCTTGTTTTTACATTTTGATAACATATTCTTCTTTTTGATTTTTTTTTGCAGCTAATGGTGAAGCTATAGTCCAGGAAAATGGCTACACCTCTTTAAACTTTGTCACAGAATCAACTGAGAATGACTATGTGGCAGAGGAAACAGATACTCCCGCTGCGGTTATTTCTGAAATTGTGGAGACCATTGTCCAGAAGGAACCGGAAAAGCAAAGTAAAGAGGAAAAAGTTAGTGGGTTCGGCAAAATGTTCAAAAAGAAAACAGAACCTCCAGCGGATGTCAAGGTTGTTCAGGAAAAAGAGATCTCAAATGACGATCAAACGGATGCAAGTATTCCTGCCACCGATCCTCAGCCGGTAATTGCATTTTTACTTTTATTTCAAGGACTGGTCTGATGATATTTTCTATTTGTTTATTGTCAGGAAATCTCATTAACCAGAACTACTCAGTAAATAACCAAATGTGTGCCAAGCCCCCACTGTAATTAAAATAGTCTCTGAATTTTTTTTTTTGAGTAGCATTTGTTAAAAACTGCAGTAGCCGGCTCTTTAAAGAAAATGATTTAGCCTTTTTTTCTAAATGTAACTATATATGTCAATATATTTGATTTTTTTTTGACATTTTACATCAACTACTACAAACAGCAGGATGGGGAAATCAAAAAGTATTGAGAGAAGACTCATTCATTGTTTGTTTAGGTCTTCATGGGATTTGAATACCGAAAAAATCCTGTGAACTGCCAGTTTCATCGTTTACTGTTTTTGCTCTCATCTCTAACAAAATCCTGCCTGACAAATTGCCTGAAGTCAACTAGATTACATTTCTTTCGTAATTAAACTTTTAGCAGTACATAGACAAATCAAAAAATATTACATTGTTGAGAGACCGAAGAGGAGAAAGGACATTTGTAGTGCACTGCAACACATCAGCGCTGCAATAATTACAATTTTCAGTTGTTGTTAGTTAAAAAACTTTGGTCGCAAGTTTCATCAATGCATTTTAAGCTTTGGAGGTTTTGTATCGGAAAGCATTATATTTAAATGTATAATATTTTGTCAAACTCCTTTACATGGAAGGAGAAAGACACATTTGCACTATGTATAAAAGGGTTCACAGTCTCAACAACAATTCAAACTTTTAAACTTTTTTCAAGTAAGCATTTACTGTAGGACTGTTGTACTACATGGCATTACAATATAGAGGTCATTTTATTATAATGAAAGGTCTGTCACTGTGTGATCAAGCACATGGTTATCAAATGTTCCCCAGTGTCAAAAAACAACAGTATTTTATCTTAACATGAATGTTGATTTTCATGATAAAGGAGTCGAGCTCAACTGGAGAAGGAGTGGCCACCATGATCATCGCTGAGCCGAGAGAAGACTTTGAATATCTTTGCCCTCAAGATGAATCATCAACACAAATGGACAATATAACTGCAGCGGATATTTTTGCACACTTTGCTGTCTGTACAGCCACTATAACTGAGGGCCCAGTGGACGTTACGGAGACGGCAGCGATAGAAGAAGATTCACTGACTGATTCCACTTGTGTCATTGCTGAGGAGGTTGTTGAACAGTCTGCAATTCAGGAAACCATTAACAACAAGATACCTGAGATCATCGTTGAAGTCATGATTGAGAATGATTCGAACGAGAATATGGTGTTCACAGAAGAAGTTGCTGAATCTGTTCAGGAAGTTGGAATAATTGCGGAGGAAAATAACATTGAAGAATCTGAGCCACAGGAGATCTCGTCCACCCTTCCCAAAGTGGTGGCAGATACGCTTGAGGCAGTTTTGGCTGCTGAATCCGTTGACTTTGCCGATGTAAACATGTCAATGTCCTGTGTAGATAAAGTAATAACAGAAGACAATGACGAAGGAGCTGAAAACATATCGGCTGATGTAGTGCTGATTGAAACCACTGAACCTGAGTCTAATGCTCTCACGCCTGAGACCGTGGAAGCAATTGACGTTTTTTCCCTAGACGATGAGCAAGCTGCTACGGTGATGGAAACAATCTCAGAGGGTGTCCCTGAGGAGCCAAATGGTGCACCGACAATCCAAGAAATTACTGTGGAAGAACTTCCTACCCTATTGGTGACAGACATTCAAGTTAACGAGGAATCTGCCCCTGAAGAGGCTACCGCTGCTGTTGATGATGCTGTTGCAATTGAGGATGCAGCCGGAATAAGTGAACAGAAACTCACCATTATGACTGACGTTGGGTCTTCAGAGAAGTGGGAAGAGTTCAACGCTATGGAGATTTTTTACAATCAGCTAATCACTATTGAGGAACTTCCTGAAGATTCTCCTGATGATGAAGTTATGCCTGAGCATATTACGGACGTTATGACTACAGATGACAAAGCTGCGGTTTGTGAAGATGTGTTAGCTGACGTGGGACCAGAAACAGTTGAAGAAGCAGAACCAAGTCCTGCCATTGTCAACCAAGAGGCGGATCTGATACTAGAGGCAGCGATCAATGTCCTCTCTCAAGAATTAGAACTTTGCACCATCACTTCCGAAGAGGCTGCAGTGGATTATGGTATCACAACCACTGTGGTAGAAGAGGTAATTGTTCAGACCGTTTATGTACGACTTTCTGAAGAAATAGAAGAAAGTCTTACCATTTCAGAAGAGCCGCCCAAAGCTACAGAGAATCTGTGTGAGGAACCTGCAGTGGATTGTGGCATCACCATGGGAGAAGAGGTTATTGTGGAAACCGTTTCCATTCCCCTTTCAGAAGCAACCAAAGAAACCCTTACCATTCCAGAGGAGTCAGTAAAAGCTACAGAACACATTTTTGAGGAACCTTCAGATGTGCCACAGATGGACACCACAGAAGACCCTGAGCCATGCGTGGAAGATGTTAAAGCCATTTCTGTACCCCTTTCTGAAGAAAACCTTCCCATTCAAGAGAAGCTGCTGAAAGTTAAGAAAATCCCAGTAAAGAAGCCAGCAGTGGATTGTGGCATGAACCTGGAGGAAGAGGTAAGCGTTGAAACTAGTACCATATCCCTTTCTGAAGAAACTGAAGAAAGCCTTAACATTCCACAGAAGCTGCCGAAAGCTACAGAAAACATAGTTGAGGAACCTGACGTGGATTGTGAAGTTGCCCTGGAAGAAAGGGTCATTATTGAAACTGTAACTGTAACCCTTTCTGAAGGAATTGAAGAAAGCGTAACCATTCTAGAAGAGTCAGCAAAAGCTACTGAAAACATTGCAGATGAACCTGCAGATGTGCCAACAATGGACACCACAGTAGATCCTGAGCCATGTGTGGAAGATATTGAAACAGTTACTGTAACCCTATCTGAAGAAATTAAAGAAAGCCTTACCATTCCAGAGGACCAGCCTAAAGCAACCAAAACCATAGTGGAGGAAACAGCACTGGATTGTGGCATGACCATGGAAGAAGAGGTAATTGTAGAAACCCGTTCTGTTCCCCTTCCTGAAGGAATTGAAGAAAGCCTTACCATGCAAAAGCCATCGAATGCTGCCGAAAACATGGTTGAGGACCTTGCAGATATGCCACCAATGGATGTCACAGAAGAGCCTGAGTCATGCGTGGAATATGCTGATATGGAGAAGATTGTGAGGCTTCTTGAGCAACAATCGCCAACTGATTCGACATGTAATCTGTGTGAGGAACCTGCAGTGGATTATGGCATCACCATGGGAGAAGAGGTTATTGTGGAAACCGTTTCCATTCCCCTTTCAGAAGCAACCGAAGAAACCCTTACCATTCCAGAGGAGTCAGTAAAAGCTACAGAACACATTTTTGAGGAACCTTCAGATGTGCCACAGATGGACACCACAGAAGACCCTGAGCCATGCGTGGAAGATGTTAAAGCCGTTTCTGTACCCCTTTCTGAAGAAAACCTTCCCATTCAAGAGAAGCTGCTGAAAGTTAAGAAAATCCCAGTAAAGAAGCCAGCAGTGGATTGTGGCATGAACCTGGAGGAAGAGGTAAGCGTTGAAACTAGTACCATATCCCTTTCTGAAGAAACTGAAGAAAGCCTTAACATTCCACAGAAGCTGCCGAAAGCTACAGAAAACATAGTTGAGGAACCTGACGTGGATTGTGAAGTTGCCCTGGAAGAAAGGGTCATTATTGAAACTGTAACTGTAACCCTTTCTGAAGGAATTGAAGAAAGCGTAACCATTCTAGAAGAGTCAGCAAAAGCTACTGAAAACATTGCAGATGAACCTGCAGATGTGCCAACAATGGACACCACAGTAGATCCTGAGCCATGTGTGGAAGATATTGAAACAGTTACTGTAACCCTATCTGAAGAAATTAAAGAAAGCCTTACCATTCCAGAGGACCAGCCTAAAGCAACCAAAACCATAGTGGAGGAAACAGCACTGGATTGTGGCATGACCATGGAAGAAGAGGTAATTGTAGAAACCCGTTCTGTTCCCCTTCCTGAAGGAATTGAAGAAAGCCTTACCATGCAAAAGCCATCGAATGCTGCCGAAAACATGGTTGAGGACCTTGCAGATATGCCACCAATGGATGTCACAGAAGAGCCTGAGTCATGCGTGGAATATGCTGATATGGAGAAGATTGTGAGGCTTCTTGAGCAACAATCGCCAACTGATTCGACATGTAATCTGTGTGAGGAACCTGCAGTGGATTATGGCATCACCATGGGAGAAGAGGTTATTGTGGAAACCGTTTCCATTCCCCTTTCAGAAGCAACCGAAGAAACCCTTACCATTCCAGAGGAGTCAGTAAAAGCTACAGAACACATTTTTGAGGAACCTTCAGATGTGCCACAGATGGACACCACAGAAGACCCTGAGCCATGCGTGGAAGATGTTAAAGCCGTTTCTGTACCCCTTTCTGAAGAAAACCTTCCCATTCAAGAGGAGCTGCTGAAAGCTAAGAAAATCCCAGTAAAGAAGCCAGCAGTGGATTGTGGCATGAACCTGGAGGAAGAGGTAAGCGTTGAAACTAGTACCATATCCCTTTCTGAAGAAACTGAAGAAAGCCTTACCATTCCACAGAAGCTGCCGAAAGCTACAGAAAACATAGTTGAGGAACCTGACGTGGATTGTGAAGTTGCCCTGGAAGAAAGGGTCATTATTGAAACTGTAACTGTAACCCTTTCTGAAGGAATTGAAGAAAGCGTAACCATTCTAGAAGAGTCAGCAAAAGCTACTGAAAACATTGCAGATGAACCTGCAGATGTGCCAACAATGGACACCACAGTAGATCCTGAGCCATGTGTGGAAGATATTGAAACTGTTACTGTCACCCTATCTGAAGAAATTAAAGAAAGCCTTACCATTCCAGAGGACCAGCCTAAAGCAACCAAAACCATAGTGGAGGAAACAGCACTGGATTGTGGCATGACCATGGAAGAAGAGGTAATTGTAGAAACCCGTTCTGTTCCCCTTCCTGAAGGAATTGAAGAAAGCCTTACCATGCAAAAGCCATCGAATGCTGCCGAAAACCTGGTTGAGGACCTTGCAGATATGCCACCAATGGATGTCACAGAAGAGCCTGAGTCATGCGTGGAATATGCTGATATGGAGAAGATTGTGAGGCTTCTTGAGCAACAATCGCAAACTGATTCGACATTGGACTCAAAGTGCAGAAATTACTGAAGCTTCCCCTGCCAGAAATACAGACATAGAAGCTTTACTCTATAAGTTGCAGTCAGTCTGTACATCAGTTGTGCAAGAATCAGTGTACAAACTTGGAGGTTTAGAGATGTCTTCACAGGGATATAGAATTGTTCTTACCATCAAGGTGGAAATAAAAAAAGAACTGCTGTAAATGATGTTGCAATTGTTCATAGATGTTTTTCTTTAGCAGGGATCTACCTCTTTAATATCATATGTTTAATGGTAGGCAATTGCTACTGGATTGTAGAATGATCTGTGTTTTATAATGATGCAAAGTGCTTCTGTTTGTACATATATCATCAATACAAAGTTTACATTGTAAAGTATTACATTTTTTTCTTCGATAAAACCAAAAACGAAAACATTGAATTTTGTGGCTTGACTTATTCATTCATGATACTATTCTTGAAGTTGAATTATTTTGGTCAGTGATAAGTGGAAAACAAAAAAAACTACTTTAAATATTTTCTTGTTTAATTTTAGTCAATTTATTGAACATTGAATAATACGCTAAATAAAACTTATAATAGAACAAAAACAAATGTGATACTCAGCAACACTTAAGTGAGAAATGAGCAACTAAAACAACATTGTTACTGTTCTAAAGGGGTAAGAAGAACTTTTAAACTTGTCTGGTCCTCCTACCCCACTTTTGTTTTGATACATTTACATTCAATTCAATTTACAGACATTAGTGTCCATGATAATTGCATTTTGTTTAAGTCCACACTTAATAAAAAATAAAATTAATTGTTGAGAAATTACTCTAAAATCAGGGTTATTCAGTGATGTATATTTTTAATTACACACCATGAGGACAGAGCAATGTATTTGTGTTTCCTGACATTTCTCAGGGCATAACTGTCACACATTGTTGAATATCAATGAGTGAGGGGTGGGACACACACATTAATAAAAGAGTGATTGTTGACAAGGCCCCGAGTAGGCAGAGGCATGGTTGGAATTGCACTCCCATCTCAATGCTGCGATTAAGACACTCACTGCTTGCACATCAGCTCTAACGCTGCTGTAACGTAAATCTAAAAGGTACATTTTTCTGTGATGGTGAATAGGAGACAGCTAACCTAAAGCAAGAATCTGAATCATCACCGGAGCCAGAAAGTGTGACAGTGTCAGAGGAAGAAAAAGCTCCTGAAACTGACGACGGAAGCAGTCAACCTTTGGAAAAGCAAGAGGAGAGTACGCCAGAAGAGAATCCAGTTATGAACTTCTTCAAAACACTTGTAAGTAGCACAATTTGAGAAAATAAGAATGTACTAACTAATTGCTTCTTTTGTAATATACGACTGCTTCTGGGAAATAAATATAGCAATTATTGTAATCAAAAGTGGGGGGAAAACACTTTTGTTAAGTCCAACTATTACTGAAGTCAAACAGCTGCTCAGAAAAAAAGTAATAAAGTTGTCAGAATGTGTGTGTTCTAAGATATAGGGATATAGGGTAATTTTCCCGAGAAAAGGAAGAACTGTGATAGTAAAATCCACAGTGTATTTGGTCGTGTTTAAATTGGATTGTTGTGGGTGTGATTATTCTGTGTGAAAGTATGTGTACTTGGAGTTTTATGGCAGTTAAGGAATCCATAACTAAATCTGCCAAGATGACAGTGCCTGATGGAAAACCTACAACAAGCAGCTATTGTATTTCCTCTTCATCTTGCCGTCTTTGGGATCCATGCCGTTTTAAAGAGTTACCATTGCCCTAGCCCCATGCTAATCAAGTCTTTGAACATGCGGGAATGTGGTGGCCTATTGTTCAGCCCATAGTGTGAGCTCACAAGGGAGGCCTGTGCGGTTGGAAGTTGAGATTTGTGAAGATAGAGCGAGGGCAGGCCTACGCCATCTCCGGAGCACAATGGCCGTCACAATGACAGCGCATGTACTGTATGTGCCTTGTCAGGGACCTCAGTGTGCACCCTGTGTGCCTCTGGGAGCTTATCATAAAGGACTATGTCTGCATTCAAGAAAGGCTTCTGTTTTATGGTTCTTGTTACATCAACTATACAGTACAAGCTGAAGGTTTTACATTGCAGCTTCACCGCCAGCTATATTGGTGAGGTGGTAGGATGGCCTAGAGGGGCCGACCAGTAACTATGAGGTCCCTGTTTCGATCCCCCACCAGTTAGGAGAGTGTTACTTGTAAACTAATGGTGACTGGTATTATAAAGTGCCCCCCATCTCTACCATTGTGTCTTTGAGCAAGTCACTTAACCCCAAACTGCTCCAGGGGTGCTGTACTATGGCTGACCTTGCGGGAGGACCCCCTCTGGAGAGGGAATATGCTAGAAGACAAATTTCGATGTAGCCTTGTGTAAATTGACCAATGAAGCAACATAACTTATATTAAATTACAAAATGTGGGTACATTTTAATATTATTTAATATGTACTGTATTGTGACATAAATAGTTACTTTTCCTTCCCTTTTTGCTCAGGTGGCCCCTAAAACACCAAAAAAGGAAACAGCAGCTCCTGATGCAGCGAAGGATCAGGTGAACAGATGTTAATGAAGCACATTACGTATAAAACATATTAAATTAGTAGCAGACAGTACCATTATGGGTTTATTTAGAATAGTTTTTATATCATATCTTACTTTGGTGACTTACAAAGCTTTGTCAGTGAACTCAGTAATGTCTGAGGTTGATTATTTGATATAATGAGTAGTTTGGGAAAGTTGGCGGTTTTTGCATATTGCTAACTAGCATCCATTTCTGTTCATTTCTGTTGCTGCTTGAATTGATAATGTGCCTAATTCCATAAACAGTTGAATTTGGTCCTCAATATGCAATAGAATATCCAAGGTCCACATACAAGCTTTTTGCAGATATTCTTTTGCTTTCTGTTCATATCTGCTCTAACCGCTTCCTTTTTTGTTGCCAAATAGTCCCCGAAGGAGAGCCTACCAGCTGAAACCACGACTGTGAGCACATTGACCTTTAACTGTTTTAATTTGTGTGACAGATCTTGCAGTTCAACACAAAGGATATATATACTGGACACAGCTGGGTTCAGTTTACTTCCAGAGATGCCATTTGCTAATGCATAAAAATTCAATTTCTAACAGTTTGTGTTGCATGAAAGCTTAGTTGCTAAAATGAATTAATCACATGCTTTGCATTTTATAATAATAATACAATATTTTATCCGTGGAAGTCTTTAAATATTTACAAATAAATAAAAGACAATAAACACATGATAAAAAGTCACCAAGATGATACATTTCATTATATTATGATGACAATAAATGACCTATCTGAAAATGAATGTGCCGTTCCTTTGGTTTTCAATAACAAACCATCATTTTAACTCCTGCTCTCTGTCGAATAGGTGGCACAAGTATCTGAACCGCCCGCAGCACCAAAAGGAATGAATATCCCACCACCACCTCCTCCAGAACCCCCCAAACTGGAAGTCAAAGGAGATCCAGCCGCTAAACCTGCAAAAGCCACAGCGAAAGAGGAACCAAAAGCTGCTGCAAAGGAACCGGAGCCCTCAAAAGGAAAATCAGCCAAAGTTGGTTTTGGCAAATTATTCCGTACCAAGGTAAATAAACAGCACGCTGGAGATTGCAAAAGATGATGATCATATTTAAAGCCCCTGTAAACCCAAAATCTTCTGAAAAGAATTAGGCATATTTTTCAATCCAGATTAAAGATATACACATTCAAGTTTGACAAATTTAACAGAAATTGGGTTTAGATGAGACGGGCTATGCTCTGGATTTGATTACACAATAAGTACTATAATTTGAACAAATCACGGCAGTTATCATAATGATCTGTAAAAACAATAACTGTTGCCATGGAGATCGTTTGATACAATGATAGGTTTTATAATATTTATGAAGAATTACTTAAAAATCTGATTTTTGTAAAAGCTTTCTGAGACTCCCAACTTCGATATCATATACTGATTTTTACTGTTTTAGACAAGGTTTCCAGGGGCTTTAAGAATTATTATTTACGTAGATTGCATTCAGTGAGGTCATGTTTTAAAGTGTTACCACTTATAACATAACATAGTGTGAAACATACTGTACTGTATGTGAATTTGAGATACTGCTAGGTGCCAAGTCATCCAAAGGCAAGGGCGCTTCAGCAAGTGGAGCCAAAGCCCAGGCCAAGACTTCAGCTGTGGTATAGTAGATTATCGCCTTCTCAAATTGACTATGGCTCATGTCATGTTAGGCTACTTACTAACAAGAGCTGATTTGTCCAGAGGTGGCAGTAAACAAACAATTTGCTGTTTTCAAATTGGAGCCTGCAGCAATTGTGTTTTGAAAAAAAAAAACAGGAGAAACTTTTTGTGGTGCTTTCTCAAAAATGTGACTCCTCAGTAAAGCTGCAGTAATAAGGTGACTTTAGTCGAATGTTTGCCCTTGAAAAAGCCTTATATATTGTTTCTAGCACATTCCCATGATACATTCTATTCCGAAAATTTTAATTGGATTATGATATTATGAAATATGACATTTTGGGAAATACACTTTTTTCGCTTACTGGCCTAGAATTAGATTCAAGTACATCAATACCACTCTCATGTCTGCGCTGCCCACTACATTTGAAGCTGTAACACTATCATAGCTTAGAATAAAGACTGGAAACAGGACAAAACAGCTAGCCTGGCTCTGTCACAAATCATTTATGTAGCCTTAGGCTACTGTAATATAGCACATTTAAAGCTAATTAGTAAAACATTTTTTTTTTTTAGCAGCATAGCCTATAGCAGGGGTGTCCAAACTACGGCCCGCGGGCCAACTGCGGCCCGCGGCCCGCTTTTTACTGGCCCGCGGCCGATTTTAAAAATATAATGTAATATGGCCCTTTGAAAAAAAAAAAAAAAAAAAAAAGATTTTTTTTTTTTTTTTTTTTTTTGCATTTCTTAGTTAACCCACTAGTGCAGGGGTGTCAAAACTGATTAATTGGCCCGTGGAACATTTTGAAAATATAATGTAATATGGCCCTTTTAATTTTTAAATAATTTAAATGCACTCATTATATTACAGAGAAATATGTCCCATAAAAGAAAAAGAGCACCAAGCCCATCCCAGAGGACCCTGCATAATATTTTATTTTAAATTAATATTATTATGGAAAATCCATGTGTCCTTCTCCAATAGCTTTTAATTCATCCGACACAGTGTCTCCATTTTTTTCGTACAAAATTCTTCAGCTTTAGCCTCTTAATTTCCCTCTCAAAGTGCACCAGATTCATGCATTTCACTTTAAAAACTTTAAAAAAATCTCCCGGGGGGGCATACCCCCCGGGCCCCCTTGGAGGGGGGTCGGGGGGTATGCCGTATGCTATTTTCACCCAGCTGGACATTGGACGCAAAAGTAGAAAATACTGGGTGTATCAATGGCATTTAACAAGAGGGGGAATGTATCTGTTTAATGTGCAAGCAAAGTGTTGCCGTGAAGAAGGATTACAATTTACGAACACGCTATGAAACTAAACATCATAGCAGCTACATTTCTTGATAAATGTGTTATTTTTGCAAAGTGGCCCGGCCCTTCGTAGATTTTTCTGTATGTGGCCCTCAGTGAAAAAAGTTTGGACACCCCTGGCCTATAGTATACACTGTAGAGGTGATGGTGCTGTAGGTATATTTGTGAACTTTGGAGAGACTCAGGCTAGCGATTTCCTCTTGCTTCCAGACTCTACTCTACGCTAAACTAAGCTAAGCTAAACGTAACTACACTAAGCTAATCACCATGGCTTTTGATCCATGAGAGTGGCATTGATCTTGTCAACTAACATTTGTCAGGAAAGCATGAGAATATTTACTAAAATGTCAAAGTATTCTTTTGACCGGTTCATATGAATCAGCATTCATTGCCATGCTAACATGCTAAGCACTTGAACCCTTTTCTCTGTTTGAGGGTAGGCTTTTTCCTTTCAAATGGTTTGTTTGACTAACAATAAGAATTAACTCACCGTTCTGAAGACAATCAAGGATCTACCAAAGCCAGAAGTAGAAGTAGAGGTACGAACAGTTGTAGAAGTAGGCTAGCTAGGCTACATAGTCTTCCAGCAAACCTTCCGCTAGCATTGTGGGCATTACTTTGAATAATCTTTTAAGGATTACTGCTAGAAAAACGCTGTATACAGTGATTTATAGCATTTTAAGATAGGCCTCTCCATCTGAATTTACATCTCGTATGAATAATAAAAAAGTAGTTTTGCTCTACAGGAGACACCAGTGGAGGTGCCACCACCAGAGCCAGTGGTGGCAGCAGTTGAGGTAAATCAAGACAGTTCTTTGGGGTTTTTGTTTGGTGGAGGAATCTTCTGATTTATCCTATGAATTATTGCTTTAAAAAAAACCATTTGAATTAATGGGAGAAACAAATGATTGTTCCTTCAATGCAGGCAGGGGAAGAGGTACCACAGCCAGTGGTAGAAGTCCAGGTAAATCAAATCGAGTTTTTGGCTGTTTTTTCATTTGGTGAAATAATCTTCTGGAAGAGTCCCCCCATGATTTATTGCATTTTAATTTTTACTATGGTTTATTTCATTTGAATGGATTGAAATGGAGAAATATTTTTTTCCAAAATCATTTTAAAAGTAGTCTTTAATTTTCCATCAATGCAGGCAGTGGAAGAGGTACCGAAGCCAGAAGTAGAAGTTGAGGTAAAGTGACTGTGTCGGACATTTTTGGGAAATGTGCTTATTTGTGCCATTGTTGAGAAAATGTATATTGTTCTCACATACAGTATGTTCGTCAAGTTGGCTGATGCAAACAGCCAGAATCAGTTAGCTTAGCATAACATAAAGCTTTAAAAATAATAATAATAGGGAAACCGCTAGTCGTGCTCTATCTGAGGCTAACATAATCCGCTAGCCTTTAAATCTTCTCATCTCTTGGCAAGACGGCAAATAGGCATATTTCCCAATGTGTCAAACTATTCCTCCAAACGAGGACACTCGGAATCTTCGGTGGAAACTTAAAGCTATGTCCTCTTCTATTCTATTCTTTCTTTTTCTAAAATAATATTCTTTACTCTTGAGTATGCGGTTATGGGTTTCTTAATTCTTACAGGGTCCAGTTTTCTGACTCCTTTTCCGCACTGATGCTGGATTTTTCCCCTTTTAGGCCTATCGTCTTTCACTCCACAGGTGGCGGGTCCTGCCCTCACTATGCCAGCTATAATAATGCTCATTTTTAAAGTTTGAAACACCTCATGATATGTATTTTCTTCTCTGTCGTTTTGATAACAGAAGGTGGATCCCTCGAAGGCCAGCACCCTGGAGGCCGCTGCAAAGCCAGAACAGCCACCGCCGGTTCAGGAAGAAAAGAAACCCGCCCCTAAATCAGCCTTCCTTTCTCTCTTCAAGCCTAAAGTAAGGACCATTTTATTTGTGGACTTTATGGATTTTTTTTAAATATCTGAAAATGAGTATGAATTGTGATGCATTAACTAAACAGAAAAGTAACAGATTAATTTGAATTTGAGGTACTGTTAGACCACATGACCACAAAAGTCCAGGCAGCCTCCACAAGTGGAGTTCGGCTCCTCAGGAGAACAGCTGGCGTGGTAAATAGTAAACACTGTACAGTCAAATTAACTCTGATAGAGATGCATTATTAACCAGAGTGATGTCACTGATTACATCTGGTATTGACACCTGCTCTAAAAACATCTGCTTCTTCTATACTTCTGCTTTTGGAAGAAGTATTTTTCTCCATGTGTAATTATACTTGGAAATCATAACACCAGACATCAGTGCTTGTGTGATCATCCCTCATACTGTTTCAGTCACTAAGACACGCTGTAACCTAACAGCTGGTGTGTACTTCAAGCTTTAGTGCGTAACTTCTGTCACCCTAATGAGTACAATCTACATCAGGTAAGCCTTCTGTGATTGCGCATGGATTTTATTCTTTATGCTGTAGGTGGTCCAAGATTTTTCTTTAACAACTGAAATATTTCGTGGCCACTTCTTGGGATTTTTCTGAGCTCCTGCGTCAGTGTCGGGGGCGACACCAGTTCGTAAGCGCTGCCATACTGAGAAATACAGAGAGAGTTTTGTGTGGAGCTGATAGGCTTAATCAACTTTGTCAATTCGCTTTGCAATGGCTATAATGAATGTAACCAAAATTCATTCATATGAAAAAGTTACGCACTATAGCATTAATGCTAAATGGATTACTTGCTTTGTTGTCTTCTAGGATACTATTTATTTCAATTAGTTGTAATATTGATGTTGATCAATGTGCATCGTCCCTTATTAATAAAGTAATAAATAAATAATATTTAAAAAATTCAATTCAAATGCTCTGGGACTGCGATGATTCAGTATTTTTTTTAAATGTATTTTTCATATGCACCATAACTCTTTGAGGCTGATCCCAAGAAGGCGACCCCGGCCCCAGCAGCAGCAGCCGAGGCTCCAGCAGCTAAAGCCAAAGAGGAACCTAAAGCAGCGGCCAAGTCGACAGAGGCGCCTGGAGGTTCAGCTTCAGTGGCCCCCCCGGCCGGAGACGATGCCGCCAATGTGCCCAAGAAACTGGAGAAGAGAAACTCCATTGGGCTGTTCTTTAAATTCAAGGTAAGGACAATGTTTATGCAGGGTTAAGATAGGTTGAGTTTGTTATGTGTCAATTAACACACACGTAGATAAACACAAGGTTACTCACACACAAGGTTATTGAAATGTGTGTTCTCATATCCCTACACTACGTACACATGCAATTCCTCAGAGGGGGTCATTGTTTAGGGTGCTTGACTATAACTGAGTGTTTAGCTTCAACTCCACTAGATGGCAGCATTGACTAAGTGTGTGGGCCCTATAATGTTCACTGTGATTGTTATGCACAGTTTGGTTGTATTCACTTACGGCTCATAAGTCTGACTTGTATCACAGGGACACATATTCCATTAAGTGCAAATAATGCAGTTTAATGAAAACATGCAAATAAAAATTGGGGAGGTACTTTATGGGGGAAAAAAAGACCTCAGTGAGTTAATATTTGTTATGGATGACACAATTCTTTCTCCCCCTTCTGTTTTATTTCAGAGTGGGAAACGTAACTCTACAGATGCGGGGGTCCAGACAGACCAAGCCACTGCTCCAGCAGCCGAGAAGGCCAAATGAAACCAAAACCAACACTGAAGATTCCCTGTAAATAGTCCCCCTCTCGCTCTCTCTCTCTCTCTCTCTCTCTCTCTCTCTCTCTCTCTCTCTCTCTCTCTCTCTCTCTCTCTTTTGGTCTTACTCAATCTTTACCTCCCTTTCAACCCTTATTGAATTACTTTAACCAAATGTTCTTCTTCTTTTTTTTTTTTTTTTTACTATTTACAAGTTGCAATACGAAAGGAAAATTGACTTGGAGGATAGAAAGCAAGTTGTGAGAAAGATGAACAATGGGAAGGACGTTGAACTGGTGGTATGATTTGAAGAAGTTTGAGGCGAGGTTGTTGAGAGATATATATATATTTTTGGTCATATACAAATGTCTTGACAAGTATAGCAATACATGAGTGTAAATCCTTTTCTACAGGCATTTAACGTGACCGCTCTCTGTTCTTGCTACCTGACATACTGGGCTTATAATGCAATAGACAGTACCACGCTTTGCTCTTAGCTATTTAGCTCAAAAACATTTCAAAACATTTTGTCATATACGTTCTATTTTCACAATTTATACCAGATAAATCATGCAGTTGTGGCAATGCAGAGGTTAACATGAAGGGATATTGAAAGAAGTACTTATATGACATTAAAATAAACAGCTCCTTATAGAGCCGATAACAGAAGCATGTTCGTATAACAAAATGCACTTAAATATTGTTTTAACTTTATGTAAGCTACATGTAGACTAAATCACATACTACATAGTATAGTATACACATAAGTACATGTACTAACTGGGCCATATGGGAAAAATCACAATCTTTACTGTACTGTGGGCAACTGATTATGAGCCTTTATGTTGGCAAATGCATCTGAGGTGGCAACACTGAGGAAGTGTGCAAATGTGTCCATGTGGTATGTTTTGCAGTGGTCATCATCAAATCACATTCGATCAGCTTTTTAATTTGATCGCTGCATTTTGTGTCGTATAATTTATTGGAAGTGTTAAAGGTGTTAGTCAATTGTCTTAGACATATGTGTAACTAATATCTTGCTTTTATTTGCTTGTATATGTAAGTATGAGTGCATGTGTAACTTCAGCTATCTTGAAGACAATAAAATATGTTCACCATTGGTTTGTTTTTTCAGCAGTGTGTCAAGTAATGTCAATAGTATTGTGAAACTTAATCAAGAAAAACTGGGAGTTGGAAAGATAGCTGACTCAGCGAGCTTGGCATAAAGTAAAGTGATTCTGGAGAATGCTTGTTATGTAAATCACTTTGTCAAAATCAGTGACTAGCCCCTTTTACACAGCCAGTGACAGCCGGGAATATGCCGGAATTTCGGCCCTCCGCCCTGCTGAGGAGATAAACTATCTCCTCACGATCTGCTACATGTTCGTATGAGCGCTGACAAATTCACTACTAATACACAGCCTAGGCTCTGTAAACGGGCAAGTTGCTAGCTACGGTTAACATACCCTCTGTTTACATACCAGTTTATGTGCATTAACAAAAGATTTGTTTTCAGCACACACACAGTATGGACAGGTAGTATATGGTAAAGAGATATTCACTGATGTTGACAAAAAGCTATTTTGACAACAAGCAATCTCCAGTATCACTGACTCCACCTTTAAAAGGCACAGCAGTGTAAGCTTGTGTGCTAGTAAGGCGTGACACGTGAGTCACACTTTGTTATGTTGGGTGTAGGAGGCAAATACTGTAAGCCTTACTCATCTATAAATGTATTTGTAATTGCCAACAGAAACCAAAAGTGACAAAAAAACAAGAATTGACCTCAGCCCAAGCCATCATTTGTAATGTTACAGACAGAGAGATGACTGCTGAACATCACTATTGAATACTGATTGAAAATTTCCACAAGATCAAAGATGTAAAACAAGGACCTAAAGGCATTGTACTTTTCAGGTTAACAGAGGCCCTAACATTTGATTCCACCGTTTATGATGTAATTTATATGATGGATAGCACATTGTGAAGTCTTTGGAAGTGTTTTAGATAGTACTGCCTGAGACCCACCATTCACTGAGCATTAAGTGATGAGTCGCGGCCCCCGAAGGCATAACTCACACTGCTCCTTTGTTATCAATGAGACACACGCGCATTTTTGCATTACCATTTATAATAGGTGTGATCATTTTGAATCGCGCATCAAAGTAACTGTCGTGGCAGTGAAGGAGAAAAACTGAGGCAGTGCTAACCGTGTATTAAGACATGGGGGTCGCTGTCGGGTTTTTTACCATTCAAATTAAGTGCAGTGTGACGTTTTTTGCCAATAGTGCTCGGCAAATAATTCATTACCAAACGTAAAATAGTGAGAAACTCGGATTAACGTTATCTTAAAATGAAAAACTTTATAGTTTTAACACTAAACGTTGCCTCCACCAATTCATGATGTCTTCAGCTTTATTCACTATCACTATCACTATCACTATCTCTTCTGTATGTGGTTTATTGGCAAAACAATTGATAACAGCTGCATGTCCCTACATGCACTGTGGCACAATTGTGAGCTTTTCAGTGGGACAGCTTTTTGCTAGAATTTTGATAGCAATCCAATTGGATGAGGGCTGCTCTATCCCTTGTGTACAATCAAAGACATAAATGAATTGGGTGGCTTCATAAAATAGAAACTGTTATGGGTATGGATTTAAAGGTGGAGTCAGTGATGTGGGATAATGCTTGTTTTCAATATCACTTTTTTGTCATAATCAGTGAATCTTCTACCTGTCCATACTGTGTGTGCCCCATAAGAAAATCTTGTGTTAATACACAGCGTAGGCTCCGTTAACAGGAATGTAAACAAAGGAAATGTAAAGAAAAAAAGGCGGCCTACAGTAGCCAGCAACAAATTAGGTCTGCTTGCAAAACCTGCCGTTCTACTTGATATTTCTTTTCATTGAGGAAACTGACCTTTGAATAAACACCAAATTGTTTTTCAGTACACACACATATGGAGATTGTGAGGAGATTTCCACTGATTTCGACAACAAGCATTTCTCCATAATCGCTGACTCCACCTTTAAAAATAGTAATGTGGATTTTTTAACAATGCAAAAGGGCTGTACACCGTCCAAGATCTGCTGCCTGACCACCACCATGTTGCTGCAGTTCATCCCAGGACAATGCATGTGACTGTGTGAATGCACTGGGCTCAGAGGGGGTGGAACAAGGGAACAGTGGGACTGGGAGGCCTGCTGTCAGCACTAATGTGCATCACGGCACCACTCGCTGCTAACAGCTCCCTTTCTATTGGTGTAATATTAGGGTGAAACTATTCCAGGGACCAATGACAAGACAGACACTGTATTCAATCATTCTGAACTGATAAGGAATCAATAGTAATGATCAAGCCTCTACAGGAGTTTTGTTGTGTGTAAGCGGGGAATTCGGATGCAGATGTACTCAAGAGATTTTAACGTTTGGTTATTGTGGCAAAACAAAACACATTTGTAGTAGACTATCTGAAATTCTAGACAATTATTTTAGATGCCATTCAAAACACTGTGCTGCTCAGACATGATATCAAACCACAATACATTCATTTGTAGATTAACCTCAGACTCAAGGACACAAATTTAGAGGTTTATCTTAACACTCTGTGTTGTAACTATATTTTATTGTTGAACAATATCATTGTTCAACAATCCACAGTCCTTTTGTACAGAGCAAGTCTATTTTAACAGAGGTGTGGTACTCCTAATCTGCCATTTTCAAATTTGAGATTTTCGACATGACTTCCAGGACTGTGAATATTATGTTTGATAAGAAATTAAGGTCAGGATCATCTTTATATGCACATCATTTTGTCCTAGGTTTGATGATAACATGAACAATTTAATAAAATTATAGCGGGATAAAAGTTGATTCAAGATACTATTAAACAGCAAGAACATCAAATAGTTAATATACCCATAGTGCTAGGTCTGTTTAAATAATAATGGCTAAGTAATGATTGAATACATGAGGAATTCTAAGCAATTACAACACTGTCGGCACATTTACATGAGGTAATCTTCTGGTGATCCAGATGGATTGTATACCTTTTGCTGTACATCCAGGTTTTTTTCCTAGCAGTAGAATCAACAACTGAAACATTTTGCATCTTGCGCTCCTGCGCCAGTGTAAGGGGACACACATTTGTTGTGCAGCTGATAGGCTTTATACACTTTGTGTCAACTCGTTTGAAAGTGACTGACATTTGTTTATATGAAAAAGTTACGCACTATAGCTTTAAGTGATTTATTTTCTATGTTTCTCTTGTTTTTTTGCAAGTAATATGGTTCCCTAAAGACAGGTTTAAAAGTTAAATAAAAAAGGGTTATAAAGAAATCATTGAACTGGAGGGAGAACATAAATATTTATATTTCTTTTCAGGTAGGAATAGAAGGCAAGATATTTCCAAAATGTTCCAGAATCCAGAGATGGAATTTTGCTTTCAATGACTGATAAAAATGTCTCTGATGATCAATAGCAACTCAACAGCTGGTTGCGTTGAATAAACATTACGGGCTGAGGGGCGAGGAGGAGATTATATATTATCAGTGTCTTTCAGGACTCCACAACAGGATTATGAAAGAAGCCAGGCAGTGAATCTGTGGGGGGAACAATGCAGTCAGCTGCTCCTCCTGACACGTCAAAACAAAAAGAGCCTTTCCCCCCCCATTCGCCCATCCAACTCCTATCAACGGTGTTCGCTACTGAATACATAATCATATCTATTCAAGTATTCGGGTCAGACGTTAGATGTTGGATGCTGCGTTATCTTTAATTTGAATTTTTCTGTTGGCCTACACGTGTGATTTTTTTTACAAGACACAATCTAAGACAATTCGTTTTTTTAAGGGTTTTGGAAGATAAATTACATTAGCATAAAGTCAAATGATATAGGACAAAGTTGATTAAATCAGTTGAGAGTAAACAATGTTTGCCTACTTGTTGCTGCCATTGACGCAATACAACTATGAAACAATGAATGCTGATTCAATAACGGCAATAGAATGATAACTATGAACCAATCACTCAGTTCAAACTCAAGTCTATTCTACTTTTACTCAAATAAAAGATGTGTACTTCTTTCACCACCGCTCAAAGACATTGTGTATGTTTTTTATTTTTTAATAAATGATTGGCAATTTCATCATCTGAAGCATCACCCTGCCTCCTTAGATTGATAGCCTTTCACGAGGCCTTTGTGGTCTCAGAACAAAAGGAAATGAGCGGGAGGCCTGGATGTGTCACATGTGTTGCCTTTGATTAACATACTAGACTTGTTTGTGTAACAGGATCTCGGGGTGAGTTGAAGAATACCAAAATGTCATTCATTGGGGTGCAAAAATGTCTTAATTTAAGCGGCAAAGCACATGTAAGTGAATGACTCTTACTTATTAAATACACAATAGGCCTACACATATATGAGGTCTTCATTTTCACTGTATAGGCAGAGAACTGTTTAATCCAGAGTTTGACAAGATTTGATTAAATTAAATTAAAATAGCTTTGAGCATGTGTACAATATTAGCTCCTATGTCTACTGTTGGATAGGCATACTTATGATCTTGTTATTGGTATCTGGCATAGTGTACAATACTCCCATTCATTACAGTTAAGTGATGTATTTGGTGAATGAAGTCTGCTTGCTAAACCTGCCATTCTACTTGATATTTCTTTTCATAGAGGAAGCTGACCTCTATTGTTGACAACGAGGAAATAAGAAAACAACTTTTATGTAGGCAAAACAGTATTAAAGCTAAGGCCCTACACAGGAATAAGGCAGAAACACAGCCACATGTGGGAGATGGCTTTGGCAAATTGTCTCTACAAGTCTTTGTTCACTGTTCTTTAGATGGGAGTGGTCACCGATAAAAGTTTTTTTTTTTCCTTTCAGACATTACTGCCAATGGAGTGTGTGTGTGTGTGTGTGTGTGTGTGTGTGTGTGTGTGTGTGTGTGTGTGTGTGTGTGTGTGTGTGTGTGTGTGTGTGTGGAGGGAGGGGGGGTCTAAATAAAGTGTACACTGTCTTACTGAATATCTTCATTGATTGAATTATGTATGGCTTTTAGGTTCTGTTCGGAAGGGATTTCAGGGTGGAGGAGGGGCTGTAACTTAACTTCCCTTCACATAGGTCAGTCACCAGCCTACTGTAGGTGATGGTCTTCATCTTATACAAATCAGTGTACTATTCTCCAAGGAGTAATTTGAGTCAATGTTATCCTATAGTGACTTTACATTCTCCCTGGGAACATATTGTACTATCATTATTAAAGCTTGGACACTTTCTATTACACAGGCTATGGAAAGCTCCCCCTGCCTTCAAGATCAAGCATACACACCAGCATTTTTTTTAGTATAAGCCTTTTAATCTAATCTATTCAAAGATGACATACAATGGAATTACATAGTCCTACAACTGGCCACATTTACGTTGCATGTCTCATGAGCATAGATAGTATAAAATGAGTCAACCAACTTGCTTCTGCTAAAAAACCCTCATGTTACTGTGAAAAGTTTGTGGCACCCCTCCCCCATCCCCACATGGTAGCTGATGCATGACATGAGAGTGTTAAAGAAGAAGGGCGTTTTAAAACTAGGTTCAACACTACACATATCATGTCAGTCGTCTGTTGCTATATAGCCCGTGGCTCTAATCAATAACCTACACTGTGTTGCAATTTAAATGCATTAAAGTAGCTTGAGGTGCCTTAAAAACATGTTAATCACAAATTTAGAGAACTAAACACAGTAACAACCACATGGTCTATTCGTCACTGTATAGTGTACGCCTAATTGTTACTTGAGTGATTTCAAATAAAAATCAAGCCCACGTGAGAGTAATTAAATGAGTAGGACTGTCATAGCTTACCTGAGTGTTCAGGCAGTTGGAATTCACCAGGATGCCATAAAACTATTTTGGACTGAAAACAATAATGTATGTTATAATGGTTATGCCAATAAAGTTATTTGAAGGTAAATGAATATATAAATAGTAAAGTTTTTATATGTTTTTTTTTGTTATTCACGACCACGTGACTGCCCTATGGGATTTTGAGGTTCCCGTGCACGCGCTCCATCTTCCCTTTGAGAGTCGTTGAGAGAGCACGCGCCTCAGAACTCAACAGCTGCACAGTGAGGATTCGCCAAGTCGAAAGAGAAAAAAAATGATTCACATTTCAAACAATTGAAGAAGGTGAGCTGCTTAAAAAGTGTCCACCGCCGGGCTACGCGTTGTGAAATGAAGGGGAAAGTCACAGTAAACAGCCTCGCTCGCTGAATTGAGTCGCCCAGCAGTAGCCAGTGTCATTATTATTCCGGAAATTCACAGTTGGTAGGTATTGTTTGGTGAGTTTCTACAGTTGGGAGTCGGAGTCGAGACAACACAAGGTGCAGTTTTTTGCAAACGTTAGTGTCGTTAAAATCAAAATACGAGTGACTCAGGGTGTAGTTCAAGGCTTACCATAACTCGGTGACGTTAGCCTAGTTGTTAGGTTACTAAACGGGGTTAAGTAATTTTTAAAACGGGCGTTAAACAAATCAATAAGCGACAACGAAAGTACACAATGTATGGCTCACGTTGATTAGCACTTGTCTGTTATGAACATTACGTCGCGTTTGAAGTTGTGGTTAATGTCAAACTTTCTTATGATTTCCAGCGTCACCAATCAAAGTTAATCTTGATTTATATTGATTCGGTTAGCTTAAAAAAGAGAGAGAAAGTAACCAACTCCTCGTGCTCTTCTTATTATGCACGTATAGAATTGTAATAGCACCAACGTTTACTTTAATAGCTATTGGCTTTGATGTTTACGTAAAAAAAATTGTATACGTTGTAAACGGTTAACTATGATTTCCACACATCCCGAGCCAATTGACGTTAATGAGTTTTAATTAGGGCTGTAGTTACTTGAATAACAAGGTGGCTAGCGTTAAAGCTGCCTCACACAAAGCATGTGTGTGTGTGTCCTTTAAAAAAAAAAAGGGAACAAAAGTCAGTGGGTCATTATCAGTTGCCTTAGCTCACCTGGGTTGAGTCAAACATACACCCGGGCAGACTAATTAGGCAAATAGTAAATTGAGTAACGGCTTTGATAGGTTATGTTACATTATATAAAGTTATAACATTAAGAAGAATATGAGGCTATTCGCTAGAAAATGGGTTTGAAGTTAAAGTTTGGGATAATCACCCCCTTTTCAACTGCTTTTGCCATTTATGACACTAGCCTATTGTTGAAGTAATAGTCATTTATTACGGGCAAAAAAAAAAGTATAATAATGTAACCTATTGTCATGTTACCATGGGCTAGTCTTTGTGTTGTTGTAAACTTGCCTTAGCCTTGAGCCTTTGAACTTGCTGGTCCTGTTGCTCCACTTCTTTTTCAAACAAACCAAGACTTGACTTTGAAAAACTTTCTCAATCTTTTATAAGCAGACCGATATATACACACTGAAAGAGTTACTCTTTTTTTTTAAGACATTTTTTGATATATTTTTTTACTTTGACAAAACCACAGAGGTAGCCCTAGTGGTCACAAAACAAACAAAACATTATACACATGGGGCATACCATAATTTTTTTTTTGAGTAAACAAAGTAGCATAATAAAACAAACTATGAAGTTTTTATATCTTTAACTGATGTTTAATATTGTTTAGTGCTGCTAATCAAAGTAAGATCATTTACAGTTTTGAAAGTCTTAATTTTGGGTGTGAAGAACAAAACATGATAGTTGTAAAGTAGAAGGAAGAAAAAAAAGAAGCTAATTATAACTAATGGTTTAACACTGGTATATACTTTTTTTATTCAACTGCAATATAGAATGTTTAACAATTAAGAATACATATTATCATTTAAACCTATTTTGAAACCATTTTCAATTTGTCTTTAACCTATTGATTCATATTTATGTTGATGTTTATAATAACAAGAAACATTTGTAATTCCTCACAAAGTAAGGTTTATTTAAATACATTTGTAATTATTGTATTATTTTTATAAGCAAATTATTATAATTTTAGTATCAACAAATTCACAGAGGTAGTAACAATACTCATTCAAGCTTTATTAAATCTTGATAAATATTGAGAGAAAGCTCAATTATCTTATTTCATTGTACAGGCCTGAGGTTAGTAATAAAAGTGAAAAATAAACCTTTAGCACAGGTGCGCATTGTTGTCATATCGCATTACACATATTTCACAACATATGAAATACTTAGTGTATTTCTATCAGTGGACAGAGGAAATGAGTCGTCTGATACGTTGATTTGCTAAAAAGATACATTTCCTGTTTCAGTGTACGGGAAGGCATCTCTCTGTGTGGTTCCTTAGAAACTGATTTTTATCTTTGGTTAGGTTGTTGCTACCTGATTACTGTTTAGATATTCATATGAAGCATCACCTAAAAACCCACTTTCCCTATTATGTTTTCAGGTTCCTAATAATCCGGATAGTGTGAACCCCCTACCGCATTGTTCCACTTTGCGAGGACAATGCCAACTCACTCATTGCTGCCGTATGTGGAGAGCCCCGATGGACTTGCTCAAGATATTCTTATTAACAGCAGCGACGCCAGTATCCCAGGGCCCGGCTCTAGCATGACTCCACACGCCAGCTACTCAGAAAAAGACATGTCACAATCGGGAGGAAGTGATCCACTATCGTGCATGTTTTGTGAGCAGACGTTTAGTCATCAGGATGAGCTTGGGCCCCACGTGTTAACCCAGCATCCCACCACTTTCTCTGAACCGGCTGTGCTAAGAGTGGAAGCCGAATTCAGGATCCCCGGAGAGAGAGCCCGTTCCAAACAGAGCAGTTTAGTGAGTATTGAAAAAGATGAGGAAATCCACAGCTGCATTGTGTGTGGTCAGGTTTCACAAGACGCCGGTGAGCTCGAGACCCATTTGAGGAAGCACAAGGACTACTTCACCTACTGCTGCAGCGTGTGCGGACGGCGGTTTAGAGAGCCCTGGTTCCTGAAAAACCACATGAAAATGCACGTCAAACCGGGCGCTAAAAGCAAGTCCCAGCAAGACCTGGAGTGCCCCGTCACGGTCAATGACGTCATCCAAGACCCCGCTCCAGAGCCCGTAGTCACCGTTTACAAAATGTGCATGGTGTGTGGGTTTTTCTTCCCCGACCATGACAGTTTGGCCGAGCATAGTAAAGTGCACAATCGAGAGGTAGAGATAGATAAAGATGACGAGGACAACATGGATGACACTACTGAATCCATTGCCAAACAGGAAACATTTCTTGGCTGTCTAAGACTAATGCCTCGCTCGACGGGAAGTCGTTTGCAACACGAGAGATGGTCAAAATGGATTCCCCAGCTCGACCCCTTCAACACATACCAGGCCTGGCAACTCGCTACCAAGGGCAAGATAGCAGTGGGACCCAATACTACGAAAGACGTCGGCCAAGAAGCCAGCACCGACAATGAAGAATGCGGCTCAGACAAGGAGGAGTTGAATATCATTTGGTCGGAGGGACAAGGAGAGAAAGCTGCGAAAGACGTTCTCGGGAGGGAGCTACGTTCTCAGCCAAGTGCGGTGGAGAACCCTGAACCGCAGCGGAGGTCTTTAATGCAGAAGAACAAGGACAAAGAAAGGCCGACCACCTGTGAGGACTGTCAGAAAACCTTCAGGACGTATCACCAGTTAGTTCTACACTCAAGAGTCCACAAACGGGAGAGAGGCGGTGAGGAGAGTCCAACTTATTCTGTCGATGGGAAGTTGTCAAGAGGAGGGTCGGTCGAGCACGCAGAGGAAGGGTCCGAGGAGGGCTTCGAGGAGGCAGCACTGGCTGAAAACCTGGGTCAAGGTAAATTTAGGGATTACACATGTTTGTTAACTGTCTTAAGGCGGGACGCAACAGTTGAATAGGGTAACATTTAACTTAGACATATTTCATGAGACTTTACCAGTTGATTGTTTACAGTACAATAGGGCTGGCCCGAATGCCATTTTTCAGGCTTCGAATATTCGTTGGTTTTTCCGAGCGAATATTCGAATATTCGTTCCAGAAAAACACACCATCAAAAACAACATTAAAAAAAAAATTAAAAAAAAATTTAAATTAAAAAAAAAAAAACGTTAATAATCTACGGTGGCGCTGAGCATTCACCAAATAAAAAAAAGTTTCACAGCTAATGTAGCCGTTAGCACACTCAGGATCTCGTAATTACGAGAAAAGATCTCGTAATTACGAGATAAAGATCTCGTAATTACGAGATAAGGATCATCCTCTCAGTCATCAATAACGGTGTGTGTGTGTGTGTGTGTGTGTGTGTGTGTGTGTGTGTGTGTGTGTGTGTGTGTGTGTGTGTGTGTGTGTGTGTGTGTGTGTGTGTGTGTGTGTGTGTGTGTGTGTGTGTGTGTGTGTGTGTGTGTGTGTGTGTGTGTGTGTGTGTGTGTGTGTGTGTGTGTGTGTGCAGACGAGGTGAACCTAGCCATAGGCATGAGTGTGCTAACATTAGCATTTGGTTAAAATATATGCAGTTTGTTCACTATAAGCCACCGGAGCCACCATACTGTGTTGCCTCAACCAATCAGAATGCCCGGTGGGCTAATTCACTTTTACCTCCTGTTTGTTACTGTATCGAAGCGCAGTTTTATTGAAAGCTTGGATTAAATGCAGTCGTTTAAACTCGGTGTGATCCTTGACTCATACAAACACATACAAACTTTCTACAAGGAGGGCATGACAATGAGTATATAGCCATGTCAACTTTGCGCAGATATGCAGTCACTTGGACTGTTCAGGAGAAAAGCCCAGTCGGACCTCAGCAGCTGATCACGGGCGTAAAGCCGAAAGAGTGTCCCTCAGTACCCGATGCGATCGCTGATTAATGCATGAACAGTAAAAAAATATTTAAAATAATTGTATTGATTATGGGGCCCATTGTAGTCCGGAAACCAAGGCAATTGCCTACGTTTGCCTATGGCTAGGTTCACCTCGTCTGCACACACACACACACAGGCACCATTATTGATGAATGAGAGGGTGATCCTTATCTCGTAATTACGAGATCCTGAGTGTGCTAACGGCTACATTAGCTGTGAAACTTTTTTTTATTTGGTGAATGCACAGCGCCACCGTAATAATCCCTATATACTCCCTGGAACCGATTTTGACAGTATCTGCATATTTTGTTGAAGATTTACGCGCTCGGAGGTGACGTAATGGATGCGCTATGACACTTAGTGATGTAATATCCTCCTAAATGAGCAATACTACTACTACTACAATATTACTAACTTTTATATCCAAATATAAAATTATTTGATGACATTATATTGCAGTACTAGCTTCTTGCAAAAAAAAAAGTTGAAAAAAAACGAAGCTCCGAATACTAATTTAAGCTCCGAATACTAATTTTCCGAACGAGTATTCGAATAATTCGGGCCAGCCCTACAGTACAACTATTATTTTTTTCGTTTTTTACTTTTATACATAAAACAAGACTATGTAAATGTCTTAAAAATGCATTTCAGCATGTTTTTAAGAATAAAATGTATCATAAATCAGGACGATTAACAATATATTATGAGTAAATCCTTCTGTAATAATCTTACCACCTGTTTCCTCTGCTGATGGGAGGGATAGTTACACAAGACTTTAGTGATTTTATTTTGAACTAAACCTTTCTATGTTTTTATTTGTGTTTGTGTCTATTTTCAAAGGTGAAGACGGTTTTGATCGAACAAAAGTCAGATCAAAAGAATGCAGTTACTGTGGCAAATCATTCCGATCAAGTTATTACCTCACAGTTCATCTGAGGACGCACACAGGTAAATGAACGATTTAAAGGGGGAGTCAGCAATTCTTGAGAACTTTTGTCAAAATCAGGGAATCTCCTCATGATCCACTACCTGTCTGTGCTGAAATAAAAAATCTGATGTAAATACACAGCCCAGGCTCTGTAAACGGGTACGTAAACAAAGGGCCCCACCGTATCAAACAATAACTGTTGACAGAGCCTCAGTCTAGGCTGTGTATATATATATATATATATATTTTTTTTTATTTTTTTTTTCTCAGCGCACACAGTATGGACAGGTAACGGATCATGGGTAGATATTTGCTGATATGGACAACAAGTTATCTTAACAACAAACATTCTCCAGCATTGCTGTCTCCACCTTTTAAGTCAGTTAGATACAGCAGGTCTAATTCTGTGGCTTATATTTCAAACTGTGCTTACACCCAACTGTTGATTATTGTTTCAGGTGAGAAGCCCTTCAAGTGTGCTTACTGCGACTACGCTGCGGCCCAGAAGACTTCACTGAAATACCACCTGGACCGGCGTCACAAGGACAAACCGTTTGTGGACATTCCCAGCAGACCCGTGCCTTTAGTGCCCTATCCTAACCACGGAAAACACGGAACTGACAATCTAAACCCTGCTCCAAATAGATCCAAACTCTGGGTTCCTGTAGCCAAATCCAGCACCAATGGCCCATCAGAGCACAAGTTTGATAGTGCAGGCAGCAAGCATAGCAAACCACTCTTACAGACGAATGCTGAGTATGAGAAATTAATTGCCAAGTCTGCCTACTACCCGATTGACGAGGTCGTAAAGTTCCCCGTACCTGTTAACCTGAAGATGGAGAGGGAGGAGATAAAAGAGGAGGACTCGGAGGGCCCATTAAATCTGTCCTTAAAAGTGTCTCTCTCCATCCCCGCCGGAGCGGAACTGAGAAGCGCATTAATTCCAATTGGCTGTTCATTTTGTGCATATAAAACGATGTACCCGGAGGTTCTGACGATGCACAAGAAGCTCACCCATAAAGACAAGTCGGACGGTGTGAAAAAGAACGGATTAGGAGGCGGTTTGAAACAAAAACGTCACACGGGTTGCCCCCCTGCGCTCGACGGCAAAGACGTCACGCCACTGCCGATGATTGAATGTCGCCATCCTCGTCGGACCAAATCCCCACCTCCTCAAACCACAAAACCACAAGAAAAGACACCAATTAATACTAATCCACCTCACGTTCCTAAGCAGTCCCCTGTCCGCGCACCACAACATGACGTAGTCCAAGAAACACAGCGTTACAGACAAAACCCTGACACACATCCCAGCCAGGAATCATCCAGGTACACAGAGCTAATGAGGAAATCAAACACGGGTACTAAACAACATGTTTTGGAGCGACCAGGCCTCCCGGAGAGAGTGGGGATAGGCGAGAGGAGTTACCCCGTGAGAAGTGGTGTAATCTGGCACTCAGACGCTGCTAGATTGTGCCTCTCCAGCCGATTCGGGAGCCTACCCCAAATGGATTTTGGCGAACCTTCCAGCAAGAGGTTAAAATATGTGGTACCTACTTCTACTACAGGCAAGGAGGCAGACAGCAGTGAAAGGCCTGGGTATAGAGCAGCAGGAGATGGCTCCAATAGGCTGCTCCTATCAGGGAGAAGTGTGAAAACCTCCTCACAAGGGCCGGGTTCATCCACGGTGTCTGAGAGCTTCCAGGGTTCTGTGAAGACCACTACGTCTGCAGCTATGGGAGCAGGTCTGGAGGCCGAGTGGAGCATGATGAATCTGCTGCGCTCCTACACACCCAGTGACCTGGCATCGCTCTACCACGGCAACCCAGGCAACCCCAGCCACGCAGCACTGGCCAACCCACGAGGAGGTATGTAGCAGGTTAGATGACGCGGGACTTTTTTTTTTTTTATGGCAATACAGTTTTGTTTTTTTAATTTGGTGAGATGCAGATGAATAGGATAACATGTTTAACTTCAAGATATCAGGATGAAGCATCCAGTTCATTACTTTCATTAAACACATTTTCTTTGTATAACAATATTTTCCAGAAATGTTTGGCAAATTGCCAAGTGCTTAAAGAAAATATTGCATTCAGTGTCCCGCCTTAAACTAGGCAACTTCTGTTTGTAGAGTTTAATATTGAATATATTCTTTTCCTCAGGAGGCAGAACTGTGCTGTACCAACACTTACCCACTCTGCCCAGCTTGAATATGAGAGACCCCTCCGGCCCTTATCCTAACCAACGCTACGGGACCACTGACAAAACTATCTAAAGACGCGCCAAGGTAAAAGGTTCAACATTGATTTCAAGTACACCCAAAAAAAAAGGCTTTAATTTTTTGGATTTTCAAGCCCTGACAAGAATCATTGAAACATGTGCACTGGTACTTAAAGGTGGAATCAACGATTCTGAAGAATGTTTGTTGTCAAAATCAGTGAATATCTCCTCATGATCCGCTACCTATCCGTACTTTTGTGCGCTAAAAAAAGAATCGGTTAATACATGACCTAGGCTCTGTAAACTGGCATGTTAGTAGCTACAGTAGGCCCCCTTTATTTACTTACCAGTTTTCAGAGCATAGGCTGTATAGTAACACCAGATGTGTTAGTGTGTGTGCACTATAAGAATCTGGTTTATTTCAGTGCACACACACTATGGACAGGTAATGGACCATGAGGAAATCTTCACTGATTTTGACAAAGTGATTTTGACAAGCAATCTCCAGAATCGCTGACTCCACTTTAATATAAATGAATCAAGTAACATGTTATAATACTTTTTAATATAATTTATTTTTTTCATTCCTTCTCTCTAGATTTGAACTGAGCTGCTACCTTATTTTGGAGAACTTCTTGGAAAGTTTGTTTAATGTGCAGATTTGAGAGAGCTGGATTTTGCTCAATAAGTCAGTGTCTATGCTTCCCTAATTTAGTATTTTTCCAATAGAGGAAAATAGTATTGCATATATATTTCAGGGCTGAGGCACACCTTGTTTTTCTTTTTTTGATTGGAAAAAAAAGTGCAGATCCCCAATCCTTGAAAATATTATTCCACTAGTTTGCGCTGTTGCTTAGTCCATATTTGACCCACACTTGTGTTCGGATATCTGTAAGTGTCTATGACATAACAGTAACATTTGTATGTGGGAAAATATAAATATCTAAAAAGCTTTCAGTGCATAAAAACTGTATAAAAGTAAAAAACTTAAGAAATATAATTTGTATGATAAAATCGCTGCTCTGTCCAGGCAGTAATTAAGCGCTATACTATTAATATTATTATTATTTTATTTTGTTTTATACGGCACTGAAGGGTGTGGATATTTCTTTGGAATAACTTGATTGCCTCAGCCCCGTGGTTTAGCAACAGGCCAAAACTAGTCCTTTGTATGTTTGAAGTTGTCTACCTCATGCTGTGATCTCCATACTGTTATTTTGTAAAAAAGCTGCTGTAGCTATCATGTCAGCGAAGCCTCCTGAAACCTAGTTTTCTTATCAAATAGAGACGTATGTTTTGAGTTTGAGTAGAATCGGATAGACGTGTGTTATGTCTGGCCGCACATACACAATCTCATCTGGTGACACACAAACAACTGCTGCGGAGGCCTTATCAACTTAAAGCACATGATAAACTGTCATACAATGTGTGGGGTTGTGGATTTTTTTCTTTGATACACTTGGTGTTTACAAGCCCAGTTTTAAACACAGAACAGATTTTCATGGTCAATATTTTTCCCTTTTTTGAAAATGGCAAATCAATTGCTTTAGTGGTGCTTCAATTCAAATCCATGATCTGTAAAGAATATTGTACCAAATTTGTGTTTTGTGTATTAAAAGGGTCATTCTGTATTATTTGGACTCCACATTTGTTCACTATTCAGGAGGTCAGGAGTCTTAAAGTGTTATTTTGTTTCAAGTGGCAGCAGTCAGTCTTAGCTGGTCAGCAAATGCTCTTTTAGTTTTTTAGTTTTTCAAACTGATAGTCCCCTTGGTCCATGAAAAGCTCCTCATCCTGGGAGATATCGCGGGACACCGTCAGACCATGGATTTCTAGTCTGGAGAGAGAGAGAGAGTAGTCGATGATGCGGACCAACACCCCTTTGTTTTCCAGAGAGAGGGCTGCTCCGTTCAGGAGGAAGCGCGCCGTCTTCTGTTTGGTGGGTTTGACCAGCACGTTGCCCCAGTGGAGGGCCCTGTGTTCAAAGTGTAGCTCCTGCTCAGCAACAGCCATGGCGGCAGTGACCTGATGAAGGATGCTCTTCGCCACCCGAAGAGAAGCCAGCGTTCCATTGCGGTTCTCTAGGTCGCTCTTTTAGTTGTTTGACTATAGTTTGGAGAAGAAAAAACTGAAAAATACAAAAAGCAGCTATGTTGATTACCGGCTCTATTAACTCTACACTGTGAACAGGAAGTCTCAGGTTAACTCCTATGTACCAGCTATTTAGTCTGTCGTGTACTTTAGTATTTTTTGCCACTTTGAAAAGCCGTGGGTTTAATTTATTTCCTTTTTTGTTTGTTGTTTGGTATTCACATTACATGTGTACTTATGTAAAAATGAAAATATTGTTTGAGATCTGTATGACACATTTCAATAATAAAGTGGGAGGCGAAAAGCTCTGGCATTGTTCGTTAATTATTATAACTTGCATGGGTTTAAATGAGACGTAATCTGCACTATCTGTTATCACAAACTTTGTGTTTGAATTGGACTTCTGCCAGGTATTGGTCATACCCGTAGTGGAAGTATTTTCTGGATCGTATCCTGTTGCAACTCAAATAAACATTTAGTAACTTTACCCTATCCCTTGGCACAAACAATAATTAAAGAAGAATAAATAATTTAGTAACTTAAACATTTAGTTTGAAACTGTTGCATAACTCAAAAGATGGCAATTATATTACTATTAACTAAATTAAGTTTCACTTGCCATTTAAAATGTCTTCGATTACATTTTTACTTGATCTATAGGCCTATAGTTCGCTAAAATTAAATCTGAGTAAGCTCTGTAGGGACATAAAAGCAATATTCAATGTGGTTTACGACCACTGATTTAACCAAGTTCATAACATTTGGAGGTGCACGGGGAGAACATTTCTGCTGATACCTTTCCTCCGTTTTAAAACAATATTGTGCGCATGCATTAGTATGTGCTGATATTAAGAGACTTACCCTGCATTCCAATCCCAATACTTCCCTACTATTTAGTATGGCAGAAAAATATTTAGGATGTCCCAATACATGCACGTCAATTGTAGTATGCTGAAAATACATAAATGCCCCACTAACTCCAATTGCATTTGAGTATTCGTCTTTATTCTAGAAATGTCTTGGCATAATGAAAAAAAATCTTTCTTTATCTGATTTTTTTCTCTCTCCTGTGGCCCTAAAACTCTTCTGTACTTTAGGCAAGGCAAGTTTATTTATATAGCACAATTCAGACACAAGGCCACTCAAAGTGCTTTACAGGGGCAAGATTAGAATACACAAAACACATTATAAAACATTTAAAAGCAAATAAAATAAAAATTGCAGGTTAAAATGGAAACAAAAAAGTCTTCAGACTCGATATAAAAGAACTGAGAGTTGCAGCAGACCTCAAGTTTTCTGGGAGTTTGTTCCAGATTTTTGGTGCATAATAACTAAAAGCTGCTTCTGCTTGTTTAGTCCTAACTCTGGGGACTGTAAGTAGACCTCTCCCAGACGACCTAAGGGCTCTGGACGGTTCGTAACGTTAGTATGTAGTGTAGTGAAAAGAAAAAGTATGTGATTTGGAACACAGGGTTAGTGATTTAAAGTGATACACAGCAGCCTTGTTTATTTAGCTTGCTTAAAGGGGCAAAGGCCACTCTATGTGCAGACTCTATGGATCCCAAAAGCATATATTTGGATTTGAATCAATTCTTTACTAGATTATTTTTTCGAAACCTAATTTATTCTAATAAAGTGGTTGTAAGTTTGATTCCCAACAGGGTCACCATTAATTAGTTGTTGACTGTTTGATTTAAAAGCTAGATGATAATAAATGCTTATGATGAATTCAAGCAGTCAAATTATAAATACAAGAAGAATGTTTTATCATCAGTGGTATTATTATTATATCAGAATATCTTTGAAGAAAACACCTAATGCTGGGCTTACACTGGAGGACTTTTAAAAGACTTTGAAAAGACTGAAGACTGAAACCCTCTTACATCTAAAGACAATCAACTACTCACACCTGAAGACAACTAGTCATTAGTGGTACCTACTTCTACTACAGGCAAGGAGGCAGACAGCAGTGAAAGGCCTGGGTATAGAGCAGCAGGAGATGGCTCCAATAGACTGCTCCTATCAGGGAGAAGTGTGAAAACCTCCTCACAAGGGCCGGGTTCATCCACATTGTCTGAGAGCTTCCAGGGTTCTGTGAAGACCACTACGTCTGCAGCTATGGGAGCAGGTCTGGAGGCCGAGTGGAGCATGATGAATCTGCTGCGCTCCTACACACCCAGCGACCTGGCATCGCTCTACCACGGCAACCCAGGCAACCCCAGCCACGCAGCACTGGCCAACCCACGAGGAGGTATGTAGCAGGTTGGCTGGGTCAGGAGAAATGTACTTCTTTGTTTTGTTTTTTTTATTTAAGGTGAGACACTGCAGGTGAATAGGATAACATTTTAACTTCAAGATATCATGATGAAGCATCCAGTTTCTCACTTTCATTAAAACAATAGTTTTTTTGTATAACAATATTTCTCAAATGTTTGGCAAGTGCTTAAACAAATGTTGCCTGCACTGACTGTCTCGCCTTAAACTAGGCAACTTTCTTTTCTGCATATTCCAGCAGTTTGTAGAGTTTAACATTGAATATATTTTCTACTCAGGAGGCAGAACTGTGCTGTACCAACACTTACCCACTCTGCCCAGCTTGAGTATGAGAGACCCCTCCGGCCCTTATCCTAACCAACGCTAACGGGACCACTGACAAAACCACCTAAAGATGCGCCAAGGTAGTTGTTGAACTCATTTTATCCACTCACCCGTGACAGTGCGCAGTTTCTGCCAGTTGAGCTTCTTCATCTTCAGGGTGGGGCATGGCTGGGCATTGGCGGGTGTGGCGCAGCCCAGGGCCTGGCTACTCTGAGCCACTATCATCATCATGCCTGGGGGATGAGGTGGAGGAGGAGCACACAGCGGCTACTGAGAGGATGTGATGCATATGTCCGGATCGGTCTGTACGGCCTTGTCCACAGTGACCACCGCGTGCCCGTCCAGCTGGTGGTGACCGTCGCAGCTCTTGCCTTTGTAGAACATCAGCCGCTGTGTGAACTTCTTGCAGGACTCCATCTGAGCTGGAGCATAAAATCCAAAACAAACAAACACACCACGTTGATGAGTGTATGGGTCATTCTTCAACAATTTTGTGTCCCTAGCAGATATGATGACAATAAAAGCACATTTCTTATTTTTAAAGTTTGTCACACTTAATTGAATTGGACTTCGGCCAGGTTTTGGTCATACCTATAGTTAAAGTATGTTCTGGATTGTATCCTGTTGTATGTAACTCAAATATATATTTAGCAATGTTAGCCTTGGCACAAACAATGATAATTAAAGTGGAATAAATAATTTAGTCACTATAAAATGTAGTTTGAAACTTTCATAACTCAAACAAAATGGCAATTAGATGTTTTCATTACACTCTATTAAGTTTCACTTGCAACTTAATTTTTTTTTAATTAAAAATGTATTTGATTTGATCTATATAGTTCACTAATATTAAATCTGAGTAAGCTCTGTAGGGACATAAGAGCAATATTCCATGTGGGTTACGACCAATGATTTGACCAAGTTCATAACATTTGGAGGCACACAGGGAGAACATTTCTGCTGATGCCTTTCCTCCTTTTTAAAAACAATATAGTGTGCATGTATTAGTATGTGCCGATACCAAGATACTTTGTGTTTTAAAGTGATGCTCAACAGCCTGCTTTCTTTAGCTTGCTTTAAGGGGCAAAGGCCGCTCTAGACTAGTCTGGCTATGGATCCAAAAAGAATAGATTTGGATTTGAATCCGTTACTAGATTCTTTTTTTTAACAAACCTAATTTATTCTATTAAATGTAAATGGACTCCACTTATAAAGCGCTTTTCACAGACTCAAAGTGCTTTACATTGTTTTGTACACATTCACCCAATCACATACACAGCAGCAGCTACCATGCAGGGTGCAATCTAACTATCAGGAGCAATTCAGGTTCAATGTCTTTCCCAAGGACACTTCGACATGTGGCGGGTAGGCGGGGGATCGAACCTCCGACCCTGCACTCCAGAGGCGACCTCCCTGCCCACTTAGCCACTGCCGACCTTTAAGAGGTTGTAGGTTTGAGTCCCACCACAGTCACCATTCATTTGTTGTTGATTGTTCGATATGAAAGCTGGATTATGATAAATGTTTATGATGAATTGTAAAATAAAGCAGTCAAATTATAAATATAAGAAGAATATTGTATCATCAGTGGTAATATCATTTCAGAATATCTTTGAAGAAAACACATTAGCTGCATGTATCAGCCTCATACATCCATTTCAACACGTTTCATTTGGCCGACGCTTTCATCCAAAGCGACTTCTAACTTTAGGTAAACAGACAGGATCAAGAATCCAATACATGTAAGAAGATTTCATTGCATAACAAAACAATGTTTTAACAGTTTTTTTAAAGTTATTGTAATGTATCATTGGCCAAATGGATTAACGTCATACTGAAGAATATGTGGTGTATTTCCTTTTCCCAACAATGACTCAGATTGCCCACTAGAGCGCAGTATTTACAAAGTCTAGATTTTAGACAAGTCAAAATCTGGTTTCAAAGCAGTGTATGTTCAGTCTGAATAGCAGCAGGCCTACACTGTGTAGTGAAGTTATTTGTGGTTGTGATAAACCAACCAATGTTGAGAATAGAATAGCAAAACTATTGTAGGAAAAAAAAACGTGTTTATTAGATTTCATACTGAGGACACACTAAAATACACATGTTTATCTTCATTCTGAAAAAGTAGGCTAAACCTCTCCAGTCCACACAGGGCAAAACAATGCCAGCACACAGCTCACAGTTACAATTATGCTGCATGCGCTGGTTGGTGACCACACCCTAAATGGTGATGTCACAGGTGTTGCCCGTCAGCTGTCAAAGGCAACTATGACGTCACCGATAAATGGTGGTGGTTGAAAGTTTCAAACCGAGAAATACAGCAGTCATTTTTTCTTTTTCCCTTTGCCATTCCGTGAGCATTTACTCTTTGAAAATCTTCCTGGGAGGACTTTGGTAACGGCTTCTACATCTCCAAGACATGGGCACATGCTCTATTGTTGAATTTTCCCCCCATATCTACAAAATACAGAACACTGACAAAACATATCTCGGACAGCGCATTCTGTAAACAACAAATTGCAAGGGACAATCTCCAGCACATTGAATACTTTAAACTTTGATCTCCCCTCTCCCCCCCCCCCCCCCCCACACACACACACACACACCATTCTCCCCCCTTTTTTGAGTACAGACCACATCTGTTTGCTGTCTGTTCCCCTGGGCCAGCACTGTGTAATCTATTGCATTAGCTCACATTAGTGCATATCGCCCATGGGCCTTGGTAATCACAAACGCAAAATGAGCATTTCACTTAGCATCACCCTCATATATTTCCCCCACACTATGGTAAAAAAACTTAGTGCAAAATGCATGGCGGAGAGAGAACGCGAGTCGACAACAGCTTATGACATGCATCCTGTTATACTCCAGATCTGCCGTGTCCAGAATGCTGCAAGGGGTTTTTGAGAAAAAAATCAAAAGTCCCTTTGATAGGCAAATGTACACTTTGAATTTTCTTGACTGTTTACTTCCTGCTCTGTATTTTATCTTCTTCTTCTCTGTAATTTGGGAGGCCTTGGAGAAATGTTACAATTTGTGCATTTCTTGCCGGGAAATTTGTCCTGACGTTTACCTATGTCTGTGTTCCTAGCAGCATGAATGACACTGCGGGCCTTCCACATTTAAAATAATCACTTCTGGGCTTGAAGAAGCCTAACATCATGTTTGATTTGATACAATAATGTAGCAGAAGAAAAGACTCAAGCCTTGTTTTTGTCAACATGTTACAGAAAAAAACGGATTTTAAAGCTATAGTGTGTAACTTTTTCTTATAAATCAATGTCGGTTACATTAAAGCCATCGCCAAATGAGTCGACACAAAGTTGATTAAGCTCCACAAAATTCTCTCTGTATTTCTCAGTAATAGAGTTTACAACTGGTCTGCAGGAGATCATAAAAATCCCAAGAAGCGCCCAAGAAATGTTTTAGGTGTTGATTCTACCGTTAAGACAAAACCTGGACATACAGCAAAAGGAATAAAATCCATGCACGATCACGAAGGCATATCTCATGATGCACCAACAACAGTGTTGTTGTAATTACGCAGAATTCCTCTTGGGACGAGATAATTTATGCACTATAGCTTTAATGATGATTTGAACTTTATATATTTGCCCACATCTTAAATTATTCATCCATAACTCTATGCTTCATTGCCACTCATGCACAGAGATCTTGACAAGGACAACCCAAGACAAATTCCCATGTTTCATACATATTCACTTGGGAATGTTTATATTCCCAAAATGCCTTTGCATATTTAGAAACACCTGAGGTCTTCACAACTTCTTATGGAGGTCCTCTCGTCACATTAGGTTTTGTGGGGCAAGGATTCACGCAACAGCCATTTCAGTGCACAATTCAATACACAAATGGCATTTTCTGCTTGAATTGCCATCCATTCATCTGTTCAGTGTGTTTTTGAGATTTTGAGCTATTTGGGGCTATTTTGCTTCCATAACATGTCGTCTTTTCATACTAGTATAAATAAAAGATCCATAATGAACATTTCAGTGTTTATTTTACTAAACCTTGTCTGTTTGCGTCTGTATATTTATTCTATACAACCATCTATAACTAGCCTGGCACCGCCCGCCTATACCTACTTCCGCTCAATTTTAGTTTCCTTCTGTACAAATGAAATGAAGTACGATTGTCTGGTAGGACCAGGCTAATCTATAACGGCCATTATCTCAACATTACTTTTTTTTTTTCAATACTTTGAACAAAACATCTTGTAAAGCACTTACATGAACTGAACCTTTCATATGTTTTCTTAGCACTGTTCTGCAGGTTATAACTTATAACAAAAGGATTTGTGAAGACAAAATCATTCTTTACAATAGCAGCCTATCAAATCTACCTCCCTCCCTCCTTTTCCTTGTAAAAGTAAACTTCATATGTGTTCTCCTTTCCCCCCTCAAGTGCTTCTCTCCTCTTATTTTCAGTCCTTTTCATCACTCATAATTGTTGCCTGCAGATTGTCAACTTGCATGAATTAGCAATTGGGCCAACACGAAGCGGATACGGTCAATTGTTGAACATCCTTGTCAGAGAATGTCGAGGCGGAAAACGTCTGCTGTGCTGTGCTCTGGCTGTGATTGCTCATCATCGTCACCCCATTCCTCTGAGGAAGAGGAGAGCAGTGCGTAGTTACGGTTCCCACAAAAAAAACACAGAAAACAGCCCCTGGCCCGGAGGAAAGGGATTTGGGTGTCTGGAGACAACAGGGGCCATATGGAGGGAGCCGGGGCTGAGATAGCAACGTGCACATGTACAGAATAATGGATGACGTGTCATGTTTCATGTTGCAGAGAAGCCATCAAGAGACTCGGGTTTGGGGAAATAAAAAGGGCTCACACACACAGCAAAGGAGACTGTTGGGCCATTTAGCATTCTTTTTTTCACGTTGGGAGATGGCTTAACAGATAGAAGAAGAGAGTTAGTTGCTTTTTTTTTTTAGAGTGTTATTTGTAAGTCAGCCTACACACAATGATGATTTGGCTGTTATGAGAAGGCTTATATAGGCTATGATATCATAGCAGACACCTTTTACTGTATGACCACCTCTTTCTGAAAATGGTAATTTCTTAAGAATAAAGGAAACATTGGGGAATATAGTACAGGCAGATTATAGGCTTACTTCACATTATGTTTTGTTTGAATCTTCCTTAAATAAACAATATGTTCTCAGTTTTGGCCTCCTTGTTTTTTTTTAATAATCCTCATTCCTTCTGTTAATAAAATATTCCTGGTTTCCCAAAATCTCATATCCCTTAACTACCAAATGGGCCCATATTTTTGAGATATATACGTACAAGTAAACTAACCAATTACATATTGAATATTATTTTCAACCCAACATAGGCCAAAATGGGTGTTACAAAAGATGAAATCCACTGCTGCCTTAGTCTCTCCAGCCAGAGGGGCCAGTGTACACTTAGCCCCCCGCCCCCCACTCTTTTCCATCACCCTCTACCTGCATGTGGAATAAGCCTAGCAGCACCTCACCTCTGTTTTTCTCTCCCAGTGTCAGAACTACACTTAAGTGCTGTTTCCGATACCCATGAGTAAGCCCCATAAAAGCTGCCCCATCGCCGCCGCCGCGTTATTGTTTCTCGCGGATGATTGATTGATGGATGAGGGCTGACACTTCAATGAAGCCATTTTCACTGGCATCTCTATCCGATGATGTGCAGCGTATATTTTCCATCGTACGCCTCATTGCCCGCCTGTGTCATTCCTTGGAACTTCATTTACACCCTGTTCCCTGAAGGACCTTTTTTAGACCCATCTCCCTTTCTCTCTCTCTCTCCCCCTCTTTTTATCTCCTCCTCTTCTTTCCTTGCCATAAAATAATGCTATTTCTTGTCGACTGACTCCAGAGAGGGGCCCGGGATCATTTGCTGGGAATGATAAAAACCAAAGGCATGGACGGGGTTATTTACAGGAGGTGTATAACACTGACAGAGTCCCACTGTTCTGGGATTTTTTTTCACTGTGAGATGCCAACTCCAAGCTGAACTGCAAAAAGTCAAAATATTATCTGAGTATTGGGTCTAATTTCTAGGAAAAATATCTCATGACACTTGCAGGTGTTGTCAGTGATTATTGAGAATGCTTGTTGTCAAAATCACCGTCAAAATCAGAGTGTATCCCCTCACGATCCAAAATCCAGTGTTAATACACACAGCCTAGGCTCTGTAAACGGAAATTCTCCTATCATGGGACACATTGTTCATGTACCAGTTTACAAAGCATAGGCTGTGTAAACTGTAAATTACTACTTTAAAAAAAAAAGATTTTGGAATAGGCATTTTTTCCACTGTGGGACAGGGCTGTGATATGCATTTAAAACGTGCTCGACCTATACCACATACAGACACACTCATTTACTTTTTATCTGCATGAGCCATATATGTAGAAACCTTCCAGCATTGCAAAAAATCAACCCTAGATGTTGCCAAAAAGCTGAAAAAAACATATTAAAGTATATTAGTTCAATGACAGTGTGATTGAGGTGCCCTCTCTTCCACAATCGCCTGTTTTTGCTCATATGGGGAGCAGATGGTAAGCAGGCATCAGTGCAGGCAGGCAGGCTTTCTGGGATGACAGCCATGAGATTTCCCCTCAGGTGCCATTGGAACCCCTTTAGAAGGCGAGAGTGATTGCTAGGACATGGCACCTCCTAAGCAACTGTTTTTTCCCCCGTCTTACAGTTCCCATCAGCGAGCTACAGTGCAGTAAATATACACTTACAATGTCAACCAAGAAGGCTCACTTTCCTATTGCAGCTTGGATCATACATGCAATACAGTATATGTGTTAGAAATAATAGGATGATTTTCAAGACAGTCAGTATATATTCGATTTACTTAGAATAAATCATTGTTTTGCTTCAAATTAAAGGGGCAGTGTGTAGCATGGTGTTTTAGCAACATCTAGTGGTGAGGTTCTAGATTGCACCTCTCCCTTGCTAACTTATGAATATGAAATCAAGCTGTTTTAAATAGTTTTGACATGTATTCCCTAAATGAAGCAGTCACCAAATATTATTTTCAAAAAAATGTTTTACAATATGTTAAATGTTTTTTTGTTGATGTATATGCTGTTGTTTTGTTGTTGGGTATGAATTTAGATCCTATACAGAAATATCTGGATTATGATTTTTTTCATCTACATTCACCGGTTAATAATTACTAATGTGTAAACTTTCTTGTTAAGTATTTATTACCCTGAAACAGGCGCTAAGAGTAAACCATCATTTTTAGACAAATTCCTGAATAACCAATTGTAGGACATTTATAATACATTGACTAAAACTAAATGAGTTTATTGATGTTTAAAAGGACTGTCTAACATGCCTATTTCTATACAAATCGAAACAATGGTAAACAAAGGGACCAGTTGTAAATGCGTCACAGAATGAGTTATAGGGAATAAGAAATACATTAACGAACCCTTTAAAATGTCCTTTTATTTGTTTACAACTGCATTACACTGTGCTAGACACCATTCCTTCTGCCAATAAATCCTAAATAGGGCGAGTTAATTCACTCTCCGGTCTGTAGATGTGATTACAAGGACAAAGAGTCGGGCTCCAACTTTAAACAGCGCTGCCTGTAGGTCATATTAAGTGATGTGAATGTGATATATTTTGAGCCACCGCTTTCCGTGTGAAATGCATTCGAAGCATCTGCCTTTCAGCACCTTGAGAGAGATGGAAACGTAGCCCGTGGTGGACCGAGGGGGGAAATGAGAGGACATAATGCACAGTTGAACACATGAGGCATTTTCTGTATAGCTGTGTATATCTGTCGTCGGTCAATTAATGTGTGTGTGTGTTTTTGTGTCTCGGTGTGTGTCTCTGAGTGTGTGTGTGTGTGTAAGTATGTTTGTGTCTGTCTATTTATGTGCGTGTGTATGTGTGTGTCTGTGTGTATGTATGTCTGTCTATTAATGTGTGTGTGTGTGAGTGTGTGTCCGTGCCTTTTGGTGTGTGTGTGTGTGTGTGTGTGTGTGTGGTTGTGTGTGTGTGTGTGTGGGCTCGGGTGTACTTGACCTTGGCTGCGGTCGGACATTTTGGTTCATCAGGAAAGATGATTGTTTCCTTTAAAAGATATTAGGAGGACTGTGTCTAAAGGAAACTGACATGGCTCCCTGCATCCCTGATGGTTTCCACTCCATTTCTTTTATGGTCACTCAATAGGTAAAGGGAATAGTGTCCCACCACAGTATTTATACATTAGGCGAGGCCCCCCATCCCATCTCCAGAAAGACAAGAGAGAGGAGCTATGATTGGCCCCAGAGTGTCATTCGTCCCGTGTCTACATCGGCGTGTCACCCTTTATCAATAATCACCTTGGAGACGGTGCTGCTCCTGTTGGAAGGGAGATTGACCTCTGTGGTGATGGGGGTGCACTGGGGGTGGTCATCCGTTACCACAACCCCACACCACACCATGTGGGATATCCGTTTACGGGGACTGCAAGAGGGGCCACCTTATAGAGCTTTTCCACTATGGTACCAGTGCAGCTCGGCTCTACTCTGCTCTAATCTAATCTACTCTACTCGCTTTTTTGGTTTTGCACTATGTAAAAGTACCCTGTACCTACTTTGTCGAGGATCCAAAAGAGTAGGTTGCAGGTGCTGAATGGTCATTGGTCAGACTAGCGTTATCAATAGGCAGCACCCTATCCTGCATGACAAACAGCTTGCTTACTATATCTCCAATTTTTGTCATACTTTTCTTTCAAACATGTCAAATGTGGGTGCTATCATTGGTACATTCTTGTACTGGAAAACGACCCCCAGAAAAGTACCCGGTACCTAAGATAAGTAGAGTAGAGTAGAGTAGAGTAGAGTAGAGCAGGTACCATGTAATGCATAGCGCCATTATAGCCCAAGTGGGACCAAATACAGAAGGAGCCCTCCTTGTCCTGTCAACCCCTCAGGTAAAACAAATGTCAGATCCGTCACTGATCCTAACATGGTAAGAAGGAAGAGGACAAACAGTGTCCCCTTTCAAATAAGAACAAATGAAAAAAGTATAAAGTGGGGATGCTCGGGGGCCTGTATTCTTTTCTCTTTTAAATGCATTCTTTAAAGCCATTATCTGATTGCAAGTACATTTACATTTGATCACATTGTTATTCTATGTGGCGGTGTAACGAAAAACAACAACAACCCAACCAACATGCGATTGAATGAGCGGCTAGATCTTGGTAAAGGAGGGGCGAGGAAGTTACGCACCCATCCCGCAAAGCAATAGCCCTCCGCGGCTAATCCGATGTGACACTGAATACTACACACAGAGAAACAAGTAACCTCAAATTGGGTTATTCCTCCTACCTGCCAGTAATCCAGTTGATAAGCACTATACATGTAGATTTCTGGGGAGCAGAGAAATCAGATTACCCTGAGCTGAACTGGGATTTTCGGTCCTAAATTGGCTGTTGTTCCTCGGGTCTCTCAATTCTATCAGGATGAATGAGGGGAAATAAATGATTTGACTTTGCACCAGGATAAATTGTCTGCACAAGGAGCACACGTAGAATAAAGAAAAGAAAACGCTACTAGGGTTATTGAGCGCACACGAGAGGCACCACATGGTTACATTTAATGCAAAAAATACAAGTTTAAGTCAATATAGTCGGATGATTGATGTCAAGTTGTCTCCCTGATATTTAGGAACGATCATTTGAAAAGCAAAAAATATGAGATTCCTCAACTTTTATATTTTAGCAAAAGGAAAGCGGCTAAGAATCATGAAAAAAATGTAATAAACTGTTACAATTTAGACTTCAATTGAACAACAAAGACCAATCTGGCATCATGACCGACCAGAGAGGTGTGTCATAAAGGTGACTTAAAGAAGAACTTATTGGTAAAAGCCTGTCTCGAATTAACCTAACAAACCCGCCCAGGAATAATCTGTTTCATAAAGCCAACCCCAAACCAAAAGCTGATGAGATCAGACTAATGTAAGCCTGGTTTAACAAGATTCAGAGACTACAGTGATTGTAGCTCTGTGAGGCAACAATTCTTGTCCAACCCACTGTATGAATTTTCTTAAAAACTAAGGCTGTATAACCAAGGTTACCCTATCTTTGCTGGCTATCTTGCTGTATGATGAACACTATCATAACCAAACATACTGTATGTATTGCGGTATATATCATTTATTTATTTTCATAAGGCCACACTCGCAAACAAAATGTATTTAACATGCAAACTTTGCACTATATCATTTAAAGTAATAGGCATCTAGAAACGCAGGCCTTCAATTAATAGATGTTAAATTCTAACCTTTTCTTACGTGTTTTTTTGTTAGTAAATAGTAACGTAAAGCTATGAGAACCCTGTTTAGCCAGAATGTGTTTTTTAATTCAACCATTTCTCTGTCTCCTGCTTCTTGCATGGGGAACATCTCAGCATGATTCATGTCCTAAACGGCGTTTTTCTTGCATTGCAAATAGCCATAGAGTCCCATCCCTTCTCCCTCTCCTGTTTTTTTGGTATATTTTCTAAGATGACACATGAATCCCCCCGGTGGCCCTGGGAAATCAGACAACCCAGGTGCAAACACTAATATCCTCCCCCAGTATCCAAACATTTCCTTTAAAACTAACTGGCATGTTGGGGCTCATAAATTACAAAAAAACGGGAACGCTGCTCAAGATGTCTGGCTTCCAATAAGCAGCCCCACGTACCCAGAGCAATAAACTTTGACATTGCTGCTTGAAAAATGCCTTTCCTTTTTTCATTGTCAAGTGTTACAAATTGATGAAATGAGTTCATCGATGTACCCTGGTCATTATCTCTCCAGTGGCACTTTGTTTTACAGACAGTGGGGAGGTGGAGAGGGGGTGGCAGGGGGGGAGAAAAAAGGGGACATCGCAGATTAGGAGGACCGGGCCAACGGTTTATCAAACACAATCTAATATCATCCATAAGATGTGGAATCCGGAAATCAATACTTCATTACTAAATTGTTAGCGGGGGGATGAAGAGTAATTGTGTGAGTTCATAGACGTGTCTCGGCGGACCGGGTGCCATAGGAAGTTCAATGTCACCCGGGAAGTGATAAGTAAAGGCAGTGATGGGAAGAAACATTTCTGTAATGGCGGGTTGCTATAGAGGGAGGGCAGTGGCCTGAGCACGGAACAGACAATAGACACTGGTTTCATCATTGATTGGCTCGGCTATAAAGATGGAATGGTTTTAAGAGCCAGAGAGAGAGAGAAACGAGAAGTAGTGTGGGTGATTGTATGTGTGAGTGTGTATGTGTGAGTGTGTAGGTGCGCAAGATGTGGTGTCTGTATGTGAGTGTATGTGTGTGTGCACACGTGTCTGTAGGTGTGTGTGTGTGTGGGTGTGTGTGCATTTGTGTGTGCGTTTCTGAGTGCATGTGTGTATGTGTTTGAGTGTGTGCGTGTGTTTGTATGCATATATATGTGTGTGTGTGTCTGTGTGTATGTGTGTTTGTGTGTGTACGCATGTGTGTATATACGTGTGTGTTTGTGTGTGCGTGTGTGTATGTATACGTGTGTGTGTCTGTGTACATGTGTGTGTGTGTGTGTGTGTGTGTGTGTGTGTGTGTGTGTGTGTGTGTGTGTGCCTCTAATGTGTGTGTGTGAGGGAAAAAAGACACCACCACCTTCTGAATTTACCCTTGTCTTGTCACCAGGTTCTTTTTTGTGCATTGCGTAAAGTCAAGTCGTTTTCTTCTTCTGTGGTCACTTACTCCGATCAATCGTCCCGGTACATTTGCATCCTGACATCCTGAGATAAGTGCAATGATAAAACAGTTCCTCTCTCTCTCTCTCTCTCTCTCTCTCTCTCCGCAAAAAATGGGAAGACCGCCTGATGACACCACGGCCATTACCGTTGGCTTGAAGCTTTGTCTTTGAAACGGCTTTGTGTTAATGAACGTTAATAAATAACCTGGGATGATTCGTCTTAGTCATCCCTGTGTGTTAGCCTACTGTAATGTTGACATTGTTGTACCTGCAGTTCTATCCGTTAGGTATTCAAAAAGTGTGTGTGTTGACTGAAATACTGAAAAGAAAATTCGCCGATATGAAAAAAAATTGACCTGTGTTGTAATTGGGCTCATGTTCACAATGCAACAGTTAAAGGTAGAGTGAGTGATACTGGAGAATGCTTGTGGTCAAAATCATTTTAGTCAAAATGTGTTAATATCTCCTTGCCATCCCCTACATGTTCATACTGTGTGTGATCTGAAAACAAATCTGGTCTTTATACATAGCCTAGGCTCTATAAACTGGTATGCTAACAAAGGGTATGTTGTTACGGCCGGCCATACCAGGCTCGTTAACCAGCCTGTAAACATGAAATAAACCCAGACAAAACCAAGAACCAACGTTTAAACCATAAGGTAATTTATTAAAGCAATCCCTAAAACGTACGTCAACCGGAGGACTGTAAAAGAAAAGGAAAAAGGGAGGAAGCCTGGGACAGCCACAGTTGGACTGCGTTATTGCCCAGGGGCCTATCCGAAAAGTCCAATCTCCTAACCTATAAGCCTCCTTTCCTATGCCTTAACCCCTAAACGTCATCGGGGTTAAGGAGAGATGAAAGGTGCTTCCTATCGAACATAGGAAAGGACAGCACTGTTTCAAATGAATTCGACTCCACTTTTCCTAACCGACGTCATTGCGCGACGGCGAGTATTGCTGACGTGAGTCACTAGCGTGAAACTACACTATAGCCTATTCTCCGAAAATTGACCACAACAAGCGCTCGTTTGATCCATGCGTTCTTTTCATATTGATTTTAATCAGGTTGTCGCCAACAGAGTGAGAATCACTCCCATATATCCCAATTCACATGTGGAATAAAAAGAGGCTACACTTGTGTTGATGTTGAAATGAACTGCCCCCAGTAACTTCATTAAATGTGAAGTTGGTATTTTATTTTCTTATGGTGTAAATTATGTGCTACGAAAATAACTATTATGATGTTGGTCTTTTATGAGTTCTTTATTATCTTTAGCCTGTGTGTGTGTGTGCGTGTGTGTGTGTGTGTGTGGGGGGGGGGGGTATTTGTTTTAGCCGAGTTAAATCTTCCTCTCTTCTCCTCTCTTCTGTTTTACCTCTCGTTCGTATTCGTGTAGAGTCGGTAAACTCCGGCGGTGGCCTGTTGCTTTAAATCTTGCCGCCGTAAAGGATTATGGGATACCACTATCTCCTTTCCTTTAGCATAGGTTGGTCAGGAGTAACCTATGCTAAAGGAGGGTTAAAGGATGAATCGAGGCTCCTTTCCTAAGCATTTGGAGAATTCGGATCACCTATCCGCCGAGTACTTCCGGTTCATCTCGATAGGAAAGGAAATTTCCTATGCAAAAAAAAGTTTTCGGATAGGCCCCAGGTCTTCCTCCAACTAAAGTATACCCGGGCCCCTCTAAAGCTATGATCAAACAAAAAGAACACCAAACTAACAGCCCCCCATTAACTAAATCATAATACAGAAAGCAGCAGCAGCATGGTGCAGGTCAGCAGCCCAGAGCAGCTCGCGTGGAGTGTGTGTGTGTGGTTGTGTGTGTGTCAGAGACCGGCCACCGGCACAGGCCACGCCTTAAAGCCGGAGCACCTGCCCCCTAATCAGGACACCTGCGAGAGAGAGAGTGAAGGAGGGAACAGGAGGAGATAAAACAAGGCGGGAGCCGTAACATATGTAAACAAAGGGGGGGGGGGGGGGGAGCAACCATAGCGAACAACATACCAATTTACAGAGCCTAGGCTATGTATTTTTCAGCGCGCACACACACACACACACACACACACACACACACACACACACACACACACACACACACACACACACACACAGTACAGACAGGTAGCAGATCCTGAGGAGACATTCACGTATTCTGACTAAAAGTGATTTCGACAACAAGCATTCTCCAGAATCGCTGACTCCACCTTTAATAAATATCTCTGATGATTGGTCTTAGTCATGGCTGCCCTGTACTGTGATGTTTACAGTGCTGTATACATGCAGTTAACTGTTCTGTGTGTGATCTCTGCAGAGCCCCTCGAGCTCCTGTTGTTGTTGCAGTGTGTGTGAGGTCACATCAGTGCAGCGAGCGCGTCACCTTCGTGCGGCCTCAGCCCTCTAAAAGCTTGTGTCTGTCTGGACTTTTCCTCTTGACCCGGTCCCCTGCCTCCACCGTGCTCAGCCAGGCAAATCAGAGTGCCTTCAATTTCAACATTCACACAAGACAAAAAAACCTGCAGCTCGTGTGTGTGTGTGTGTGTGTGTGTGTGTGTGTGTGTGTGTGTGTGTGTGTGTGTGTGTGTGTGTGTGGAGAGCCGGTGGGGACACGAAAAAGGGGCACAGTGCAGCTTAAAGTTGAATAGACCACTTTTATATGTTGTATTTTAGTGAAAGAAATAAAAAAGTTATTCAGGTAGGGAGAGGTTTTTTTTTTGGAAATACTTTTGGGATTTTTTATAGTCCTTTGTTCGTTTTTGGGACAAACAAAACACTGACTGATCACATTTTAAGTTTGATATGTCTATCTTGTTAGCTATAACAACAGACATGGAGCAACATTAGCCGTTATTTGAAGTCATGTTTGTGCCCATAATCACCAATATTGTCTCCGTTTCATCTCTGGTTTTTGCTCTCTGCAAATTCCTCAGGGAAATATCTGGTTTCTTAAGCTGCTAAATGCTCCTCTGTGTTCATAAGCTAACGGTAACTGTTGTTTGGAAGTGTACAGAGCAGTTGGAACGCTGAGGATAATATGATACAAGTTATGGGCTGGAAAACCAAAACAATGATTTGAAAGATGCATACACTATGTAAAACTGAAGGGAAGTGTTATCCTGGTGAGACCCGCCTGATCTTGTGAGCTTCCCATTCGTTTCTCTCCCTCAGATAAGTACGGCCTTTTACCAATCTCCGTGGGGAGGAGCCTGGCCCCGTCCGTTAGTGGAAGGCAGCCCCTGATTGGTTCATGTAGTCGTCAATCTAGCCTCCACTCAGAACGGGCTCTCCGCACTTTCACTCTGTTAGTGGAAGTCAGCCCACTGATTGGTTCAAGTAGTCAACATGGATAGATGATCATGCTCAGGAGATATGGCTGTTCTCACAAGGCTATAGACTGGCGACTACATGAACCAAACAGAAGCTGCCTTCCACTATAAAGGACGAACGTTAGCTCAAAATGCAGGGCTCTGATTGGCCCGGGCATTTTTTTACCAGACTCCTCCCCACAGGCATTGGAGTAAGGCCGGATTGGCAGGAGAGAATCTAGGTTGGTCTATACAAACCTCTCTTCTTATCATATTCATTGTTGATATAAAAAATAATGATTGCCTTGATAAAAGGCTAGGCTATAAGGTAGTTAGAGGGAGTAAAGCTCAACATTTTCGAAGCAAGTCCTAGAGTACATTCCCGCCTCTTTCATCTAAAGGTGTGTGCAAACATCCACCACTGCAAATTCTCCAGATGAAGTGTTTTTCTAATTAACGGAACAAAAAAAAACACGCTTACACATCAAAAAACTAGCGGGCGGGAGTGATATAACAAGATGCTATTCTCATTTCGTAACACGTTTGAATGTTTCAGCAATTATGGCTACAGCTCCATTAAAAAAAAAAAAAAAAACCTTTCCATGTTGTTGACAAGAGATAAACATTTTCTTTTTTATTTATTTATTTTATCGCGGTTGCTCTGACGTCAGTTGAAGTGGTTGTGAAGTGGGGCTTCTGACAGGGGCCGTTTGCTAATGATTTTTGAGCAGCCCCCAACTGAGTCCTAAATGTCTTGCAATATCCATAAACAACTCTATACTGTCCAATTAGGCAGACAGAGATGTACCGCGCTGTCAGACAGATTTGCATGGCTAAGCACCTGAGATCCCGCGGATGATGAGGGGGATGGTTCACCGGCCAGCCAGAGAATGTGCACAATGGATGACTTTCATTACGGCATTACCGCTTTACACACACACAATCACACACACACAATCACACACACACACACACACACACACACACACACACACACACACACACACACACACACACACACACACACACACACACACACACACACACACACACACACACACACACACACACACACACACACACACACACATCCAATTACTGCCTGGATTAATTGATCATCGTACCTTTTCTTTCTTTCTTTCTTTCTTCCTCCCGGGCGCCAGAGCTATGGAGTGATCGCGTGTAGCCTATTTTCTCCCTATTCTGTATAGCAACTAGCCAACTATACACGACCCGCTGCTTCCATTGCTTCTGCTCTACAAGCTCCTGTCCCAGGTTTAGAGCTAGAAAGATCTCAGTCTGAGGGCACATTGTGAAAAGGGAGAGGGGGGGGGTTTGTTAGAGAAATATCTCTTCAAAACATAAAAAAAAAATTTATGTTTTTCTTTTTTATACATATGATTTTCATGTCTTTGTTTGGTAACTGTTACTATTAATTCATTTTCTCTTCATGATACACCCGAACGCAAGGATATCTAACTGTATGTTGTCATGTCTTGCTTTGCACTGGGTTGGGGTGGGGTGGGATGTCAAAAACACCATTGTCGGTGATGGCCAAAAAAAAAGAACAAAAAAAATAAAACAAGATCTCTTCATAAAAAATATTCTGAAGGGATATTTTGAAAAAGGGAGGGAGAAAGAGGGAGATGGGTTGGGTTGGGTTTATGTCAGAGTAAAAAAAACATGCCCTGCGTTCCAATTCCCATACTTCCCTACTATTTAGTATACCAAAAAAAGATTTAGGATGTCCCAATACATGCACGTCAATTGTAGTATGCTGAAAATACATAAATGCCCCACTAACTCCAATAGCGTTGTGGAGTATTCGTCTTTATTCTTGACATTTCTCAACATAATGAAAAAAAAAAATCTTCCTTATCTGATTTTTTTTTTGAAACTATTCTGTACTTTAGTATGTGGTGTAGTAAAAAGAAAGAGTATGTGATTTGGAACACAGGGTTGTCTGCCTGCCTGCCTGGCCACCACTGCGAGGAACGGCCATTTGCAGGAAAAGCATACATTGGGAATAATTAGAATTTATGTGCGCTCGTCAATCCCGCCCCTCGTCCCATGCTGTAAGAGCCATCAGTGGTCAGAAAGGTTCACCCGAGCATGACTCATCCGCCGAGTGCGTTTGATCACAATGAATTATGCCCTTTAGATTCATTATGGCACTTTATTTCTCCTCTCTGTCCTCCTCCCTTGTCCGCTCAGCGCCGCGGAAAATGAAATGTACAAGACAGGGTACATATTTTATTGTATGCACGCTGTCATGCACGCACAGTTAGGGATAAGAGGTGGGCAGTGGTTGATTTAGCCTATAGCTTATACACCCCCCAATATAACACACTCCACTAAACACCTTTATGTATGAGAGGAAAGTGCAAAAAAACAACTCACAATAGATATTACAGAGTGTTTGTGATCCTAGCGAACAGGCCGCAAATATCATGGCATATGCTATTTTAATTATGTGTAATATTGCTCACTTTTTAATTTAATTATTTGACTGACTTTTATTGTTTGTACATTTTATTGTTTGTCAATTGTACTGCCTGTTCACTGACTACATGAGCTACTGGATACCTGATTGGATTGGAGTATCTATCTATCTATCTATCTATCTATCTATCTATCTATCTATCTATCTATCTATCTATCTATCTATCTATCTATCTATCTATCTATCTATCTATCTATCTATCTATCTATCTATCTATCTATCTATCTATCTATCTATCTATCTACACTCAACAAAAATATAAACGCAACACTTTTGTTTTTGCTCCCATTTTTTATGAGATGGACTTAAAGATCTAAAATTCATTCCAGATACACAATTGTACCATTTCTCTCAAACATTGTTCACAAATCTGTCTAAATGTGTGATAGTGAGCACTTCTGCTTTGCTGAGATAATCCATCCCACCTCACAGGTGTGCCACATCAAGATGCTGATCTGACATCATGATTAGTGCACAGGTGTGCCTTAGACTGTCCACAATAAAAGGCCACCCTGAAATGTGCAGTTTTGTCTCACAGCAAAATGCCACAGATGCCACAAGCATTGAGGGAGCGTGCAATTGGCATGCTGACAGCAGGAATGTCAACCAGATCTGTTGCTCGTGCATTGAATGTTCATTTCTCCACCATAAGCCGTCTCCAGCAACTTCGCACAGCCATTGAAGAGGAGTGGACCAACATTCCACAGGCCACAATTGACAATCTGATAAACTCTATGCGAAGAAGATGTGTTGCACTGCATGAGGCAAATGGTGGTCACACCAGATACTGACTGGTTCTGAGTCCCCAGACCCCCAATAAAGCAAAAAAATGCACATTTCAGAGTGGCCTTTTATTGTGGACAGTCTAAGGCACACCTGTGCACTAATCATGATGTCAGATCAGCATCTTGATGTGGCACACCTGTGAGGTGGGATGGATTATCTCAGCAAAGCAGAAGTGCTCACTATCACACATTTAGACAGATTTGTGAACAATGTTTGAGAGAAATGGTACAATTGTGTATCTGGAATGAATTTTAGATCTTTAAGTCCATCTCATGAAAAATGGGAGCAAAAACAAAAGTGTTGCGTTTATATTTTTGTTGAGTATCTATCTATCTATCTATCTATCTATCTATCTATCTATCTATCTATCTATCTATCTATCTATCTATCTATCTATCTATCTATCTATCTATCTATCTATCTATCTATCTATCTATCTATCTATCTATCTATCTATCTATCTATCTATCTATCTATTTATCGGGGAACAATTTGGTGGGGCCATCTTGCAGATAATTTGGGAAAATGCACAACCGGAAGACTTCAAAATGCGGCATCGTGAAACCACTTAAATATGACAAAAATCTAATTGAACTCACGCTGTTTGGTGTACAGGACTATGACAAGTGCTAATGGGATCATTTAAGATCATTTAAAATACAAACGAGTCTTTGGCTTCCCGTTCATTAATTACCGCTAATTATACGACAAACAGCCATAGCGTTGGCGGGGCGGTGCATCGTGCTGTCTGCGAGTTGGGAAAACATCAGGATGTCCCAGACACTGGCTCATGATGTGTTGTGGTGAAAAGATTAATAAACATTACTGTGCTTAAAAGAAACACAGTTTAAAGTTGGAGTGAGCGATTCTGGAGAATGGTTGTTTTCTGTGAACTTGTATGTTAATAAAGGAGCACACCGTAGCTAGCAACATTCCCGGTTACTATTAAACCTGCAGTGTGTAGATTTTTGGGTTTTATTTCCTAGCAGATTTTGTAGAAAGTAATTATAATATCCATAAGTACATTTAATTTAGTGCATAATAGCTGAAAAAAACGTTTTGAATTATTATTTTTTCCCTTAGAAAGGGTCTCATATATGTCCATATTTCTGCATATTTTGGACCAAGGCCTAGTGCCGCCATCTTGAAAGTGTCATAGTTGGAATGTCATCAGGAGCATTGTTTAAAATTTAGAATTGTTCTTGTCCTTGAAGGCCACCGTAGCTTCTGTTATTATTCGAAAGGGGTGGGGTTACCCAGGGAGTGTTGCATTCTAGAACTTTCTAGAACTTTCTTGATTATGTCATATTACACACTGCACCTTTAACACTGGATTTTTTTTTCAGCCAAACGCAGTATGGACAGGTAGCTGACTCAGGTAGCTTTTAGAACAAAAATTGGCATGTCCAAACTTATTCATACCCTTCTCAATAGTCAATAGAAAAGCCTTTTTATCAGCCAAACTCAGTACAGACAGGTAGCGGACTGTGAGGAGATATTCACTGATTTTGACAACATGCATTCTCCAGAATCGACCTTTAACTAATCCTACTGAACCACATTATGACTTCATGTTTTTTTTCTTCTATTTTGTCCGTCTTCCTTACAACCTGCTTGTAGTAATTTATTTTGAAAATATAAAACACTTCCTCTCAGGTATACCGGCAATTCACAACTGTCCATTTCCTAAATCCAGTCAAATCCAGTCAGATTTCTATGAGGATATAGTCCACCACAACATCATTTTCCAGTGAGCAGATTGCATCAACTCATTTCTGCATTTTTAATTGTTTTTTTTTTACCCTCTTCTACTCTCTGTCTCTTCCACGGCCTCATTTCCCCCTCCAGGGAGAGAGCCCAGTCCAAACAGAAAGGTTAGTAATCTCTGATGCAAGCAAGCTGCTAGATTTCAAATCATGTCAAGTCTTTCTGTGTTAGCGTTTTCCTGCCTGGTTAATAATGTAGTTACCTTGCCTCTTTCATTTATGCATGCTAACATTACCTATCCACATTTGAAAAAAAACGTAAAAAAAAGAAGAGATATCTGAAATAATTACCTCTATACCAAGTGGTCAATCTCTTTTTAACTGTTGTTCCCTGCCTTGCGTTCAAGGGCTTCATCAGTAATCAAGGGTTAATTTCACACCTCAGTGGATTGCCTGTCCTTAATCTCTATTCATTGTAATTAAATCTGTCCAATAAAGTGAGCCCCTTTTTCCTCTTTGTTCTCGCCAATCTCCTACTCCTTTTTTTTTATTGTTTTACACCCATCACATCTCATGGTCTGAACTACAGGCCATCCGGCTTCGCTTGACAGGCAGAATCTATCCCTAAAATTAAAACATTCCTAACCGAGATTGTAATAGGGAAAACGAGTGTGTGTGTGTGTGTATGTGTGTGTCTACTTGTACAGGGATCTTTATGAGGACCAGTTTAAGCTTTTAGCCATCGGAGTGAGGACATTTTGCCCACTCCTCACTTCTTCATAGGGCTGTTTGTGGGTTAAGACTTGGTTTTAAGGTTCAGGTATGAATGAGGTTTAGGTTAGGGTTAGTTTGAGGGTTGGGGTTGAGGAAATTAGTTGTGATGGTTAAGGTTAGTGTAAGGGGCTCAGGAGTGCATTAAGTCAATGAGTGTCCTCACAAAGCTGTGTGTGTGTGTGTGTGTGTATCTAGTGTCTATTTTACTTTTTTTTTCTCTCCTTTCAACAGAACGGAATGTGAAGATCTGACCCTGTCACTCAGACCTCTTGACAAGTTTAATCACGGTGTGCCCTCTGCAAAATCACGGCTAAATAGGAATGCAAATAATAGAGCGCCGGGGCCTCTTATAAATGGTAATCAAGAGGACTAATCAACTGACAGGTCCTCAGATCTGGCTTGCTCAAGGAGTCACTCAAATATATTTTCTTTTCCTTTTTTGTAAAACCCTAAAACAAAAAGCAACGTTTTTAAATTGCGTTTTTTAATTGCGACTATTTAGCTATTGGGCTATTTAGCTTCCATAACATGTATTCTTTCATACTACTGTAGAATGAATCAAAGGTCCAAAATGAGCATTTAATTTTTTATTTCACTACTGACTTTACCTAGTCTTTTTGCATCTGTATATTTCTCCTATACAACCATATTACATGGCCATTATATCTACATTCTGTTTTTCTTCCAATACCTGTAAGGCTTTATTAATGCCTGTTTTTTATGTTGTCTTATATGGAATTTGTTCAGTAGAAATGTAGGGCAAAAAGGTTAGATTCAAGCCATGTAAAGGGTATATCTTTTCGTTTCAAGTGAGACCAGCCAGCCATTTCTGAACGATGTAAATGAGTCTTGCCAATCCACTTCCTTTGTGATCCGCCACAAAAGTCAAGGGCTCCGCGAAGACTTTGAAATGTTGATTCGGCCGAGTGTGGTGACTTCCCTTTAAAAAAAATACAACTGATCTGAAGTTTCATGTGCGCTTGAAACTTGTGAAGGTTGCCTCTCTCTCTCTCTCTCTCTCTCTCTCTCTCTCTCTCTCTCTCTCTCTCTCTCTCTCTCTCTCTCTCTCTCCCCCAATTGTCAGATATGTCAAAGCTATGACTGCATCAAAAATCTTTTATTTTTTTATTTTTGTCCATAAGATCAGAAAGGTGGTTAAAATATACTTTGCCACTGGTCTATCAGGCTGAATCCATCTATTTTTAAAGCAACTGGAAACCGGGACTGACATAGTACAATATCAATATATGCCACTAAAGTCTCAATAAGCTTTTACAAAAATCTGACTGAAATTAAATGTTCATAAATATTATAGAACTTAGTTAAAACATTTTTTTTTAACTGTCTAGACCATTTGACAGGAATGTCTGGGCGTGACTGCATGTATCATGGCAACAGTCATTGTTTTTATAGAACGTTCGGGCAGAAAACTGCCGTGAACCAGAGCATAGCCCGCCTTATCTAAACCTGTAAATTTCATTCAAACTTAAATGACAATATCTTTAGGTTTGATTGATAAATAAGCCCCAAATATTTTCAGATGCTTTACTATCATGCAACTAACTCTCCAAATGACATAGAAGGATTTTGTAGATTTGGGATTACAAAGGGGCTTTAAGTCACGCAAACAAACACGAGTAATCACTCAACATCCCATCTTTTATTTGCGCAAACACAATTCAAAATGGGATCCAAACCCAGATATATTCTTTGTGAAACACTACTGCTGCTTTGTGTTCCTACGTCTATAATTTCATTTATTTAGCAAAGTCAACCTTACATTCCGACGCGAGGGGTAAATTGGATTTGCCTCGCCGTAATTACCCATGATTTTTCTAGATGCTTTGGTTTGTCGCTGGGAATAAAAGGGGTTATACGGCACGTCAGCCGGATCTAACGTTTTAAAGACTTACACTATGTGCGCTCGCTAATGATGGTTTACAGGCCAATTCTCTGGGGGCAGTCTGAGTGCTTCCAAGATATCACGTCTTCACAGGCAATCCACATAACTTAGTCTGGCAACGCCAAAGGGAAGCTTTAAAAGACAAGCCAAAAGAACTGACTTACAGATCTGTCAGAAAATGGCAACCCGTGTATAAATCTGCGCAAAACAAAACATTAAAAAAATCAAAAAAATCCTCTTTCTCTCTCTCTCACCTTCTCTGTACTGCTGCGTTGGATAGTTTTTTCTAAATTGGAGAAAATTAAACACTAATGGGGATTTGAGGCTCCACTGTAAATCCAGCAATGCCTTTGATTTCTTTCTTTTGTCATGTAGCAGCCAGTAATGTAATAGCCGCGATAATGTAATAATTGCCAATATCGTAATAATTATTGAATTTTTAATGTAACAAATGCTGATAATGCAGTCATGTTTTTTTTTAGAGGAACCGGGCAAATTTTTAAGGCTATTTTACAGTTATTGGCAGTCATTACATTATCGGCGTTTATTATTATTATTGCTGTGTGTGAACGAATTGAACCAGGAACCCTGTAAAGCGTCTTTGAGTGCCTAGGCAATAAAGCGCTATATAAAACCTATCAATTATTATTATTATTATCATTCTATGTATTTTAGTCTTGATGTATTTGATGCCTGTGTAAAGCACTTTGAATGGCTTTGTGTCTGAATTGTGCTATAGAAATAGACTTGCCTTGCCTTGCCTTGCTATTTGTATTCGCTAAAATATCTCCGCCGAGGTACATCAGTAGGTCATATAACATGAACCAAAAAAAAAAAAGTATACCATGAACCAAACTCATCAGTGAGTTGGAGTATAGTTCAGTAACATTCTGGCTCCTGGCTCCACACACACACACACACGCACACGCACACACACACACACACACACACACACACACACACACACACACACACACACACACACACACACAGGAAGATCAACAGCCAAACAATGGAGCAGCCCAGCCCAGACATCATTAGATGCTTCTTAACACCTCACAAGACACAGACAGACTGACATCCAGCCAATTTGCCCATGAGCTGAGAAAGCTACTAGTATAGTGTGCAACCTCACTATATGGACTAATGATGGTCCAAGCCTGTCTGTGGGCCCCTCACTGGCCTGTTTGATCAAGGTACACTCGAAATACAGCGTGACACTGAGTTCACTATACATTCAGCAGTATTTACCTGCTTGAATCTTATCATGGCATTGACAGGCGATCAACCTAACTGTTATTTAAGTTGACGTGTATCAGCTTTACAATACAGCGCCTGTCACCTGTCTGTTCGCTTCATCTATGATGGAATGTGTACTAAAATTAAGAGCGCGAGAGATGGTTGGAAATAGCCATAAATATGTCTATAAACAAACAGGCACGCTGATGTGTTTAATGTGCTGAATATTCTACATAGGACACATCAAGAACACAATACAAGTGTGCTTTTATTATTTGTTTGGGCAACTTTTGGCTTCATTTTGAGTGGAAACAAATACCAGAGAATGGAGAAGACCATCTACCCCCAAAAACTTGCAGACAGCTGGATGGATGGTATGCGGGGCGGAATATAAGGGCAGGGAATGATGCACAGTATTTATAGCATCCCGGATAACACTGTTGTGGGTTGGTTTTTTTTGGGAAAGAAAATTGACAGGGCCCCAACCTAATGATGCTCCTCAAAGTGGCATGGGATGCAAGACGAGTGGACCTCTTCAAATGGGAGGCCAATCCCTTGCTGACACAGGGGATAATAGCCCAGCGTTGAGCCCCATTGTCTGCATGGGCCACCCCACACCATGGCATTTTGGGAACCGAGCCTAGTGCCCCTGGACAAATGATGTGCACTCTGCCAGGGGAATGTCAGCCCGTCACGTTTGGCCGTCACTCCGTTCACATGAGAGATAATGGCAGAGGTTACTTTCTCTTAACCCCATTAGTTTATGAATAATTAGCCCTGTATAGCAACACATATAGGACAACTATTTTTAATGGTATCATGTCATGTCATTGTATCCACATCTATGTATCTTTCTAGCTATCTATGCATCCATCTATCTATCTATCTATCTATCTATCTATCTATCTATCTATCTATCTATCTATCTATCTATCTATCTATCTATCTATCTATCTATCTATCTATCTATCTATCTATCTATCTATCTATCTATCTATCTATCTATCTATCTATCTATCTATCTATCTCCAATCATTTGGAGTGGTCTTTAATGTTTTCTATTATGTACTGTAGTTATAGGTTCAGGTTAGGTCAAAATCATGGTCGCCAATCACTTCAATTATAGGACACAATGTTTGCTACTTTACTTACATTTGACTGAAACCACTATCTTTCACCAACCTAAACCTAAGGGCCCAAGACAAAGGACTTATGTGAACCCTGGTTAGTTTTTGTGCTCCTGTAATCCACATTTATAAGTTCCTTATGACAAAAATAGAGCACTTCCCTTACTCAAAAAAACAACAACAATGCACTTGAGGATAATTCAGACAGCAAGTACATTTCCCCTCAACAACTTCACGTAGAAAAACAAATCAGTCCTACTTAAAGTAAGGGTGTATTCACACTGGGAAAGTCCGCTAGTGCACTTGCTTTGGTCCAGACCAAATAGAGTTTTGATTTTTTTTGTTTGGTGTGGTCCACTTTCATATTGCCCCTTTTGCAAGTGAACCAGCATTACGAAGCAAAACCACACGTGATCTGAGGTCATTCATTCATTGGACAGACATTCTGGGGTGGAGAGAAACAGGAAGCACGAAGTTTAAACTGCGAAATATGTATCATTGATATAATATGGGGCTAAAAATAATAAAAGGGCCTACATCTAACCTATAAATAAAGAGGAAAAACATCAAATTATTGTTGTTTCATATGGTCATAATGTGTAGCCTTATGTCAATGCCACGTTATGTGGCTTGTAGCCTACGATGTGAAACATCATTTTTACTGTATTTTTGGTGCTGGATGCGCGTCACGCGAGAAGAATAGGCTCAAGCTGACACTCAGTTGATTAAGCTGTGTATCAGCTGGGTCGGCGCAGTTCAGCTCCAAACTGACACGGGGATAGTATTGACGGTCCCGTACATGGGAAGCAAAATAAAAACACACACTTCTTGCGCAGCGTGAACCTGTTGGCACTGTGCGAGAGACGCTCCCCTCTCCTTCATCTGATCGCTGAACACATTCAGCATTTATATTGTACTGGGCTCCCGGTCAAACCACAACTAATCTTCCTAATAATGGTGACAACAACACTTTCCCATAATGTGAAGCTGACGGCTATTTATTAAAAAAGAAAAGAAAGAAAAGGCACAGTGCCTCCTGCATTTGGGTCGGATCGAGTCCGAACAAATTCACACCACAAACGAACTGCAGCAGAGTGCGTTTGGAAACGCATCGAGACTACCTCTTCAGCTGGGTCTCGGAGCGTTTGTTTGGTCCGCACCCGAGTGCGATTGCTGTATTCACACCTGCCTGAAAGATGCGCACCGAAGGCAGAAGTGCATCTGAGTTCGTTTCAACCGAACTAAACACGGCATGTGTGAATACACCCTAAGTGTTTATGAAAGAAACAGGTTACACCCCTGTCGAAAAATCTGAAAAGCACCCATGGCCATTTTTCAGGCACTTTTGAGACGGTCCCTAAAATACAAGTTAATTAGTTTATTTCTTAATGTTTTTCTTCAGTTAAATAACTGTCAGGTGTCAGTACGGGATCATGAAGTAAAAATAACATCAATCATGCTTCATCCTGCACTGCACAACAGAATCTAGTGACAACTGATGAACAGTTATTAAAGATTAACCTTGTCAAAATATCTAATTATCAAACTTCAATCTACCTACACCTCTACATAGCCTATGGCCTGTTTGTGTGTAGAGGAAGTCGCTGTTCGCATTATGATAAGAATAACCGCCCGGATAACTTTGATGTTGAAGAAAGACTGAATGCGATGACTCTGAGAAGAAATGATTTGACATTCATGACAAATTGTCTCAGTTAATGAAAGAGGAAAAAACTGAACAAATATTACTTCAAAAATATAGATTATGTTTCTATCACCATAATAAGCTCTTGTTTGTTTAGATCTAACTATCTATGTATCTATCTATCAATGGTACATAACTGTATATAGAAAATGACTATTTTACCCATGCACTTACATTAATTAAATAATATAACATACTGTATTTTCCCAATAAGTTTCTATGTTCTATGTGATCAAATCTGAATAAATATCTGTCTATCCATCCATCCATCCATCCATCCATCCATTGCACTAATGCTAAAACTGTCAACCTCATATGCAATATCTATCTATCTATCTATCTATCTATCTATCTATCTATCTATCTATCTATCTATCTATCTATCTATCTATCTATCTATCTATCTATCTATCTATCTATCTATCTATCTATCTATCTATCTATCTATCTATCTATCTATCCCTCCATCTATCCATCCATCCATACTTTCAACCACCCATTCGTCCATCCATATCCACACCCATAGATCTGTGTTATAATTGCGAGTAAACAAAAGAAACCTTCCCTCCATCCAGTCATTCCAGAACCCGCCCTCAGCCTTCCACCAGGGACCTCCATTAAGACACAGTGAGTTCCTTCAGACACTGGTCGTATCTGATTCATCAACATAGACGTTGGCTGGCATGATTTATCTATGCCACTTACTTGTTTTCATTTTTGCCTTGGGGCTGCTGCCAGCGTCGGGGGCTGCTTCTTTACAATGTGACAGCTCCATCTCAAGAGAAAAGAAGTCCCCCCCCCCCCTCCATGCTCCCAAAAAAAACACACAGTGCATCAAAACAAATAAGGGCCCACGCCACTTAAGAGACGTGGCTTTTGCGTTCAAGACCCATTTTCAAACTAACGTGTCAACCCAAATGATGCGACGGCACGCGGCAATCTGCATTATTTCCGCGCTGGTGACTTTTTGTCTGGGTTTGTCTGGTATGTGAGCTTGGGAATAAGGTTGGAAAACAAATATATATTTTATGATGTATTTGTTCTTGGTTTTCATGTACAGTACAAACATGAACCGATAATTATGTATGATGATGATGGATTTTTTATTGATCAAAATCCTTCTAACTATGTAATTCGGGGAGTTAGTTGCATAATAGTAAGCATCTGAAAAGACTTAGGCATATTTATCGATCCAAATGAAAGATATACAGCAATTTGGTTTAGTTGAGGCGGGCTATGCTCTGGTTCTTATGACATAGTAAGTATTTTGAACCAATCACGGCAGTTCTCTGCACGAACATTCTATAAAAGCAATGACTGTCTGTTGACATGGAGACCGTTTGATATGGCCACGCCCACACAGACATGTCAAACAGTCTAAACAGTAAAGCTGTTCTTTCTACTAAGTTTTATAATATTTATGAACATTTATTTTCAATCAGATTTTTGTAAACGCTTATTGAGACACCCAACTTTGATATCGTATATTGATTTTTCACTATTTTACACCAGGTTTACAGAGGCTTTAACTGTATATTTTGTCCTCTGCGGGCTTCCGTACACTTGCTCCTTTGTGTAAATTTACATCTCCCTACCCTACCCCTTCCCCTCCTGTTCTCCCCAAAATCTACAGGCAAAACGGGACGCTCTTGTACATTAAATAAGGAACTGTCACCCTGGGCAAAACTTGCAGCAAACGCAAAGCATTTATTCTGCCTCACATTTTCCCTGGCACTTAGAATTATTTCCTTCATGCCTGATAACCAAATTACAATATGGCAGGTCTCCCCGGAGCCAACGGGATTGTTAGTGCCAGCTCAAAACATACTTTCAACTGATGTGGCATTTCATGTACAGCTGCCAATCAAAGCGCGGGCAGAAGGGGAGAGATGTAAATGAGGGCGGGCCCGACGTGTGTTCAATTACCGCTCTGAGCTTCTGCATAATCCCCCTTCCCACTGACGGACTGACTGACAGCTCCCACATTCCACCTCATCCACCAAGCTTCTTTCTCCCCTTAATTTTCACTATACCTAGGCATAGTGCCTGTTGTACTGGGGACTAGGGGATCAGACAGTGTGTAAGGGGAATTTCTGTCATTTCCACTTAGAATAGTGAAAGGAAAAAAAGTTCTAGCTGACATTTTGAGGGACTGTTAAAGGGGCAGTCAGCGATTCTGGAGAACGCTTGGTGACAAAATGACTTTTTGTCAGAATGAGTGAATATCTCCTGAAAATGAATTCAGTGCAGCCTAGGCTCTGTAAAGGGGCATCTTGCCAGCTATGGTGTGCCCCTTTTTCTCCGTGGTTGCCCCGAAACTTTGGAACAGCTTACCACACCATATTCGCTCATCTGAGTCTCTGGAAACCTTCAAGTCCAGTCTTAAAACTCACCTTTTTTCACAGGCTTTTACACTTTAATGAATTGTTTTGTGTCATTGCTGTAAGTGTTTTTTAATGTGTGCTGTTGTATTTTAATTTATGTATTTTATGTAAAGCACTTTGGTGAATTTAGGTTCTTATAAGGTGCTATATAAATAAAAGTGACCTTGACCTTGACATATAATTTGTTTACATAGTAGTAGTTACAAGTTTAAAAAGCCCTATGATGTGTATTAGCACATGATTTATTTTCAGCGCATACACAGTGCAGACAGGTAGCGGATAGTGAGGAGCTATTCACTGATTTTGACTAAGTGTTTTGACAACAAGTATTCTCCGGAATCACTGACTCCACCTTTAGTAGAAAGGCATGTGTATTGAGAAAGCAAATGATTTCTTACAACACATTCCCTTACAATATGTGACCTAAAGCTCAGCGCTAAACAATGTCACCCATAGGCTGTGTGCTAGCGTCTGTTGAATATCATTCTCTCTTTTCCATTATAAAAGAATGGGAATTTCAACAGCTGAGTGGGCCGAGATGCTCTTAGCTGCCTACTCAGCATCAACCTTTGGTAAATACTCAGATTAAGAAGATCCATGAATAGCGCCCGGTATCTTTCTCTCTCTCTCTCTCTGTCATAAAGACGCCTTTAGAATTCCTCTTAATCCCCATGTTAAAAGGTGTACGCCAGGCGAATGGCTTAAGCAATGTTCTGCCTGTGACTGAGAAATGATGCCATTAAGACCCGTAAAGGTTTCAAAAAAACGCAATGCTACAGGAGTGTTTTTAATACCACGATGTATCATCGGACATAATAATTCTACAAAGCTCGCCTTTTTCTACATTTAATTTTTAAATATCAAATTGTTTTTCTCCATGAGTGAGTCACCTGATTTTGTCTTGCTACCGTTGTGTGTGTCTGTGTGTGTGTGTGTGTGTGTGTGTGTGTGTGTGTGAGTGTGTGTGTGTGTTCCTGTCTTAAACTGGCACTTTTGTTGCATTCCAAGAGGTTGATAAATCAATCCATCAAAAAAATTCTTTGCGGTGAAACTCAATCAAGAAAGGTCATGTCGGCGGGAAAAGAACAGATTAAATTAGCATTGAATTAGACATGGAAAGTGAGCTCTGTCAAAACCATCACTGTGCTCAGCACAATTAGAATATGTTAATTATGCATTTCATTAAGGGGCCTCGGCGCTCTTTGAATGTGAGATGAAATGTCACTGGTGTAGGCAGCCGAAAAATGGAAGATTGCCAGGCACAACTTTCTTTGTGCAATGTGTGACACCTTCATTAACATCAGGGATTGCTAGTCTGATTAGACTTTTTGTATTAGTTTAAGCCTTTAGGCCTTCAAATGCTATGGCGTTTTGATGTGGCAGCTCAGACCCCTTCTCCCATTTCCAAGCAGATATTGTCTCCGGTTCAATTCTTTGTTTAAAATCCTTTCCGACATAATGCCACGACACTGGACTGTAACGTCTCATTGTCTTTGTGCAGATGACGGCATTTACCGGCTCTTTGTTTCACATTATCTTGGGGTCAATTTCAGTAACGAAGAGACAAATATTCACAGTGTGTGTTCATATCATTCAGCGTATTCAGGCAGCTGTTGAGTTAACGCACATGAGGTTGACATAAGCTAGGCGTAGTTATTTCAGTTTAAGCTTTAGAACAATGGATGGATGGATGGATACTAGATAGTTCTTTATTCGAATTTGAACACATAGAACATAGAAACATATTGGGAAAAATATAATTTGATTAATGTAAGTACATGGGTAGAAAGGTAATTATCTACATTTTGTGAGCAACTTAACTTATTTACAGTTAATATGTAATATTGATAGATAGATAGATAGATAGATAGATAGATAGATAGATAGATAGATAGATAGATAGATAGATAGATAGATAGATAGATAGATAGTGGGTACTTACAGTTCCATATGCGTGTGTCTCTTCATGACAGTAGAGAAACTGCAGGACAGACTGGGATATCTGCACTGGTGATTAACTTCCGAGTGAACTCAGTGAATATCCACCCCCTCACTGACGACACACACACACACACACACACACACACACACACACACACACACACACAAAAGCACAGTGGTGTAACGGCTGACAGGTCATCATTGAATTGCATTCCGTGGCAATCACGGTGTAGAGAACAGATGATAGGTAAGTAAAAGTTGGACCCGCAGCACAGCAGCTTACATTACGGATCAGCCAACTTTTAAAACTTCATTAAAACAAAATGAAAGCACTTCTCCGGCACACTTAAATTAAATGGAAATGCTTTGGGAAGGAGATGATGAAAGCCAGATAGGATAGGAGTGTGGGAGCCGGCTGACAATTTCAGCGCTCGCATACTTTCATGACACCAGATGATTCTTGTGTGTGTGTCGAAAGTGAATGGTAGGAATGATTGTCTCTGGAAGACCCCATCTCACAGATGTAATATAGATGTCGGGGAGTGAGTGACTACCCGCTGGCCTGCCTTTGTACCCATAAGTTTGAATGTACTATTCTACCTGTAGAATAGAATAGGGCTCCCATGTTAAAGTAGCTACTATACCACAAGATTGCCTTCATCTCATTTCCAACCACAAGAGGGTTAAGGAGGTGAGGCTGATGCATGGGGATCAATTTCTTTATGTCTTTATGGTTTGGCTGTATAACGAAATTAATGGAAAATCAATCATTGCTCCGGTGGTACATGTTATTAACAAGATTAACTTTTTGTCCTCCTCCTTTTTTAAAAGCTATAGTGCGTAACTTTTTCATATACATGAATGTCGGTTACATTCAAGCCATCGCCAAATGAGTTGAAACAAAGCTGATTAAGCCTATCAGCTCCACAAAACTCTTTCTGTATTTCTCAGTATGGCAGCGTTTACAAACTAGTGTCGCCCCCCTGACACCGGTGCAGGGGCTCCGAAAGATCAACCCCTTTTCTTAAGCACATTTTTCACTCGGTACAATCTGATACGGACGGCAATAACCCAGCCAACAATGAAGGCGTCATGTTAGGAAATAATCTACTTACAAGTCCGGCACACTGCAGGGGGAAAAGCACTCCATCAAAAAAGTGAAAAATGGAAGTGTATGTCCAAGGCCCGCCTAAATGTATTCCATGGCCGGAGAATGAACTTGCCGCCCATGTGACACATGATTTACACCGGAAAAGGCCTGTGTGACTCTCTACAATGATAGATGTGCCGCTGAAGTCTGCCTGGGCTCACTCTTTGACATACAATCCTTCTCTTTTAAGTTGTAAGATAGAGATAGATAACAAAATGCTATATTGATTTCCCTGTCGTCTATACACACACACACACACACAATGCGCTGGGGCTTTTTAAGAGTGCAACGTCTGAATCTTGACCATAGTGACAACTGTCTCTTGTTCTGAGACAGCTCATAATACTACTGGCACAATGTTGCCTCCATTTGCATCATTAGATCAATGTATTAGCTTCTCTGATATTCAATGCGTGCTCTGCATAGAAACACACTATTAAAAATTACTGCAGTGTTTTATAGGATATCTGATTTTTTTCTCCTTTTTTTTAAAGGACTATTTAGCCGTATAGATACATGCAATTTTTTTCAATATGTTACAGCATCCACAGTTTGCAAAGAGGAACATACAGATCTGCTATATGACTTTGTGGCATTCATGTGGGATGTCACTGTATGTAGAGGATGTTATGTATTTTCTGATAATAAATGGACATAATGGTAAACATATGGTAAAGCTACCTTTTGTCATCAAAACATCTTGGTATACCACTAGAACAGTGTGTTTATCTCTGTCTGATAGATGAGCCCTCGTCATCGTCTGGGGCTGAGGAAAGTGAGCTGCAGCTGCATGTCATGTCACATTAACACAACCTGATTAGCAATTCCACATTTTAATTGGCGTAATATCACAATAAACAAAACACGCCTAACCATATTCAAGCTGTTCTGAGTCATTAGACAACATTGAGTAGTTTTAGGTGTCTGTGTGCGTGCGCGTGTGTGTGTGTGTGTGTGTGTGTGTGTGTGTTTGTGTGTGTGTGTGTGTGTGTGTGTGTGTGTGTGGGTGTGTGTGGGTGTGTGTGTGTTATACATGGTGATGGGCGTTTTTTTTTAAAAGCTTTTTTACAATAAATACAAATACATTTTTTTACAATAGAATACAAATAAACAAACAAAAACCAAACAGAAGGGGTTGGGCATTTTTGGGTTTTATTTTGCCAGAGTCCCCCATGTATCCAGGCTGTGTTTACCGACAGGCTGAGAAATAGCCTAAATCTGGCTGGCGTCAATGCTGATTCTTGTCAAGTTGAGTGACAGGTTGACCCAGCTAGGTCCGCCAGCTAGACACTGAGACGGATTATACAAGTGAGCAAAACGCCAACAACCTCTGGCCTGCTGTGGGGGCAACAGATGACAGCAGAGGAGGGCAAGAGGTGGAGAAAGCCGTACCCACACCCCCACCAATCCTACGTCCATCCATCAACTCACACCCCCCCTCTCCGCATGGCCCCCGTCTACTCACAATGACTGATAGACAGGAAGGGAAAATGAGAAGATTAAGTTGTTAGAATATTACAGCTCAGTCAGGTATTATGTCATGTTGCATATTCAAGGCTGAACTGTTTTCTTAGTGTGACTATGTTGCATCCAGTTAGAGTTAGGTCAAAAATGTTGTTAAGTGAAAGCTTTTATTGTGAAAAGAGTATTAGGGACAGTGTAGAGAAAAACTTGAGGAGGTAAAAAAAAAAAAAAAAATCTTATTATGCACTTTGAGAAAAAACAAAATATTATTAAAAGCCAGACGATGCATCTTTGCTTCAGCGGCGATAGCAAAGATGCATTTTTTTGTGTTAAAATAATGTTTTCCTTATGAGTTATTGATCCCAGAAGTTTGATTGTGTCAACATCTTCCCAGATTTACTACTGTCTGGAACTGTCAAGTTTATTGTCTTTTTAAACTTCCTCCTCTCATTTTTCTCTCTCCCGTGACCCTAATACTATTTCATATCATGATATATGAACAGAGAAATAGATCGTAAAAATGCTTGTTAATCAAAAAGATCATTGTTTGTTATATAGTAGTAGTAGCACACAGTAATTACATTCTAGCCCACACAGTAAGTAATACTGTGCTGTATGTGTTTCTGGCGTTATGGCCAACACAACCGCAAGTCTGAGCGTGATCTAATCGCAATAAGGTCTGAAAAAGTATAGAGGAAAATGAAAAATGCTTCAGCTAACCTACACATTTATAGCTCCAAAAAGAAAAAGCATTGGTGTATGTTCGTGTGCCCTTGTTGACTGCCGGCTGCAACGGAGCCAACAAACCCTGAATTCTCCTGACAGTATCTGAGGGTCCAAATCCAATCCCGTCCAATTCTGGTTGTTAGTTTACAGCAAGGACGACCTTGCACAGTTGCTGACAGACAAATTATTTCCAGGCTCTTTCCGTGCGTTTTTTTTTTTTTACAATTCCTAAACCTCACAATGATTGAAAAAAAAAGTTGTATTAAAATGTTTGCAGCTGAAAAAGTCCATGAATAAAACGTAAATTTTCTCATAATGTTTATGAAAAAATCTGCCCTCGGAAAAAATTTATATTGGTAAAACAAAAGTTTCAGTAATCACGCTGTCCCCAAAATGTCCCCATCTGGGCCGATCACCGACTGATGTGTCACTTTATTCTGGATTGTAATTTCCCCTCGGAGCAATCAGGATAATTCTAAATGCCAGACAGCAGTGGTGAGATGCATCATTTTCCAAGTTTTGTCAAAGTGAGATCAGTCATGTCTGATGTCTTGTGTTTTGACACATAAATGAGCAAACAGATGTTGCCCAGCTCCTTCTAGGTCTCATCTGTGTAATTCTGAAAAATCTGAAAAACACAGCTGTGGGTATCACTGTATTTCCAAGTTGTTTAGCAGAAACCAACAAGTAAGTAAGTAAATACCCTGGCGTTCCCTCTAATAGGCCAATCACTTTAATGTTGAAAGGGCATCGATTGTGCAATGTGCTTTTAAAGAATGATCCGCTACTGTTTACTGACTCTAACATTAATCTGTGACATTACCTGTATTTATTAAGGCTGCTTCAATCAATATTTTTTATATTACACAGTGGATTAAATTATTATCTTAAATATAAAGAGGTCACTCGGAGTGACAAGACCTGAAGAGTATAATCAACCAACCCTACGGAGCATTTCAGCACCTTTAAAGCTATAGTGCGTAACTTTTTCATGTAAATGAATGTCGGTTACATTCAAGCCATTTCCAAAAGAGTTGACACAAAGTTGATCAAGCCTATCAGCTCCACACAACTCTCTCTGTGCGTTTACAAACTGGTGTCACCCCCCCAACACTGGCACAGGAGCTCAAAAAGCACCCATGAAATGTTTTAGTTATTGATTTTACTGCTAAGAAAAAACCTGGACGTACAGCAGAAGGTAAGAGAAACATGTGCGCAATCAGCAAAGACTGACCTCATGTTGATGCACCCAGAGTGTTGTATTTCCTCATGGGGGCGACATAAGTTACGCACTATTGCTTTAATGAAATGCCTTTTCACACATTTCATTTGGCCTACACCCTGACGTTACTCTGTGTCCTAGTCTAACCCTCAATGAGCTACCATAGCAACCCTGGCTAATGTTTTGACCAAGCTTAATGTTGGTGGTGGAACTGACAAATGCTTTGCTTATGGCCATTAGCGGCTATGCTAAACCTCCTGACCCCATCCAGAATGTACCAATCATTATCAAATCTAATTCATACCCATCTTAGAGCATGAGTGGTTAAAATGACCTAATTTTCACTGTGGCTAATGTGAAGCTGGATATTACAGCAACAATATATCTAGTGGGTGCCTGCCTGGTCCTACAGAAAGATACATCCAATAGCTATCTTGTTTTTCCGTTGACACTCTTATAGCTCTTGAGTTTATAGTTTATCTTTGAGGAACATTTAAAGGCCCCTTGTCACACACACACTGGCACTTTGCCTCAAGAAAAATGGCTTTCTGTTGTCTAAAATCTGACAGAAAGTGACTGTTTTGCTGTTTGTACTCAGTGCTAGGTCTTTATGGTATGGTCTGGGACTTTGTTTTGTTAGGTTGTCCACACATCTTACCAGGCAGAATGCAGCTGGGAAAGCTTCGTTACACATTTCATGTCATCTACACTGACAATCGTTGTTTCAAGCCTCATGTATATCATCATTTTATTCTGTGATGTTAACGAAATTCTCCACAATTTAGCATTTTATTAGTATATGTATGTATTTTGTTGGACAGTTAAAATGAAGATAACAGGGTCAATATCAATGCAGTATGCTATAACCCTAGATATTGTCCTCTTATTTATTCAACACATTCTACTTCCTTGTCAAAACATGGCGCCAACATTACCCACAATACAATTTGACCACACTGACAGTTTGTTTTGAGATTTGTTGTGTTATACTAAGCGACTAATGTAGCCTTGAGCAGGGTGAGCTACGGATGTCTGCTGAGCTCACTGCATTTCATACTCCACATGCCCAGATTTTATTAAAATGTTTTGATTTTGTACTTGACTTGACGTCTTCAGCCCCAATTGACGCTAAATCAAGCGACAACATTTGAGCCTATTTATCAGATACTTTTTTTGAACACAAAAATTAGGTTAAAAACCCACTTTTTTATATTCAAAATGTATTTTTTGGGGACAGAACTATTGAAAATTGCTTTAAAATATTGAGCCTGGCATTTTTTTTTCGTCCAGAAAATGTATTTGGTTGCAGGGATATTCTGTGTTTCTGAGCAAAAATTCCCATACAGCTTAAAGGTGAAGTAAGCGGTTTATTTATGTTAGTGTAAAATCGTTCTTTATTCATACAGTGATCACTTGCATAATGTGCGCGTTTCATAAAGCCGATCTCTCAGTCAGCTGCTTTGCATGTAATCGGCAAATAAACTTATTGTAGTATCCCGAATTTTTTATCCTATCAGAAGAGAGAACGCTACAAACCGACACTCGTCTCACTCATATATAGTATATACACTCCATGGTCTCACTGCCGGCGCACGCCAGAGCAACAGATGGGTGAATGTGTATGCGCCTACAATGGCGGAGCAGGTAAAAATCCTTCCCAATGCCTGTTTTGATGGTTTTTATCATGTTTTATCACACTTATGGATCTGAGATGATGCTAGATAACTTGCTGCTTGAAGACCGCAGTGCATTAATGTGATGACGTAGGGACGAGCGAGGGGGCTGCTAACTGCAGTAACTGACAGGAAGTTAGCTAAAAGAACCATTCCGCTTACAGCACCTTTAAGTACAGATTCGAAACGTTCAGATGTCAATTTACAAGTCCAACAACCAAACATTATCCAGTGAGTCACACTGACACTGACTGTGTTCACAGCCTGTCTCCAGATATAATCTCTATTTCCAGCTCATCCGTGGATTATACTCAACGCACACATGAGTTGTTTTCTTAGCACCATATTAAAGCCTCCCCTCTAATAAGGCGTATAGGTGTCACCCCTGTCTCTGGTGCCTGGCCATTTAGTTTTTGCTCTGTAAGTCCAAGAGAGAGATGCTTGGGAGGCACAAGCAGCCAGTCGGCAAGAATTAGAGCAGCGTCCAATGATTGTGCTGACGTCTGCAAAGGGGGCTAGGCTAGGAGATTAAGCCCAATAAAAATGTGTGATTTGTTGCTTTCATATTTGGAAGATGTCAGCTTCAATTTGAGCTAGCACGCTTGCCTTGAGGCGGGGCTGGGTGACAAATATGAAGGATGCACTGATGAACTGCTGGCAATCAAGTGTTAGTTCTCTCATCCGCTGTATGATGGCAATGAAACACAAACCTACACACATTGTTACACACAGAGAATTGCATCAGGGATTTTTTTTAATGCAATAACATAAATCAACTTGAAAAAAAGAATGGAATTTGATTTATTTATTTGTGTTTTGTTCGCTTGTCGTAATTCTATTATTCATGTAGGTGCTAAATGTGTGTACTCATGACAAAATGTAACATGCAACCCATGAAAGGGTTATTTGAGTTTTTTAGTGGTAGGCTTACTGTGTGTCGCCCCTAAATGTCTTTTCAGGGGCTGCTATAGCAACCATCAAAATGACCAAATTACACTATAAAAACAGTGGATTGAAATTGGATTTTTGGTTGATATAGTAAAGAAATGTAAGTTTAAGATACAGTACATAGCAAAATATTACACTTTGCAACCAAACATCATATTAGTTTGTGCAAATACCTCATCATCAGTATGATTGAATTGGATATTATTGAATTAATTAGTGATATTTAATGCAATACTGTAGACAACATTCATATTTTACGTGTTCAGCTACCATGCAATGCCTTAAATACTTGTAAGGTTTTACTGGAAATGAATGGTAATATTTTGTATTGGTAGTGTTCATCAACTTACGCAATTCTTTCAGGTATCATAAATTATTACACTTTTTTCGATACTTGCATAATATGTGAAGATTTCAGATTTGTTGGTATACTATTGACCAAAAACAGCGGTTGAAATAATTAAACAGGGTTAGTATCATGTACATGTATCAGTAGCCGGGATGGACGGACTGTTTAAGATTCTGGAAGTTTGAGAATCCCCTCATGTATTATAACTGAGGCGCTAGCCCAGAGTTCCCTGAGTTTAATCCTTTTTGCAAGTGCTTCATCAACCTTCAGCTTTTCTGACAAGACAGAAGTTTTCGGCATGTATGATTAATAAGATACAAATGTGCAACTGATATTTGATGAATGACTTTGGTTTCATATTCATGATGTACAATGAATATGCAGCACCGAGGGGCTTAGTGCCTATACTTGATTGATCAAATGTATTCCATTCATCACTTTTTTTTCTTTTTTTTTTGCTTAATTAGCATATTTGAAGCAACACCATTAACAGTGGAAGACCATGGGCTATTTGGAAAGATATGATGTATGTAGGGGAGCAGACATTCATGCATCCCTCTTTGTCTTGTAGAGAGCTCACGTTCTCAGGAGGCAGCATTCATTATAAAGCATATTTTTCAGCTCATTATTTACTTAAAGAAAAAAAAGCATAGGTGCTGCATTTAGCTATCATTTGTCACTGTTTTAACATTCAAAGAATTTTAATTAAAAAAATAATAATAGGATGTCAGTATATCTGCCAAGAAATACACTACAACAAATCTAAATCTTACAAAGTATGTTGGTCTAATTTCTAGTCAAAATATCTAATGACACCTAATATAAGAGTCAGACACAATCACCTAACGAGCAACATTGCAGTGAGATATAGGGACTTGTAAATTCAATACGCTTGAATTGAAAATTAGGATTACAAAGGCGGCTTACTATGACATATTTGATCATATTACATTTCTCTTCTATATAGAACGGTTTAAATACATTGCATCTTATTACAAGAAATCAAGTGAATTATCACAGATTTTCTATTACTTATTGAAAGTGACATATACCTTGTTTTTCTATTTCTTTAACACATTTTTGAACAGCCATTTTTTTCCAGTGTAGTTCAATGCAGGTAGAAGGACAAATGTCCTGATATCTCTTGTGAAACGGAAAGACGTAATGACGAGACGTAATGCTCTTTCTGGGATATTTCTCAGAGGGCTGTAATAACCTGAGGACTTTGGGGAGAATAAATGGGAGAAAAGGGAGTTAGGATGTGGGTCATTATAGCTATAAGTTCTAAAGCCCTTCATTAAACACATGAGCCAGTCATTACCCTGCTGCTGTGTGATGAGCATTTTGAACCCTGCTACACACACACGCACGCGCACACACACACACACACACACACACACACACACACACACTACTCTGGTTTGATGAACATCTTGAACCCTACTGCACACACACACACACGTCTCTCACACACACGCACACACACATTCTCTCACATACACACACACACACACACACACACACACACACACACGCACACGCAGTTTCTCTTGTTCACCCCCCACACACACACACACACACACACACACACACTCACTCCTCCGGTTTAGAGGCCAGATGATGCAGTGTATCCATGCTTGTCTGGCATGCACAGGGCGAAGCAAAGTCAGGCACAGTGTAAATGTTTTGTGTGTATCCAAGCAGGCAAATTCTGATGCACATTTGTCCTATTACAGCACATCAGCGTCAGGGAGACGCACGCTACTGCGAGCAAGCAGCGTACACTTATCATTATTTGATAGCATGTTTAATGACAGATTGACAAAGGATTCGCAAATGCGAGCTGGCGTCAATTTTGCTAAGGTCGGGTTTCACTGCGTTCTGCAATGCAAGTGTACTTATGTGCATAATTTGATTTTTCAACTAAGCTATTATAGAAGTGTTTTAAGGGAGTAACCAGAGATGGGCAAAATGTGAGCACTTTTTTTTTTTTTTTTGTCAGTCAGACAGTGGGGCATATCCGAACATTTTGAAACAATTTCACAGCTAGATTTTGGTTAAAAAACAAACAATGATACTATTAGTTACAATAATAAATTATATAATGTATGTGTGGGCTGTAGATATTCATCGGCTTCCCTTTATGAGGAGTGATTTCTTTGAGAGAAAATTATTATTATTATTATTTTACAGAGTAGCCATATTGAAAGGACCCAGGGCTCTGGCTAATGTAGAGTACTGCAACAATAAAAATATGTGTTTACTTCTTTTGTATAAACAGTGTGTGTCCATGTATGAGCATGTTACTGAGCTTAATATTGATCACAATTGATCTGTTTAAAACAAAGTGTGTGTGTGTGTGTGTGTGTGTGTGTGTGTGTGTGTGTGTGTGTGTGTGTGTGTGTCAGGTGTGTGTGTCTGTGTGTGAGAGTGTAATTGCAGATAGCTGACTGTGGTTCTGTAATTAGCCATGACATGTTGGATATACGGTGTGATTAACTGCGTTAATAAGCGAACATCCCAAATGAATTAATGTTAAGCATCAACAGAATTATTGTTTTATTTCACTTAATTACCTGCAATGTGTTACCTGTAAATCTGACAGCATTTAATAACTCAGGTATTCATATTTGAGAGAAGATTGTTTAATAAAAAATATATATAGGCCTATATGTATTTTGATTTACACACGCTACAGTTAATGCACCTTCAAATGATTGGTTATTGCAGGATAAGAATGATTTTACCGTTACAAAATTAGCTTAAAACTATATTACAGACATGTAGCATGTTTGTGTACTAACAATACATCCCACAATGACTTATCATTATTACTAATTGTGGTCAAACACAACTCATTTCCTTCTGCTGATTGCACTGATGATAGCATTTTTATTTGGTTTGCCTTGGGTGAATCTCTATTAAATTGTGCTGATTCCTACAAAATGTACTTCTTGTCTGCATACTGTATGCACTGCATAATGATTTTCATCTACACAGAGGGGTTAGCTGTGGAAAACATAGCCCAAAATTAAGAAAATGTTCAATAAAAAATGAAAGCATCTGTGTTTCATGATGTCCCTTTTTGTTAGTAACAAGAAGATTCTCATATTAGATTAAATTAAATAAATTACACAAAAAAAAATATATATTTGAATCTATTTTCCTGCAAAACATTGTGCTGCGTGTATCTTAAGGACACTGCTCGCTTCAATTTGGAACAAGTTGCTCTTCTAAAACATAATGGCCCTACATACAAATCAAGAGAATCCATCGGCCAAGAAAGAAAGAAAGAAAAGAAAGAAAGGCACTAAATAATTTATGGCTTTAATCTGCTCAGTGAGGTGTGTGGTCTTTGACAGTAATTATAAATGCAGGGAGAGAAATTATAGCTGAATACTTTAACTGCATTAGGAGTCATCTGATGAACAACCGTGATTGCCTGCTCATTTCCAACAATAGGGGGCAAGTCGGTGTCACAGCATTCAAATCACCAGAGTGCCCGCATGTGCTTTTTCCCATTTACCATCAAATGTCACTCGGCCCGTTATAAAATACAAGATTTGATGGGTGAGGGGTAATTGAGGGACTTGATTGCGTGAAAAGAGATGAATTGCATAAAATGTTTATGAATTTTAGAAGGCAATTATTTTTAATAGCCTCGAAATAATAGGGCTGGAGGAAATATGTTTAATTGTTATGATAGCATCTTGCGGCAACAGTGGACGGCGGCGCTCGCGGGAAAGCAATAACGGTCTGACAAGAAGATGTATCTAGGAGGTGTATCTAAAAAGTCATAAGGTAAGAAAGAAAGAGAGAGTGCAGTGCAGTGTACAGTGTGAGGGTGTTGTTCTTTTGTTACACCATGGATTTAAGAACTCGTAATAGATGAGGTGGATATTGGTAGATATTAAATACGAGATTTATTTATACAGGAAATATTTTTCCCCAAACATTTCCCTAAGCATTTCTTCAGAGGTTTGCTGGAAAAAGACTATGTTATTTGGAATTAATCATAGGGGAAATATGATCCAAATAAATAATTGTATTTGTCTTCAAGCTCCATATGTTTAATGCAACATACTGTATATGGTTTGCCTGCTATACACTGAACAAAATACTTTTAAGGTCTTACTGGAAATTCATTGTACTATTTTTAATTGGAAGTGTTTGTCTTGGTCTATCAAATTACTCATCTCTTTCTGGAAAACATCCTAGGTAATTATAAGTGAAAACCCCATTAATGTAATACAATGTTTATGATACTTGCATACCGTGTAAAAATGTCATATTTTAGTATCATTTGTTGCTATAAATATTGCTGGTACACATGTATAACACTGATCCTAGTGATAAGCAGATCTTAGTCTTTTAATACTTGTAAAAACAAAAAATTTAAGAAAAAAAAAGAAAAAAAAATATACAAGCCGTAATCAAATGTTAACTCTTTATTTGAATAAGTAAAAAAAGGTGCAGGTATCACAGGTATCGTTTGTCTTGCTTTTATCCTTGTTGCATGAAACGCACTGTTTATTTTTTTTATTTCTCCTTCTAAAATATATTTACATGTGAAATATCCTAATTATTTTTGAGTCATGTACAGAATCCAAGTCTAAACTGGTGATTAAACATTTATTAAAGTGCTTTTTTTTTCTTCTCTTCTATCATTGCAACACAAAACAATCTTTACATAGCAATACACTGTACAGGTCTGCATGTGTGTGTTCTCGTGTGTCCGGGCTACCTGTTGTAACAGCTGCACATTTCTTTGCAGGTGTACTCATATCACAGAAGTTGTAAAGTACAATTAGTTCATTATTTTAATCTTTGAAATACAATTGAAACTTGACATATCATACAAATAAATAGTAGTCATAGCCGGGGCTATTGCATGCAAACATCAGCAATTATGTTTTTCTTCAAGCAGTAATACATTTCATTACTGGTGATGCATTTTGAGCAGGGTGCAAAAGTATCTCTTAAGTGTTTTCCTTATACAATTTCTAACCAGTGTGTCTTTGCCGTACTCCATGAATTGTTTTTACAAGTCAAAATGATGCACACTACACAACGCTAATTGGAAAAAATGGTTGAAATATCTGACCCGTGTATAAAAAAAATAATAAGTAAAAGTAAAAAAAAAAAAAAAAAAAAAAAAAAAGTGACAATAATATGCGGGGGGGAAAAAACTACTCCCTGTCCATTTCCACATATTGTGAATGGTTGTCGGGGGATTTGCTGTGAGTTTTACTTAAATGGAGTTTAACTGCGTGATTGCTGGCAAATGTCCGACAGCAGAGCTTACATTTGAACTTTGAGTCAGTGTCGTCGTCCGTGACTAAAGCCTCGGTTGCCCTGACGCTGAGGGCCTTGGACAGTTCTGGTTCCTCTACCTTCGACTGGTGCTCCACCGGCATTTTGCACATGTCTTTGATTTGGAACCCGAGATGGGATTCCAAATGGGCAATGAACCCCGCCGGGGACCTAAACTGGGAGGCGCAGTCGTTGCAGTAGAAGATCGGGTGGCCCGTGTCCATGTTCTTCAAGAATTTGGTCCCTCCGGTTTTCCGTAGTTGGTATTTTACATTCGCTAACCAATGGCTTATGGTAGTCATGGACAATCCGGTGAACTTGGAGATGTGCATGCGTTCCTGAGAGCCCAGGTCCGCCAGCAAGTACTTCCCCTCTGAAGTCAGGAAGAGGCTGGAGGCAAACTGAGCCTGCAGGATGAGGAGGTGGCGCGGGTTCCAGTTTGACTGTCTCCCCTTGCGCTTGTGGACGGAGTAAACCTCGGCAGACACATCCTCGAAGCGCCTGACGTCTGATTCCAGTTTCATAGTCGGGATCCTCGACTGTACAGAGTGTTTTGGGGTTGTTGCTTTCGGGAGAACTTTAACCATATCGGCGATGTCAGACAGCGCGTATTTCTGTGGCATGGGGGCGGATGGCTGTAGCAGTGAGGAACTTGCTGGCTTGCTGTGTTTGGATGATTTCGTCAGGTCTATGGGCTGGTCGTCATTCACAAAGAGAAATGTGTTATTATTATCGGGCCTGTTTCTCATTGCGTTTCCAAGCATCGACACCGGCTTCTCGTTGCTACGGTTAATGTCCGCGAAAAGAGACTTGTGAGTGTGGCCGGATCGTTTATCTCTACTGGAGTTATTGGGCTTGTTTGCTTTCCCCAGATGATTGTTGAGGACCGACTGCAGTGCACTGAGAGGGTTTATCCCAACAAGCATAGAGGAAGTGTCACTGAGGGGCTCTGATGAGGCGCTGCGTCCGTTGCTGGCAGTGGGGCTCGGTGTCTTGCCTCTGTCAGAGAAATCTGGGCTCGACTTGCCTTTGATCATCTCGCTGCCTTCATTCACACAGAACTCTGTATCCAGCTTTGAAGAGGAAGAGTCGTCGTCCTGACAATCGCTGTCATCACACTCCACCAGATCAAACTTAATATTCTGACTTTCTTTACCATCGCTAATGCCAACCTTTTCTTTTTTGATGTCCACTTTTTCATGCCGTCTCGGGGAAGCATCAACTCCTCCCAGGGCACTGTATAACTTTCCCTTTGGGGCGATGGGTCTCAGCTTGTGGTTAAATGTCTGCTTTAGCTGGGTGGGGGGGGACGCAGAGAGGGGAGAGCTTTTGATGAGGCCGGAGAGCTGATAGGCGGCGTGAATGCTGGGATAGGCGCTCCAGCTTGGAGTCCCCGTTTGAGCTTTATTGATGGCAGAGGCCACTGTGTTGGCTAAAGATTTGAGGATGTCCCCTCCTCCCCCCGAGTCCTGTTCAAGATCCTCCTCACGGAGATAAGGGTACTTAAAAGCCCCATTGCTTGCCTTTTGATCCTCACTCTCTGGCTTGTCATCTTTAGCTTCAGTTTCTTCCATTTTGTCTGATGTGCCTTCCCCCTGGCTATCCTTCTCACCGCTCCCAGGGGAAGGGTTTTTTGGAGACGCCTTTTCTCCCTCAGTGTCACTGGCTGCAGCGGGCTCGGCTAAACCCTGGAGCTTTTCTATGGCCAGGGGGTCGAGCGCTAACTGTTTACCCTTCTTAGAGGCAGAGTTTGTGACTTTGATGAAGTGTCCGGTGACCATCATGTGTGTGGTGAGCTGCTGAAGGGTCTCATGGGAGCTTCCACACTCCATACATTTGAGAATTTGAGACTTGCACGTCTCAAACTGCCAAGTGTAGCTCGCTCCGTTTTGATAGCCGTATCGATTGTTATTAGCATTTGAAATGCTGGCGGCCCGTTGTGCCTCAATGTAACCGGACACACCGGTGGTAGAGTCAGGGGAGCAAGGCCTCACTGTTTCAAAGGCCCTTTTCTTTGACGGGGGCAACATTTTCGGTGAGAGTATCGGGATGGGCTCTTTTAAAGGCACTTTTTGGTAATGCTTAGTTTTAATCATGTGGACGCTCAAATCCTGGAGAGAGTCAAAAGAATGGCCACAGAACATGCACTTCAAAACTTTCTGTGCGTCCTCTTTCCCTTCCATATCTTGCAAATTTCGTTTCCTAGACTTGGAGGACGAAGCGGAGGAATTGCTCTGCTTGCTGCCGCCGTGGTTGTTGTCCTGGTAGTGTCCGCTCTTGTTCATGTGCACGGTCAGCTCCACGATGGTGTCGTAAGCGGCGCTACAATCTTTACAGCGAAATCGGCTGGCCCCCGTGAACACAGAGCCGCAGGGTTTGGTGGTCTGCCTGTACAGATGGACCGAGCTGAAGAGGTTGGGTTTGGACGTGGGCTTTGGGGAGTGGTTCTGCTGCTGAAAGGTCTTAGAGAGCGCATCTTGGTGCCAGTCAAACTCAGTCTTGGTGCTTCCGTTGGTGCTGTCGCAGTTGGCTTTGCTGGTGTTTTTGCCGATTTTTAAGTCCATTCCCACACCCGTCCAGTAGGAGTCGGACAGGAAGTTTGCATAGGCCGCCCTCATTTTCTCCAAGCTTCCGCCGGTCGTCTCCTCCGTTTTTAGTTTCGGGCCGGGACTTTCCGCATCATCCTTCTGGCTTTCCGGTGGCGAGGAGGTTTTGAAGTCGGAGAGTCTGTCGCTGCTGTCGCTAAGGCGTGATTCCAACTCTGCCTCCTGATTGGATAGGACACTGACGGGAGAGTTCTGGTTGCTATAGGTGTTGGTGCTCTTGTTGTCTAGGTCTTTGTCGTCGGATAATTTAGGGCTGGCCTTCTCTGAGCCTTCCTCTTCAGTTTGAGGGTCGTTCTCTCCGTCTTCCTCAGGGATGGGCTCCTGAAGAACACCGTCTTCGTATACTAGAAGAAAAAAGAGAAGAGAAATGGAAATAAATAACATTAAAAACCCATTGTGGAAGATAAGATTAATGAAATGATATTACATTTTCTAAGGTACAGTCAGCAGACAACCCCAATATGGTATTAAAGGTGCACTATGTAACTTTTGGTGTGTCAGAGAATTGAACATTATTTAAGGTATATTCTCATAACGGAATAAACAAACTTTCCTGACAGGAAAATTGGACCCTGGAAAACGGTTAAAAGTTAGAAAGATGCACAAAAAGTAACACTTCCACTGTTGTTGTTTACAGCAGCAGGGCCCACAGTTTATATTACATGCATATTATAGTCTATTATAGTTTGGTTCTAGGTGCCTCAAAATAACTTAGTTTTGAGTTATGATGGTATACTTATTTAATACTAAGAACGAAATGAAGATAAATTTGTATTTCTGAAAGAACTGCAAGCTCTGCAAAGGTTGACAAGTTCCTCTCCCCTGGAATTGCTTAGTGCACCTTTAAGAATACATTTTTTTCACAGAAGCAGTTCAAGACAACATAATGGCATCTGCTTTGCCTTGCGAGGTGGGAGAGTATATCCGGACATGTCTTTACTAACAGACTGTTGTAACAGCACCATGTGATTCACGACTGGCCATTGCCTTAATGCTGTGTCCAAGGCTTTTTTTTGGCCTCAAGTTGAAATGTTTACAACAATCATTGGCCACTGAGTGACAAAAGGAAATTGATTCTTCTGGGAGCTGTTAAGTGTTATTGTAAACGACCTATTCCGTGGTGATTATAGACGCCTCAAAACTGCAATGAAAATGTAAAGCCTTCCGCTCTTCATAACACCTCAGCTTTTCCCTGCAGCCACACACACACACACACACACACACACACACACACACACACACACACACACACACACACACACACACACACACACACACACACACACACACACACACACACACACACACACACACACACACACACACACACACACAACATTTTAATGTCCCACATTGCTTTATCAATAACTTAAAGGGGCTTGGCTGAAAAAGCTGAGAAAATATTTCTTCAGAAGACGATTTCGAAAAAAATATGTTGCAAATGTGAATGCTGCTGATCATGCTGATTCAATTATAAGTGTTAAAACTAGACAATTATAGAAAAAAATCAACAGGCAATCCATCACGCAATTATATTTTCCCTGACAGTCTCATAAACAGCAATTACATCTTTCATTATTCACCTGTTCATTCTCCCAACTCATCGAGCACAAACATTATTGCTTCAATTAACAGATAATTAAACAACAGTATTTTCTAATTGACGTATTTCCCATCATCCAATTAGTGGGATCTCTGACTCAGCATAGAGGCGTTTTCATGTGGCTGCAGGGTCCGCTAAGAAAACAATATGAATATAGATACAGAGGATTAAAGTGTCCATTCTGACAATAACTATTTCAGATTCGTTGAGGCGAGAAATGGCATTCAAAAATGTTGTTTTTTTCAACCTCTGGTGCATTTTTAAGACTTGTACAAAGTGAAATGTAAAACAAGTTGAAGATAAAATCTGATCTGTGAAATCTTTGGATACACCAAAATAGAGATTTGACCTCTGGCTTTGTCCAAAATCTAGATTTTTGGTTTCTACAGAGATGCAAATGTTTGCATAATTACTTAAGTATTGCTAAACATTTCAGAAATAATTGTAATACAAAAAAATTAAATAATCGTTTTAATGTATGATATAAAGTTGCAAAGTTTCATGATTGTATCTATCGGTTAAAAATGTACCCTATTCAACTGCCATACATCTAACCATCTGGCAACCCACCTAACAATATCAAAACTAGTGTTAGCATGTATTTTGAAGACATCCTTCAATAAATGCAGTTTGTCAGTCTTGCCAAATATCTGAGATATTTCCACCTCACAGTCATGCCATCAGAAAATGTGCATTTTGAGGGGAGCTGTAGCAGATGTGCTTCTGAGTTAAATATAAATAGGACATAACAGCCCTGTCCAGGCACTTATGCATTTCGCTTGGTTAATATTTCTTCTTCTGAATAGAGGGCACTCCGTAGAGGGGATGGCTAAAGCCGAGGCACTCAGTAGTCCCACACTGGGCGGCCTATACAACGTCTTCCCTTCTTTGCCTGCTGAAAATAAGACTTTTTTTTCTCTTATTTTTATCAATATTTCACACAAGTGCCTCAGGAGAAACCCTGGAGGTGAATCGCCTACCGACTAATGGACAGAGATGGAGATGGGATTCGGACTTTCAAAACAAACATGGAGAATGGAACCTTGTGAACACTGAGCCTGCACACGCACACACACACGCGCACACACACGCGCACACACACGCGCACACACACGCGCACACACACACTACGAGCCCCAATGTGCCGTGACCTTGATCCACTCGCTAGGGATGTTTTGATTGGCCGACCGAGGATCGGTGCCCGGCCTCCAAAACAGCCCTTGATGTTAAGGGAGAGAGTTGTCAAGAGCACAGAGGTATGTTTTATTTATATGTCTTACATATAGTATTCACAGGGAAAGGAGAGAACACCAATGGCTGTGACAAGCTCCCAGTTGATGTCTTCTCGCTTCAAAGTCCTAACTAAAAGTGAAGGACTGGTAAGAACAAACACACCAAAGTGGGGGAGATGAGCATTTTTCCAGTCCACTAGTGATGGTTTAATAGAAAAAATGGCGCATTCCTAGTATAGACAGGCCGTCACTGAAAGGCTACGTCCTGCATATTTGATGTATAGCTTAGAAATTCACCAATACGTGCAGTTTAGCTTCATTTACCCTATGTGTAAGATAAAAGGGCTAAGTACTGTAAGTAAGCACTTAAAGAGGGGTCAGCAATTCTGGAGAACGCTTGTTGTCAAAATCACTTTTTGTCAAAAGACGTGAATATCTCTTCAGATCCACTACCTGTCCAGATCCATACCTGTGTGCGCTTTGAAAAAAAAATCCGGTGTCAATACAAAGGCTCTGTTAACTTGTATGTAAACAAAGTTGGCCCACTGTAGCTAGCAACATGTCCCTTTACAGAGTCTAGGCTGTGTATTTAGACCAGATTTTTTCCCCAGCGCACACAGATTACGGACAGGTAGCGGATCTTGAGGAGATATACACTAATTTTCCACAAAAAGTGATTTTGGCACTAGGCGTTCTCCAGAATCACTGACTCCACCTTTAAAACATAGTTTTATCAGTTTAAAAGTGGATGTTTTATGTGTTATCGTGGTATTTGAGGATGGGATTGACAGAGATTAACAGCTGCCCTTCCTGCTGTTCTATGGCTTTCTATCAGATGCCCTAAGTAGCCGACATCCAGAGGCACCAATTAACCTTCTGGCAGGGATCACTCTGAGATATCCGCATGTCTTACTCCGCTACTTGCACCATTTGTTACTGTGCTTTGCCAGCTATGGGTCTATACCACCACAGTTACTGCCTACCATGCCAAGCTGCATTACTCTTTAATACAAGATCAGGCTCAAGGACAACGCCACAACAACAGACAACACCTCCGAAAGGTCATTATACACTATACTGGCGCGTCATTGTATCAACAAAAACAAATCTCAACTTCTAAAGCACCTACATTTCATAGACTTTCCGGTAATAATTCTGAAGGTTATTACAGAATGATTTGATAATATGTTGTTAATTGTCTGATTAATGATACAAGCTGTTGTTAAAAACATGCTGAAAATGAATTTTTAAGACCTGTACATAGTATGTTTTGAATTATAAAATGAAAAATAAAGGCTTTATCCAAACCTGTAATACTTTTTTTTTTTCATGGAGATATCTGTAAGTTAGAAACGTTACCTTATTCATTTGCAGTGTCTCGCCTTAAAAAACAGGTAATGTCTGCTTTGAAAATGTTGTGTCTGACTCCCAGCGAGGCAACTGGCGGCCTAACTAGCCTTACTAAACAAGAGGCTGGCATGCCTCGCCTGAGATTTAGCATGTCATAAACTGCTGTAAAGCCTCCAATCTGTGTCACTACAAATTTATATCTTCAGACAGAGATATGCAAAGGTCAAAAAACCTGAGGTGTCCATCATAAATCAGGCAGTTGAAGTGTTTATAACCTTTATCCGTTAGAGCAGACTCTTGGCATAGAGGCCTGGATTTACACAAGCAGCAGTTTGTTCCTGAGCCAAAAGGCTTCCCCCCCCTTTACCTCTACATCTAAAGAAACCAGCTAACTGCATAGGAAACACTAGATTATACATTTACTGCTAGCATGCTGTGCACACACACACACACACACACACACACACACACACACACACACACACACACACACACACACACACACACACACACACACACACACACACACACACACACACACACACACACACACACACTTTCTTTCAACTGGATTGATGCTAAAGGCTTAAATGACAATACATTTCCATCTCAACTTTAAGCATGAGTATATCTTCATAGAATACAAGCTCCCTCTCTCCCTTGTGCGAGTGAGTCTATTCAACATCTGTCAGTCAATTTTTGAGACATTTGTGTGTGTGCCGGCTGTAATGCAAGTGGCATTCCCTTTCCAATGTTAACATGCCAGTAGAATCTTTTGTAAAATTTGAGAACATCAACATTTATCCCCTTCGGAAGGTCAACATTTCCTTCTTTTTAAATCTGACAAGCCACAGAGGAGAGACAGAGAGTTAGCTGCCCTGAAGAGTTTATATGCTCAATGGACAGCTGCAATACCCCAGCGCAGGACTTTTGCGAGAGTGTATATCCGCGGTAACACTATCTTCAGAGGAGATTGGGTAATTCATAGGTGCCAGTGACAGGTCTGAAACGTCCGTGCCACTTTCCCCGAGAGCGCTCTCTCTCTCCGGTTGTCTCAAGCTACAGTTTTTTTTTGCTGCCGGGTCGAATCGATATCTCTTTTTACCTCTCATTGATTGCGCTGGGTGGTGGGACCGACCTAAGCAGGGACTGTTATGACATTTCTAGATTTCCCCCTGTCCTTGGAACAATCAATTACACGCGCATGGCAATCAAAACCTCTTTGCAAAATGAACCTGCTCCATGACATTTTCATCTCCCCGGATTTATGCCATGCAGACGGGTGGTGGAGGAGGGTGGGTGGGGGGTGGGAGGACGGAGAAGAAAAAAACTAGGAGGCCTGCTGCTGGATCGGCAGAGAACAAGGTAACACCGTAGGTCACGATCACCGCACAAACTCCAGGCTTTCTGGGTAACTATTATAGGGCAACATGATTCTCGCTTAACATTTTATTTTATTTTTTTACGATTAACTGTGCAGCCCTACTAACTAGCATGTGTTTCTCCTACCTTTTTTGTCACTTAGATCTAAGTGCCCAATTAATTGTATCTGAACATTTGAAAAAAACACTTGTTATAAATAGGTGTGAAATGTCACTCGAAAAAAGTGACTCAATGTTCTAAAAACACAATTCAAAAAGTTGTGAAGCCTCTTTTGTATTTGTTTGCAACCTTGGAAACAGGACGGTTTGCTTATTAAAAAAAAAGTCACCATTGAATGATGTGATTTTCTTTAGAGAGCTATGATTAGAAACGAGACACACACACGTCACACGGTTTAATATTTGACAGTGATATCTGACTTAACTCAGAGAGAACAGTGTGCTCGTCAAGGATCAAATGGAAAACATTTTCAGACATTTTGACGATAGTCTTGATGACACATCTGAAAGTTTTAGTCTGAATTGATTCACAAGAGCTAATTCTGAGGCTCCGGAAGCCATCTGTAAGGATCTGTAAACACCCATCTCTTCATTGTTCCCTGTCAAAAAACAGTCTCTCTCCCCTCCCCAAAAAGTGAAGAAGAGCCCAGGGACATGGCAGTGTTAAGAGAGAACAATCCAATCCAGGCTGCTCCCTTTGACAACATGTGTCTGGAGGTTAATTGATATAACAAAGCAGTTTTTGACTTGCTTTTAGGAATCAGTGTTTAGTTAAGTTCCCATCTGACCCATTATATCATATCTACACTCTTAAATGACTACAATCATGCCTTTATGAAAGTACTTTAACGCTATGCATGTATACAGTAACTGCAACAATGTGATGTTTAAAAGCACTGAGAGAACTGAGCCTTAAAGAGGTACACAAAAATAAATAAAAAGGAAATGCATATTATTATATAATTTTCTACACTATCAAATCACGCCAATTTTGCATTTTTTCGGTATGATGTTGTATTAACAGTTTAAGGGTACACATTCTAGTGGAAAAAAATAAAAAAGGACAATGCGTAGACCGGACAATGAAAAGCGGTTTTAAAGGTTTAAAAAGAAGCCATGTAACCCCCCCACAAAGTGGTTTTGCTGAATCTTTTCTGAGGCTTTTGGCTACGAAAGCATGAGACGGAAACACTCATGTTAATTTTTGTATGCATGAAGGAGATGTTACTTAAAGCGCATTACGTCCTTCACTAAACACAAGCTATTCATGCAGATAAATGCCCTGCTTTCGTACACCCTCAACTTTAATATTTAATCGTCTAATATAATCAAATAAAAACTCCCAAGCTCAGAAAAGACACGGACAACTTAGAGGACAGATTGCGAACACACACACAGAAAAACGGCACAATGTGTTCAGATGGACCCAGTGCTCAGATTAATACGATGGGATCGCAAATATGACACCATATCCTGCCATCTGGCTGTTCATTTGGGCAAAAATGATCACAATAATTATGGCAATTAATCAAAACTGTTTTCACAACCAACATTCTGTTAACTAAAATTCACAGAGAACTTTGGAATGCGCAATCACCACACACACACACACACACACACACACAAAAAAGGCAGTCAGTCTGAGTTACTCAGCCGTTGAGCATAGTTTGAGTTATAGGTGGAATCAGCGACTGGTGAAAGTCTGTTGTCAAATTAGTGGATATCTCCTCACGATCCACAGTCTTTCCGGACTGTGTGCATTTGGTAAAATAATATCCAGGGTTACTACACAGCCTAGGCTCTGCAGACTGGTATGTAAACAAATATTATGTAAACAAAGGGGTCCCACCGTAACTAGCAACATGCCTGTTTACAGATCCTAGGCTGTGCATTAACACAGATTTTTTTATTTTCAGCGCACCAACAGTACGGACAGGTGGTGGATCGGGAGGAAATATTCAATGATTTTGACAAAACGCAATTTCAACAACAAACACTCTTCAGAAGCGCTGACTGCACCTTTAAATGCGTAATTGTATGCAATGACACAAATGTGCGGAAATCTATAAAAATCTATTGTTGCATGTTACACTGATGCTAATCATGATATTTACTGAGCCATATCAGATTGTCCTCCTGCCTAAAGCTCCAGGACCCCCCAAATCTCTCTCTCTCTCTCTCTCTCACACACACACACACACACACACACACACACACACACACACACACACACACACACACACACACACACACACACACACACACACACACACACACACACACACACACACACACACACACACACACACACACACACACACACACTCCGTGATGTCACAGAATGCTCCTTTTGATGCCTACGAGAAGCTTCTGCTCCGAGACGCATCAGTCGGCCCGTTGCCTAATTGGAAGTGAGCGGAGGGAGAGCATTGCAATCTGCACTCCAGCACCTCAGTCATCACTTTGAACGCACCACAGCCCGGCACAGCACATGGTGTTGCCTGGTGTTACGTCTCACCAAAGGGTCCCCTATCAGCACCGCTAGGTAGAAGGAAAAATATATATAAACTGTATACTGTATTTACAAACACACACACACACCATTCCCATCCTGTCTCACAGACCTTCACCAGAGAGGCAACACAAAGCCAGGTGGGTAGCTGTTATTTGTGTGTTCAGTATATATCATTTAAAGGGATAGAACCAGACATTAGTCATTTTTTAAATTACACAGGTGTATTATTCAGGTTGTAGTTTGTTTGGAAACTGGACTGGATTATATTGAGAGGAGTTTTCAATGTTTTGCTTTACAAAGATAAGATATTCTTTATATCTCCTTTTTCATTATTATGAACAAGCCCTTTCATTTACTGGCCGCTTCATAGGAGGTATTGTGCTGTTCTGTATAAGCTATACACAGCATGTCTCTCTCTCTCTCTTATTTGTCCTCTTCTGCTAACAAGGAAAAGGTAAACATAAACAATTCAAGGCGAGCGTGTACATGTAGGTTCAGATAACGTTACACAACTTGAAGTGGCTTAAAAGCTTCAGTGTATATATTGGTGTCAGATTATATGATGATCTTTTGTCTTGCCCCCGACTGATACAAAGTTCCAGTTGGCAAAGCACAAGCACAAGCCGGTTTCAACTCTAGAGTTTTTTTTTTTCCCAACACTATATATCTATCTAGTGGGGAGGGGAGAATTGAATAGCAGCATAGCAGCAGGCACCCTCGCTCTCCTCGCTCTGTCACTTGCCTTCTGAAGAGCCTCGTGACACGGACTCTCCAGGAGCGACATGATGGGGTCTGATGGTTCCTTTCTGCAGAATAGCAGTTTACCCCTCATTCACCCTTATCACAGAGAGTCAACCCATCATCTTTATACAGCGTGCCACTCAAAAAAACCCACACCGCACATATTGGAGCTGACCAGTCGAGCAAACACGGGGCCGCCAATATACTAATAATAAAAGACCATCTTGCCTTTGGTTCAAATTTCCCTGATTGAATGTCAGTCAGGAATGTTTGCGTGGCAGCAGGGGAGGAAGGAGAGAGAGACAGAGAGAAATAGAGAGAGAGAGGGGGACATTTTTTTTTAAAGGGACCATAGCCGGGCACACATAAGGCCTTTGTTCTAGTTATCTTTTTATGAGCTAGTGAGTGAAAGGTATGATGGCCTACACTGTTTGTTTTCCATGCCCACTAGCTTGAGACTAAATAAAGAGATTTTCAATTCCAATTCAGTTGTCTGTACAGTTTGTAAATATTTGTTTCGTCATATCATGCTGGTTTATTTTGCATTTGAGGAGACATTTATTTCCTTGGGATGGGCATGATCATTGGATGGTCGTTTTGTCCATCAAGTGACATTTTAGAGATCTCCACAAAACTCTCTCTGTATTTCTCAGTATGGCAGCGTTTACAAACTGCATTCGCCCCCCCGACACTGGCGCCAACAAAATGTTTCAGTTGTTGATTCTACTGCTGAGAAAAAACCTTGACGTACAGCAGAAGGAATAAAATCCATGCACAATCACCAAAGGCTTTCCTCTTGTAATGGCGCCAACAGAGTTGTTGTAATTACGCATGGTTACGCACTATAGCTTTAAGTTAAACAGTGGAACTTTAATTGCCTTGTCTAAGAGGATTGTTGGTGGACTACAGGTTCTTGTAATGAAGATCTCATGGAGGACAGACATGCTATATTCTATAGAAAAAAATTATGATTACTCAATGATTGATCGTTCATTTTCCCGATGATCGAATCTCATCCCTAGCAATAAGTATAAGAAAAAGCCGCCATTCTGCAAGTGTCCTTCACTCTTCTTCAGTTTGTTCCATTTAGACTTCCCCTGAGATCAGTAGACAACGTATATATACACAGTACATACAGTCACATACAGTCCCTGCATCATAAACTTCACATGAACCCTAAACACAGGCCCCTCCAAACAACAACAGCCCTCCATCAAGGTCAGGGGCCTGGATGAATCTGATGGTGCAGCTGGAAGAGACTGTGTGTGTGTATTTCTATTAAAACAATCTGCATTTGACGAACATGGCCCCGCCCCGCTGCTGTCCCTCTATGGATCTTTCATTAGATTCTGGACGAGCTCCAGCCTTTTAAGCTTTCCTTGTACAAGCAGTTTTATGCAGTTTTTCAGCAAAGGGAGGCATTTTTTTTATTTTTTTTTACACAATCCCAGTTGGTTAATAGTAGATTGCCACTTTTTCCCTTCATTAAATACAATGAGGCTACAGAGTTGAATTTGCAGCTGAAGCGCGCTACTGTCAGTTTCCCCAGTTGGGACCAAAGGGTGCTCTATGGCATGCTTAAAAAGGGGGGAGAGAGAGACGCGCATGCACCCGCCAAAAAACCTGGAGCTCTGTGTGGGACAAGATGAGCAACAGTAAGGAGAGGCAGAGAAATGCTTCCAAAAAAAAACAGCCTCGCTTTCCTATTCCATCCAGCTTTTCTCCCTATTCAGATTCATTTTAATGGCAAATTTGTTGTCAAGTGTCCTCGGCAAAAAATGATTAGGGCCTGCTGTTTCTTCTGAAAAGTGCAAACTTCTTGGATTTGCCTGGTGGTTGCGCATTGTCACTTTTTTTGACAGCCCCATTCTGAGAACAATGGCTGCCCAAATAGTGAGATGTGTGTTGGCAGGCAATAGTTGAAAGTTTCCACTCAAAACACAGGGCTTTCTTGCTGTTTGTGGGTATTCTGCTGTGTTGATATATCTAGATGTTGATTAGAATAGGGAGAAAAAAAAAGAAAAGGCAAGGAATTGGGCTCCTACTAAGAGCAAGGCACATCAAGCATTGTAAAGAGATTGACAGTCACTCCATTGAGCCAATTATTTCTGTTCATAAGAAAACCTGTTTCTATAAAAGCTGGTTAAAAGACTATGCACTCATTGTTCGCAGTGTGTGAATTAAACTACTGGTGGAATTTAAAGTAGAAGCAAAACGCATTTCATAGGCAGCACTTAGTGTTGCTTTTTTACTACATGGCATAATTACACACATAATATTGTTTCCATTAACTGTTTAAAAGTCGAACGCAGTACTTCTGAGAATGAATCCATGAACGGAACAATGTGAACCATAGTCTAACCTAGGTATATGGGTGTTTTATTGCGTTTTGAAATTTTGGCAAATTATCCTCAAGTCACCTTTTATACAACATACTAAAACCAGATGTAGGGCCCTGTGTGTGTGTGTGTGTGTGTGTGTGTGTGTGTGTGTGCGTGTGTGTGTGTGGGATACACTATATAGTTACATAAAGCACTTTGTGTTACCTTATTGTGTATGGAAAGTACTATTTGATATTTTGCCACACTGCAAACATCAAATACCAAATGTTTTATACCAAATGTAAATAATATTTCCACTGGAGAAAAAGTCAGTTCAACACAAATATTTTCTCTACATCTCGCTCTGTATCCTCATTTAGCCCGGGAGTGAGCGGCGTGACATACGTAAGGTGTTGAGCGTTAATGGAGGAGGAGTAGGTGAGGAGCAGTGCGGGGCCTTTCTGAATCATTGCATGGGAGAAAGTGGCTCATTTATTGAAAAGAAGGTAGGCGGACGAACCAACGCAGCAGAACGGAACTGATACCCTGCGTGGCTGTAGGTTGTGCACCGAGGATGGGGGAGGAGTGAGTGAGTGAGGTGGTGTGTGTGTTTGTGCGTGTGTGTGTGTGTGCGTGCGTCTGTCTGTTTGTGTGTGAGCGTGTGTGAGTGTCTGCGTGCATCTGTGTGTGTGTGTGCGTGCGTGTGTCTGTCTGTGAGTGTGCGTGTGTGTCTGTGTGCGTGTGTGTCTATCTGCTTAGTGTCTCTGTGTGTGTATGTGTGTGTGTGTGAGTGTGTGTGCGTGTGTGCGTGTCTCTGTCTGTGTGTGTGTGCGTGTGTCTCTGTATGTGTGTGTGTAAAAGGAGGTTGAGGGGAAGGCGGAGACCAGCGCGACAGAGGAACGGTTAATGGAAATGAGTGACAGGCTTTCAGAATGATTTACAACGGGTGGCGCTGCGGCAGAGCCCGGCGCTTGATGGATGATCCTGGAAGACGGAGACGAACCATAAATCATGTCTTTGAATCATTGACAGAGATAAAGGAGGGGGAGAAAAAGCAATGGCATTGACGTTCATTCTTCCAATAATGTACATTGACGAGTTACACTACGGAGCCTTAATTAAAAAGTGAACACGGGTCTTCTCCCCCCTCTCTCTTTCTCTCTCTCTCTCAGCCCCTCCCCACCACACACACACACACACACACCTCCGCGGGCTACGCTAGCTACCCCCCTCCATCCCTCTCTCTTCTTCTACACATTGCGATATCAATGGTAATTAAAGATGCAGTAGTATCCCGGGCAACCTGTCCCATAGCCACTTCCTGATTCCAAGCTTCCCCACAAGCAGCAGCCAGATTAGATAAGTGCTCCACTGAAAGATAATGTCACCTCCTCAACAATATCTATGTGGTGGAGTCTGGCCCATTTGTTTCTACATCTGCAAACACACACACACATGCACGCACGGACGCACATACACGCGTACACAAAGCTAGCATTCACGCACAGACACAGACACACACACATGCGCACACACACACACAAACTAAGATGAGTGGGCGACAGGCTAGCTTTATTTCTTTAAAAGAAAAAACAAATAGGAACTCTAGGGTTATTTACACATGAATGGGCAACAAACTCAACATAAATAGTATTCAGTTTGAGAGGTTACTACGAAGCAGACAGTAACATTGTTTTTTTTAAGCACTGGTCGATTTTGAGATTTTTGTCTATTTTGCTTCCATAACATGTCTTCTTTCATACTAGTATAAACAAACCATGTTTGACAGACATTATCTCAACATAATTTTTTTTTAATACTAAGAAACTCGACTAACATCAATAATCATTTATCTAATCATTCTTAGCACTATTCCAAAGGTTATTATAAAAGGATTTCTTTGTATGTTGATAATTTTCTGATTTTTAACTCTGGCTTTATCCAACATCTATATTTTTATTTTTTTAAAGTTATGCAAATGTACAAATATATGTTAGATATTGCCATACTTGCATATTTGTTCAAACATTTCTGCAAAAAATGTAATGGAAAAAAATCATTCTTTTAATGTAAGTAATCAACTGGCCAAGTTTCATGATGTTGTCTATAAGTTAAACATCATACCCTATTCAACTGCTGTGTCTCTCTTCAAAGGAATTCTTGGGTAATACACACATGAATGGACAGCAAACTAAACATAAACGGTCTTCAGTTACAGAGGCTACCATGTTGGTTTTTACCCTATAAAACATCATTAAAAATGTATCATGAGAAGGAATATTAGATTATTTCCCCCCTCTGCTTGCTATTGAATTATTCTTCTCACCAAACCCTTGTCTTTAAAAACGGTGGTTGTTGTGTCTTAAGTGCAGATGGGACGTTGATAAACAGGAGGGGGGCCTGAATGAGTGGCATTCCACATCAGCTGAGCCTCCCCTTAAAGTGCACACACAATAGAGCAATGAGGTGAACGTAATCCTTAACATCTGTCTGATGTGTCCTACACGCACACGCTGTTTGTTCAAGTTCTAGGAAAGACATTAGTGAAGAGAGGAGAGAGAGAGAGATAGGGAGAGAGAGAGAAAGGGAGAGAGAGAGAGAGAGAGAGAGAGAGAGAGAGAGAGAGAGAGAGGAGGATATATCAATTCATGCACTAGTTCTCCAAAGGGGATTAAGCAAAGGCCTCTGTTGTCTGTCCTTCTTCTCGCTGCTCTGGCAAAACAAAATGGAGAAGACACTTGCCCTACTAATACAGATGCCCTCTTTCATGACACAATGTAGCAAACAAGCATCTATTTGAATTAGGGCTTTGATATTTTCTTTCTCAAATGCGATTAATCACTGAATTTCCATACTTAATCGCAAATTAATACTTAATAAATCATTTCATAACCGTTTTTAGGTCCATATTAACAATGTTGCCATGATTGTGGATCAAGTGAATGCAAAGAAAGTTACTTCATGAACTTGACTTTTAGGTTTATTTCAAAAAGGAATTCAATGTGCTTGAGGTGGATAAAAAAACGTATACAATAACGAGGCAAATCTTTGTATTTTGGGTAGTAGGATACAGTGTCTATTTGAGGCCTCTTGATCAGCCTGCTTTGCCCCAATGTGATAAAGGACAAGTGATGATAGTATAGCATTGACTATGGGCTATATACATTGAGACTGGGGGGCTAGTCGGTCAGTCCAATGTGTATGGGGATATTCACCGACACAAAAACACAAACTGAAAAGACGACACACACAAAGCTGTCCCTCTCGCTCTCTCCATCCCTGTCCCGCTGTGAGAAGACGTTTTGGCAAGCTAGAATGGAAACCAATACACAATGGTCATCTAGCATTGAAAAGCTGTGGCGATGATATTGGGTCGGACAAGAGGCTGCCCTGCCCAGTGTGTGTGTGAGTTCATGTGTGTGTGTATGAGAGCGAGTTCATGTGTGTGTGTGTGTGTGTGTAATTTCCGTGTGTGTGTGTATGAGAGAGAGTTCATGTGTGTGTGTAATTTCTGTGTGTGTGTGTGTATGAGAGAGAGTTCATGTGTGTGTAATTTTTGTGTGTGTGTGTGTGTGTATGTGTGTTGTCATGTGTGTGTGTGTTGCCATGTGTGTGTGCATGTTTATGAATGATTCATGGGTTAACGCAACACAACACAGAAGATCACACGCTCCCGATCTCAGCATCATTTTCATGTGAAGCCTTGAAGTTGTTAATATCATGTTTGATCGCATCCTTGCATCAAAACACAGTTTGATGGACAAGGGAAATAATTACTTGTCATTCAAGTGTCGGAGGTTTCTTCTTCTCTCCTTTTTTTGTTGCTGTTAAACATGTTCCTCTGTTAAACACTTTTTACCTCCCGAACTGCAAAACGCTCCGACTCCACTTTCAAGTCACTTGCACTTGAAAATAAAAAAAATTAAAGGTGCAGTTTGCAGTTTCAGAGGAGGGGGATTTGTTTACATTTGCAGAGCCCGCTGTTAGCTTACAAAACATATTTACTCTACATTTAATTCTAAGTATTGAATAATGCTATCATCATAAATAAAATAGCAAAAATATTTTGAGGAACCTGGAACTTAAGACTAGAATATGTGTGTAAACCAAACTGTGGGCCTTGCTGCTGTAAACAACAACAGTGAAACAGTTACTTTTCAGGTAACTTTAACTTCAAACAATGTTACAGGGATCCAATTGTCCCGTGAGGAAAGTTTACTTTTCAGTTTTGAGAAAATACCTAAGAAATGTTAAACTTCTCTGACTGACACACCCAAAGTTACATAGTGCACCTTTAAACTATTTATTTCGATTCAAACCCGTAAACAAACAAATCTGTGCCAGTAAAACTTACTGTTCAAATGAATGAGCTGAAAGAGTTTGAGCGTAATGGACTTCTCGGCAGCCTCAGTATTTAGAGAACAATAGCTGTGGATGATCTTAAATGGTCTTAAAAGATGATCCATACGGTAATGAAGCCAGCTCTGCCTCTGGCCGGGTGCCCAAATCGGGGACATAATCAACGTCTCGGGGGGGATACGCTGGAGCTGCTGATACCAAACAACAGCCCTCCACTTGACCGTTGTGTGTCCTCTTTAAAAAAATTAAATAATAATAGAATAGTCTGTTTGTCGTTACACACTGCAGATTCTGAATGCTAAATAGATTCAAGTTCCAAATTGAATGTAAGTTTGTTGTCACACGTTTTGTCTACAAAGATGTATCAATGAGAAGATTTGTAAACGTTTTGATATTATTATTAATAATACATAAATACCATATTCATAAATGCAAATTTCAGAAATCTAAGCTGTGCTTTAAAGTAGAGGCTGCTATGATTTGATTATGATTGCTTAGTTGAGTCTTGAAATCCTGTAAAAATAAATAATGTATGTCTGCTGTCCAAATCCCATGATGTCCATTATGACTTAAAACTTGCCACTTGCTGAACTGTAATCAGATGAGCTTTAATGTAATTCTAATGTCTGTATTTGTTTGTGTATTTTGTTTAACAAAGTTTTATTGACCCCCCCTAAAATTCAAATTCAAATTCATAGCATGTGTTTGGGGGGCCGTCCGCTGGGACCACAGAGCAGCATGACGGCTCTCAAACCAACTGGGTCTTCTTAGAAAAAGGCTCTGCATGTTACTGTCCAAAGCCCCCCTCCCCTCCACTCCTTCCTTCCCTCTTTCTAACTCTTCTGCCCGGACCACCCTGCTCGCCGTGTTTCCCTACATGACAGGGAGATGCTGCTCAGGCCTTGGACTCATCGCATTGTTTTTCTTGGACCGGGGTGAAAGCAAATAGCAAGCTAAAAGGGCCCCGGCGCTCGCAGTAAAAAACCAAAAACCCGTGCAGTCATTCATCAAAGCCTAGACAAGTCCCTACTCCCCCTACCGACTCTACCACCAACCCCCCCTCAAGGCACGGCCAATATCTCCTCATCCACCCCCCCCACACAAACACTCTGGGTTTTAACTATAGGACTCCAAATAATTCCAGAAATGACAAATGATACTTATATCTCTGGCCTGTGCCGAATCAATAAGCATGCAGAACAACTATCCATCTTGAGAGGTATTGACAGGCGCGGGCTCGGAGAGAAGCACTTGGTGGCTTTATTCAGGGATTGGGATGGGGAGGGACGAGGGAGAGAAGAGGGGAAACAAGTGCAATCACTCTTAGATTACAATGAATCCGCCTCCAACACTGTTAATAACCCGCTACAGGAACTAGCAGCATCCAGAGATCATACATGCGATCCAAAGCGTATATTTTCTTTGTTTTTACTATAACACAACTGACTATAAAAAGTGCGTAGTTTGCATGCAGTATAGGCATACCATTGGGACTTACTTTTACTTCTTTATTTCGTCATAACATCGCACCTTGAACTTGACTCTTGCTTATATATCAGTCTCATCGCTGGTTGTTTTTACTCAGTCGAGTGGATTTTTGCCCAGAATTTGCCAAAAAGGCTTAAAATTACAACCGGATGTACAAGCAAGTAGGGCATCTGGTTATTTTCTCAGCATGCTGAATTTGACCAGATGTATTGGGGCATCCTAAATCTTTTTCTGTCATACTCAATGGAGTAATGGATATAGCAACGTAGCCATTTTCTGAAAAGCATAAAGGAAAAGAGGAGCTAACTGACCATTTGTAAAACCATATGCGCGACCTCCTGAACTGGGGGTAGGGGGTGTTATTTTGACAGGAGCACCTGCACATGTTTACATGGCAGTTTGTGTGCTGTGTATGAGCTGATGGGTGGCGATACGGCGCCTCTCTGGTCCCCCGGCTGCATCGCGGCAGCTGACAGATAGCACTTCAGAGCAGCTTTAGCCGCAGCTCCCCTTGAGGGGCTGTGATTGATGACTCGCACTGCCACCTAGATCCATTTTCTCCTCCAATCTGACTCCTCACAGGTAAAGAGTGGAGATCACAACACACACACACAGGCACACACAGGCACAAACACACATACACACACACACACACACACACACACACACACACACACACACACACACACACACACACACACACACACACACACACACACACACACACACACACACACACACACACACACACACACACACACACACACACACACACACACACACACACACTCTCTCTCTCATCTCCTATCAAATTCAAGTGGGCTCATTTCCTGCAAAGCAGTTTGCCAACAGTACGACTTCCAAAGCATCTACTTTGAACAAATTAAAAAACCGAATTGTACAAAGCGCAAATAATTTGAACTAAATGCCTCGCACAAACCATTTTAGATCCTTGAACATTACCAAGGATCAGATAAGTAAAGAGGGAAAAGGCTCTAAGAGAGAAGGTTTGCAGGCATAATGTCATTAGCAGGGAAAACTGCTATAAGAACCAGCCAGGACCCCTGCAGGTCTGAAGGCATTTAAGAACATTTAGCTTAGCCATCTGGTAGACAATTACACAGGAACAAACACACCGCCTCAGCAAATAAAGCTTGGCTCATCAATCACCAGAATGGCCAGAAGTTGGGCCTGTTCTTCCCCCTGATTTAATAACCCCATGAACTGCAGTGTTCCTCAAACCACAAGTCTTCAAGTCAAGTGGAGAACAACCCGGCACACTTTGCACACACAAAAAAAAGGTTTCTGGAGAATGTATTCTAGAATGTAGGCCTATTATTTATCTATGCATTGATTTTTTAGATAATGTTTTGTAAGTTTTTACTTTTCTATGTAATTTTTGCAGATAAGATTGTTTTCATTGGTATTTTTTAGCATTTTTTTGTAGCACCTTGATTAGCACTGGATTCGTTGCTCATAGTGTGAAAGTCACGTAGGCGCAAATTAATTTTTAATTTAAACGTTTACAATATGTTTAATCGATTGTAGATATAATTAAATATTTCAGTGCTTATCAAAGGAATTAAACAGTAAATGAAGAGGGCTCCTCCATTGTTATTTTGCACCAGGCTGCAAATATAGATGGAAGTTAAAAAGAAGTGCGAGGTAAAAAAAAAAAAAAAAAATACCATTTAAAACATTTGCTGTTTCCAGTCTCAAGTAGTTTACTTAATTAACATTTGCCCCGCACTTTTAATTGCAATCACACTTTCCCATGGGACGCGAATGTGGATTGTCTGGTAATTGCAGATGTTGATATGAGATGGTGACACAATGTCAAGTCTATTTCTCAAAATTATAGAACAAAAAAAAGAAAGGGAAGAATAATCAGGAACGCGAAGCCACTGAATGAACCCTTGAATTAACGAACAAGAGTGTGAAAAACTACTCAAGATATACTGACCCACACTAGCACTACGAGGAAAAATACTTGCGAGATACTGAAGACAAAAACATTGTGTTTTCAAGCACTGGTCTATTTTGAGATGTTTGGCTATTTTGCTTCCATAACATGTCTTCCTCATAAAAGTATAAATAAAAGGTCCAAAATGTAGATTGAGGTGTGTATTGTATTACACCTTGTCTGTTTGCATCTGTATATTTGTATTGTCTGTATTTTTAAAGACCTATACATAGTAATTCTCAATGTATAAAATGAAAGAAGGATGTGTCAAAATGTATTCTGTAAAAACTTCTGACTCTAATATGTTGTTAAAATGAAAAACATATTTTCACTCTGGCTTTATCTAACATCTACATTTTAGTTTTTTAAAGAGACACATCTTCATGCATAATTAGTTAGATACTGCCAAATGTGCATATTTATTCAAAATTTCTGAAAAAATTGTAAAACAACCAATTTTTTTTTAAATGTAGGTAATCAACTGCTAAATTCTCATGATGATATCTGGGCCTAAGTGAACAAATATTACCCTATTCACCTTGCATTCTCTCACTTCAAAAAGGCTTAGCAGATCCGGCCTGTATTTCACCTGAATGGAGGTCAGTCTTTGTCAGTTTCACCCGGGTATATGTTTCCTTAGCCAAGAACATATTCATGTGTGTTTCTGGGTTGTGGCCCTGTTTGGCCCTTATGTGGGAAAGAACGATAGAAAGAAAAGAAAGAAAGAAAGTAGGCCACCTCCGCGCTCTCTCTCTCTCCTATTCTCCCCTGAACACGCGTCACCTGCCAGCTCATGTGGCCCGAGCCCAGAGATGTGAACAGGTCTGGCAAGAACCAAATGTTTTCCTTTACCTCTGGGGCATCTTACACTCTCCTTTAAGCAGGCGCTTGGCAGGCTAACATGTCAAGATACCGGCCCTGGGACTCCGCGCCTCCGGGAAAGGGTCACGCACTCACAGAGCTTAGGTTCACAAAACATCAAGATATGAACTCCTCTAGAAAAAGGAATGGAAGGCAACCCCCAGTCTCTGTATTGTATAGTTCTGGAGCCTCATAGCTAAATATTAAAGATGCTCCGATCCACTATTTTTTTTAAAGATAATTTTTTGTCATTTTCAAGTTTTATTTGACAGTTCAAAGGTGAAATAGGGAGAGAGGGCGGATGACCTACAGTAAAGGTCCACAACACTATTAATATAATATAATATTGTTTTTTTTTTTTTTTTTTATTGTTTAGTTCTGACTTGATTCCGATATCTGGGTTTTGGATATCGTCCGATACTGATACTGTCTAATATTAGAATTATTACTTTAAAAAAATGTGTTGGTGATTATATGTGTAAGTTTATAAAGGCTAAAGCAACACAGCAATCCTAATTTAAAATGGAAAAACATACAGAAAATGCAAAAAGGCTTAAATGTATATCTGAACTTCACCTCCTTCCAAAGGTATAACATTGAATTTTCTTTCATGGTTAAAAATAATTACATAAAAAAAAACTGACTGTAGAATTGGGATTGGTGGTGTCAGTCCTATATCCAATGAGTGGATTGTAGCCATATCAGAATGAATACCAATATTGTATTAGATCGGTCCCATCCCTACTAAATATAACCAAAATAACGTCAACGTCAGATGTGTTATATCAATGCAGTCGTACAGATAAAGACAGACCAAAGGAAAGCATTCGGGATCATTGTGTTTCAGAACTGATTCCCAACACATTGAAAACCTGAAAATATGCTTCATTACACCCTTATGATTTGATGTGTGTTCACGTTATTTGATGGATCCACATTCTACTGGGCAGCGGGGGGGGGGGGGGGGGGGGGGGGAGGGGGCTAACCTCAACACGTCTATTTCTGGCTGAGGACTTGCTGACAGCACATTTAACTTTGTGATCCGCACATGAGACAGCTAACAGTCGCTGACAGCCCCCCCCCCCCACCCCCCGTTTCCCTATACAATCACCTTATTGACACTATGCTTATTTGGTTAAGGGGCTTCAACTAATATCGAATGAGAAAAAAAAATTAATAAATAAAAAAAAATATTGGTATACAAATATCACAAAGAAAAAAAGGTTTGATTTCAAGCCAAGCGTATGGAAACCAGTCGTAGTTCCTTTAGGGAGGTGTAGTGGGAGGGGGGGCGGTGGGTTTGGGTGAGGGGGCAGCGGCTGTCTAAAGAAGCCTGATTTATGATCTACTCAGTTTTGCATGTGTGTTCACAGGTTTGTGGGAGTTACACTCAATTAGAGCAGCAGGGGTTTAGGAGTATGTTTTTTTTGTGTGTGTGTGAGTGTGAGGATAAGTTAAAGCTTGACACGTTTATTTTCTACCAGTGCAGCAGCTGAGGAGCCGGTGACAGCCTATCAAAAGTGCTTCTTTTTTTTTCTTTGATCACCAGAAACTCAAAAGTGTTGGGAAATAGTCTAACCGTCCCTGACAAGTGAGAAAGAGAAAAAGCGTAAAAAAGGAAACACAAAAATGTTTATAAAGCACAATCTTAAATACCACCAGTCAACATCCGAGAAAAAAGCAGGAAATAAATAACTGTATGGTGGAAGATGAAAGATGTCATCATTTAGCAGGACAACAAGAAAAGCTGACAGTGCTAATCAAATTTGGTAAAAATTCAAATTAGCTTAAATATAATGTGTTGCAAAAAGCGTGACCAAGGCACTTGCATTAAAAAAAAAAAAAAAAAAAAAGACTGAGGAGCAACTTAATGGATTCAGCAGGACCAAATCCGCCCAATTACAAGTTAAATGCCACGTCCCTTCACAATTTATACACAGCTAGTAAATCTTGTGTTTTTTGAGACATTTAATGATTGAGCCAGTGTGCAACGTAGGAACAAAGTACCAAAATGCAATGAAGAAGAAAAAAGAAGAAGGAGTTACTCATATCCCTGTTGAAAAACTCCTCCGTTTAATGATTCACCACTAAGGAGAGTCCACACACTTCCAGAAGAATTCAAATCCCCTTTTCCCACAGCCTCTTTCAGTCCGTATGATAAATGACACCCGTCATTCCGCCGTTGCCAAACAGCACAGAGGGGAATTGTACTGATATATGATTCACAAGAACAGGAAATAAACTCAGGCCTTTCTCTGTAGCCCCCCCCCCCCCTCCTCACACCCCCACCTCATCCCCCCTTTGCCAAGTAGGACGGCCCTGGACAGTGTCAAGGCGGAGAGGGCTTGGGAAGGCGGACGGGACGGCGCTCAAAACCCCAAAAAGGGAATATAGACAGTGCATAAGGTTTCCCGAAAATCAACTCTTGACTCTACTACCTCTCTCTCTCTCTGTCTTTCTCTGTCTGTCTCTCTCTCTCTCGCTCTCTCTCTGTCTTTGTCTGTCTCTCTCTCTCTCTACGCTGGTGACTTGATGAAAGCTACCGGAGAAAAGGCATTAAAAACAAGCAGTGTGTCTATGGGAACGAGCTTAGGAAGATCAAGAAGAAGAAAAAAATTAAACATAGGCCACATTAAAAGTCTGCAATTATGAAACGGGGGAAGGAAAAATAATATAGAATGAGCAACCTCCTTCTGCCCCCAATTACAATGCAGCAAGTAAGGCTAATTACCAAGCCTTGATTGTTTCAGATTTCTGAGTGAGTGAGAATGACATAAGACTTAGGAAAGATGTGGTGCAAGTTCAGATAAGACTGGTTCACACTGATTTAACATATTAAGGTGAGACAAAGCAGGATGAAACGTAGTTTTTTTCAAGCACTTTTTTGAGATTTTTGGGTGTTGTTTATATAACCTTTAATCATACTAGTATAAATAAAATGTCCAAAAGTGTACATTTAGGGGTTTATTTTACTAAACCTTGTCTGTTTTGCTTCTGTATATTCTCCTATACGACCATTGTTAACGGCCATTATCTTAACATTAGTTTTTGTCAATACTCTGAACCAAAAATGTCAACTTCTAAAGCGCTTACATCAACTTAACTATCCATTATCATTCTCGGCACTATTCTGAAGGTTATTACAGAAGGATTTGCTCATATGTTGACCATAGTCTGATTTATGATACATTTAGTTTTTTTAAACGTGCAAAAAAAAGCATTTTAAAGAATTGTTCATTGTATTTTTTGATTCATAGAATGAAAAAAGGCTGTATCCGAAATCTGTCACACTAATATGTCGTGAAAAACATTTCTGAATAATTGCGATACAGAAAACAACTGTTATACTAAGTAATCAACTAGCAAAGTTCCATTATGATATATATATACAAAATGTACCACTATTCACCTGCAGTGTCTCGCCTAATTTGTTCAAAAACGGGAAAACATAAAAAAAACTAAAACAATTATCTTACTTAACACCTCCTATTGTCTATATGCTTTCCAATAGCCACTGAAGCTAGTTGCACTAAGTTGGTTTGGTGTTGGTGGTTGTTCTCTTGTGTCAGAAAAAGACAGAAGGAGAGAGGCACACACACTGCTGCTCCCCTCCAGGCTAGTCCCTCCAGGGCCAGAGGCTCTGCGGGGGATAGGCCTCCCCACTCTGGGCTCCACAGAGCGGGGATGTGCCCAGGGCCAGACCCACTAGCACTCAATCACCCAGACAGCGACATCCTTTCGCCATCACCATCAGAGAGGCCCCTTTGGGGTGGTGTAAGGAGGGGGGTGGTAGGGGTGTGTGTGTGTGTATGTGTGTGTGTGTGTGTGTGTGTGTGTGGGGGGGAGAAGATATTTATGAGTTGAGCGTTTCACACACACACACACACACACACACACACACACACAAATATACACAGACACACACACACACACACACACACACATACACACACACGCCCATGCGCCTGCGATTTGGCTGATATACTGTCTGGCTGGACTGTGGGATGGAGCCATATAGTTCATCTCCTCCTCATTTTTAGCCCCTAACCAGACCCCTTGTATAAGTGCTCCTCTGAGCTTTACAGGTTGGGCTTTTTGATGCAGGAAGCAGACAGGCCCTACACTGCACCACTGCATGTAAATCTAACCAGCACACTCCAAATGTTAAATGTGGTACCACAGTTAGAAAGGTATAGCTATTGGATCTCATTATCAATGATTGCTTTGTTTGGAAATGGAGTGAAACCTAAATGACCAAAATAAGTTGCAGCAGGCAGGAGGGAAATAGAGAGCGCTCGCAGTATTTTAAAAGACTATTCGTTACACCAGACACTTTAAGTCAAGCCCCTTATCTGATGAGCCGCATGTGTTTACCTAAGAGGTGTATTTTCTAATGCCTTTTTACCTTTGATTTCGGAGCAGAATAATTACAGAGGAAGCCGTGTTTTAAAAAGAAGCCCGTGGCAGATTAGGGAAGTGAGTTGGAAATGGGTTCAAATTGTCGTTGTGAAGTTAAAGAGGCTACTTTGCACCACAAGGGGTTTTCTTTTTCCTCGGGCGGGCCAGGGGATTAAAAGAAGCCATAAAAAGGTCTCGGTAATGGCATCAGTAATGTCTCGCTGCCATTAAAAACGGTGGGAAAAACATCTGCTTTGCATTTTTCACTCCCCTGCTACTCATTTGTCTTTCAAACTATCCTAGAAGACTGTGCCGCGGTTGGTTTCAGTGTGCTCATATTTTTTCAGAATGAGGTTATTTTTACAGACTCCATGCGATGAAAGTTAACCTGAAATCAGAGTAGTATTTTCCAAAATGCCAAACCAAAGGGCTAACTTGTAGCGGTCCGATAAAGTGAAAACATTGCTGTTTGTGTACTTGCTGGGATAATTATCTTGAGTATATTTTCAACAAAATTAGCTTTTGCCATCAAACAATATAATTTGATCCAAACCTTTAGAAGCTCAACCCTCTTTAGGAGCGCTATGTTTATTTTCTCCCCCATACTTTTTCCAAAAAGACACATTGTAATGACATTTCTTCACACCCATATTTCACAAAAAGGAGCCAGAATGGTGTTACTATACAGACTATGAAAGTTAGCCTAAAACCAGCGTTGAATTTGGCTAACTTGTAGTGGTCCAACATACTGAAACTACTCAATATAATTGTCCCATCACCATTATCTTGAGTAAATATCCAACATAATTTGACTTTGCCACCAAACAGTTTAATGCTATCCAAACCTTTAGAATATCAGATATCAACAGTAATAGTAGCCAGCTGAGAGTAAACACCTTGATTGCTATATGGCCATAGCCCCTAACCATTAAAGGTACACTGTAGCCTCCTTCCCTGGGCTTATGGGAAGCTGAGGCCCTGCGGTAATCTTTTCTGTGCTAACCCTTTAATAACCCATACCCTGCTTCATTTAGCTTCCGCTCACACAGAGAGATTGATCGGTGCCAGTCACAGTAACCCCATCCTCACTCCTGATGCCCTACCTTCTCCTAAAACTAAATAAGGCCCTTTTTTTTCTTTTTTTGTGTGTGTCAGCTTGCTACCACCCATCACACTATTAAAGGAGTGTATTCATCATGAGCCAAAGAGGGAGTGGCATCAACCGTGCGATGGCAATGCAACAGTGTTCCTTTTGTTCAAAGGCTGGGGTCAAAATCAATTTATAGGATGCACTATGCTGGGCTCACTATATTAGATTATTCTTACAGGGTTCAGATTGTGTTTTTTCGACACATGAAAGAGAGAAAGAGAAAGAAGAAAAATAAATTTGAACAATGAGCTGTTCATTTTGAGACTGACGTAAATGCATGCAGACGTACTGAGAGAAATTAGATGGGATTAAAGGTGCAGTTTATAGGCGGGATGAGTCATTATCTTGCCTATTGCTAAACACGTCTCGCATTTATTATCAAATTACATTCACTGTCTGTGATTCTGTTTCACTCATTTTCGAGAAGGTACTATTAGGATCAGATATATCAGATATACGTAGATGGATAGTCATTGAAAATTGGACAGACAAAATAGTTTTTGGGTTTAACTCATTATTTTGCCTATTGCCTAATACGTATCCCATTTATAATCAAATTACATGTCATATTGTATCACTCATTTTGAGAAGTCACTTTGCAGGATAAATATACACGTATAATCATTGAAAATTGGACTGGAAAAAAAAAAGTTTTGGACATTTTTGATAATTTCCTTAAATTACACATTAGACCAAAACATTATATTATTCGAGAAGGAGAACAGTTTAGTGAGACATCTCTATAGCAACAAGAGAAACTGCGCTCGGATACTAATTTAGAGAAAATTACCCGTCTGATGAAAGAACGACCTAAAAGCTCATCCAGATAGCCAGCATACAAGATCCATTAACAATGAGACCAACACTGAGTTAAGATCCTAAACCTAATGTAAAATACAACCAATGGGTAGAAGAGTGATAAGAGAGGATAACTGTAATAATGACATATCATTTACCTGCCCTACATTAACGGCCGGAGCCTTTTCTCTTTAGGAATACTTACAATGTATGTGTTGTGTGATCCTTCACTGAGGAATAGAGAGATACAAGAGGCAAGAGGTGCTATACTGTTCAGCTTGCAGTGATAAAGTCAGTAATATCACTATCTCACCCTTCCTCTCCCAAGAATTGCCATAAACCTATTTCCAAAATTGCAGCCATATATTCAGCGAAGACAGTTAGCTCATCCCGGTGACAGTGCAAACTTTTAGGGCTGAATTATGCCAGTGTCATTCAGAGGGGTTTATCAAGGAGGGTCAATAACTCACGGACCCAAATCTGAGATAGGCCAGGGCAGGCCAGCCAGCACAGCACCTCTCTCTCTCTCTCCCCCTCTCTCTACCTCTCTCTTTCTGTCTCCCTCTCTCTCTCTCTCTCTATCTCCCTCCCTCCCTCTGTCTCTCCTTCTCTCTCTACCTCTACTGAAGGCAGCTGGTGTGCTGCCATGGAACAGCCTGCTGCGATTTCTCAGGACACAAGATGGTGCCCAGTCGCATTACACTACATGGCACCACTGTGAAGCTGCTGTGCGACTCCAGCACCGGGCAGACACACTGGAACACAATGTGAAATATGGGATAGGTCAACAAAAATACCAACCCTAAGACTCAAGAACTAACTTTGATTTATTGTTGATCATTGGAAAGTGAAATTTGAAAACTGGAACATTTGGACAAACAAGTATCATGATAGTTTCAAATGAATGAATTGCTGATTAAAACATGTATCACGTGGTACTGTTTTTTATGAACCCAGTGCCTGCTGTCCTAAAGATCTTTGAGAGTGACTATAGTAGATTAACAATGGTAATATGACAATAGTGAACCAAAGTCAACTTTGATTAAGTAGCATTCTGAGAAACGCAGGATTTTCATTTCTGCCTGCCGTACATAGTTCTGTCTGAATTCCCGGGAGATCGTACCCAAGGAAAGGCATAAATAATAACTATATAAAAATAGCATTGTTTTCGCTGATGGTCTCGTTTGCTGTAACAGGTCATTTATGATCATCAGAGGAAAGATGAGACTGTTTCATGAACATTTAAAAGTTCCTCGTAGAAGGATAAAATTCACAACATACTGAATGCAATAGGCGAAACAAGCAGGATTTGTATTGCATATTCAAAAATAGTCTGTGAAGCATGTGTGTCTGATTTTACATACAATGAAGGTTTCTGTCTGTCTATTATCCCAATGACCACTATGATTCAGTGCTGCCAACCACTGAAGACTAACATTTCTCACTTTCTAAAAGAGCTCTTCTGTTTCTAGCACATTTAGCACATTTCCTAGAACCCTTAAGACTTTATCAACATAAATGCACGGCGCCATTTTGCACCATCTTAGGTCTCAAAACACATTTCACCCTGACACTTATCCGCAATTAGCCACGCTAGATGTTTGTCATGTGAAAACACTTAGCTAGAAATTTGACATTCATTTGATTCTAATGGGCTTTTCAGTCAGTTTTTTTTTCTGTCTGTAGGACGTTGCAGTGCAAAAACATGACTGTTCACCATAAACATTAGTCAACTTCTGTACAGACCACAGTGGTATCATATCATTCAATGTTAACACAAGACACCTAATACTTTCCTCTGTTAGGTCGGGGTGGATTTACTAAGTGTTCCGTTCCTTTAAATCCTTAGCTTTGCACTGGGACCTTTTCTGCCACTGCTTTGTCTGTAGTCGGAGGGGTGATATCACCTGCAGCTGTTTACAATTAGCTGAATTGTTTCCCGTAGTGGTGCTTAAGTTTTACTCACCCTCCTTAAAAAAAAATCGGTATTTTCCAGATGGCCTCAAATTGAAGCTCCTTTGTATATACAATATATATATAAAAAAAATGAAACTTTTTACCTGCACTGCAGGGGCCGTAAATAAGAACATTTTAAAAAGAAGAAAGTCATGGAAAAAGTTACTGTACTAGAAATGGTATGTATACTATAGTGGCCTGGTGGACTTTCTGTAAGACATTCTGATTTAAGTGCAGCCTAACTATCTACACTTATACATGGACTGTAAACAAGTGTGGAAGTGTGTGAGCAAAAAAATGACATTATATAAATGCACAGGTGTCTAAAATATATTTAGCCTGCCCTCTCACGCTGAGAGACACTTCTGTACACAAAGTGCTTTGCTGCACCGGTAAGCAGAAAAAAGTATGTTTTGGTCAGAGTGATACATGCTTGCCCCCACACACTCACACTTTAAGCTACACCATAAAAGAAGAAAAAAACTGAGGGCTATCAGACAGCCACAGCCACTAGCTACTTTGCATCTTGCCAGGCCTCAGATGACAGTTTGCACGAGTATCCGCATGCTCTACTGTACAGAAGGATAATTCTGTTATCATATGTGGCCCAGATTTGGAGCAAAACAATACAGACTTAGTTTTAAAGCTCTACAAAGCCACTGGTGAAAACTATCAAGTGCCATTTTTTGGGAGCTACACTGACAAGAGACAAAACAGCAGAGCAAGTATTAGATATGAAGTTGAACAGATCACCATTTCATATTTCAACCTTAACTTTCGGAATGAAATGTAGACTGGATATCATCTACACAGATTAATAACTTTGTTATTTACTGATCTGCAATCAGTAGAAATGTAATACTTGATAGAAAATAAGGCCAGCTTTGTTACCTTAATAGTTAATATTGATAAAGAATTTGACTTGTTTCAATCAAAAAGTAATTTTGCTCATGAACTTCTCTTCCAAAACAAAATGTTGAATGAAAGTGAGGTAGGACTAGAAAAGTTCTTTTACTTCTTCCTACACCTTTTGAACATGAACAACATTATTTGAGTTGGTTGCTTTTTATTATTTTAGGATGTTCAATAAATTGTCTGTCTATCTATCTATCTATCTATCTATCTATCTATCTATCTATCTATCTATCTATCTATCTATCTATCTATCTATCTATCTATCTATCTATCTATCTATCTATCTATCTATCTATCTATCTATCTATCTTCTACTCAGAAACAGTTAACATGAACAACGTGTTCTAGGTATTGCCGCTCCTCTTAAGTATAAACTTCCATGAATGGAGTGTGCCATGAATAATGATCAGTGTTCCGGAGCATATACATACGCCTGTAGGGCAGGAGTGCATTCCAGCGACACCCCTCTTTATTCAGACAGAGGTGGAGATGATCCTCTCTCACAGTGGGGCCTTTCCCCTTTGTGTACATGTGTGTTTAGGGTTGTCTGGGGCAACGGAAAGCCTAGCGCCGTCATTGGGCCATGCCGCCCCACCCTGAGCACAGTTACTGTTGGGCAGGATCCTGCTAGCGGATAGCTCACTAAGTCTACCTGAGGTTTAGTTAAGTAGGCGCATGTGTTTGTGTGTGTGTGTGTGTGTGTGTGTGTGTGTGTGTGTGTGTGTGTGTGTGTGTGTGGAGTATACATATGGCATCATCAAAGCAACGCCGATAATTACAGACTTGGGTTATTACTGTATGCGACTGTTATTTTCATTGACATTCATTTCCCGTCTCCAGTAAAAAAGTAAATACCCACCCACTCACCCACCGCCAGTTTAATCACAGGTTCATTTGGAAGCGATGCAGTTATCTCTATGATATCATCAAGAACCTCATAACCTGATGGTGCTTCAGATATTTAGTTTTATGAGAAGCAGACTGAGGGAAGGAAATACAGACAATAAGGAAACTTGAGTAATTCAAGACAAAATGATTAAAATACTGTACTTTGCAATGATCTATAGTTATCTCAATGCTATTGATATCATCATGAACCTCTTAACTTGATGTTGGTTGAGATATTTATTTTATGAGATGCAGACTGTGTAAAGTATATGCAGACAATAGTGAAAGTTGAGTAATTTTTGAGTACGTTTTAAGACTAAAGCATTAAAAGTACAATGCAATGCTCCACACAAAAGATCCGGACACTGCTAAACTACAACGTTACAAAAACATAACTAAAAACAACAACCCCAGGCCCCTATTTTTCCTTTTGGACATGGCATGATTCTAATAACATGTAATAACTGGTCATGTCCAAAATGGGATTGTGTGTTTTCCAGGTCTTTGCAGATTTACCGTACATGTTGCATTGAAATTCAGGCAACCCTTGGCAAAGGAAATAAGAGATTGGAAGAGAGCCAGCCTTTTCATCATTTTCCCCCAAATCAGTGAGAGGAAATGAATATGGATGCCCTCGGGCGTGAGGGGAAGGAAATGCAGGAGGCTGATGAGGTCCCTAAAGGATGCGTCTGGACAGTACCGGAACTTTTTAGCTGGGCTGCTGCCAGGGTGTGAGGGCTGCCACGGAGCATGTAGGACACACATGCAAACATGGAGGCACTCACACATGAAAGCACACGTACACACACACATGACACACAAACCCATTAAAAAACACACACACACACACACACACACAAAACCCACAAACAACTAACAATTACAACAGCGCTGTATCAACACAAGCATGTACAATCATAGACTGATGAGCTTAAAGGACTCGTAAGCCCTCTTTTTTTTATGAATGCAACCAACATATATAGGGTTGTTAAAATAATGTAATGTGTGCAAGGAGTAAACATAGAAATAAGACTGATATGACAGTAATGTCTGATTTTAGAAGACAGAAAGCAACATACAGTATGTCTATGTAGCACGTGGCTTTAAAGCTATAGTGCGTAACTTCTGTCGCCCCTCATGAGGAATTCTTAATAATTACAACAACTATTTGCATCTATTTGAGGTAAGCCTTCGGTGATCGCACATGGATTTTATACCTTCTGCTGTACATCCAAGTTTTTTCTTAGAAGTAGAATCAACAACTGAAACATTTCTTGGGCGCTTCTTGGGATTTTTCTGAGCTTGTGCGCCAGTGTCAGGGGGGCGACACCAGTTTGTAAACACTGCCATAATGAAAAATACAGATGGAGTTTTGTGGAGCTGATAGGCTTAACCCATTGATGCCTGATGCTGAGCGACAGGCAGAGGATACAATGATGTGTCTCGCAGCATCAGGCGTCAACTAATTTCGCATGAATGTAACCAAGAAAAAGTTACACACTATAGCTTTAACTCGCATCTTGGAATACGACAAACAAAAGTACCTCACATACATAACTTTACAGACACGTAATCAAACCAGTCCTCAGTCACAAGTCTCAAAAAGAGGGAGAAAATTGTTATCACACTTTGCAAGTAGCAGTTTGGGCACCAACGGGTGCTGCTTGCCTCACTGCGTGGCATGTGAGGAAGTGACAGACAGACAGGGCATAAGAAATGGAAAAAAAGTCTTGGGCTATACAGCAGCAGCCTACTAGGACTTAAAGTGTGGGCAGAGAGTCAGGGTGCCCCCATGTAAGTCTGGTGCAACGGATCCACCACATCAACAACTACTTCAGTGAGGGGGTGAGGAGGAGGAATTCCTGGTTAGGGATTATAGCCGGCTTCAAAGGGAACTATTCAAGGTTGCAAAGAGAGCAGTGGCTCCGAACGGGGTAGACACAAAACCGCATTCCAAGAGACATGAGTGCATATTGTGACACATAGGGAACGGATTAAGATAACTGATAGAACAGTTTACACAGTTGAGGCTACTGTTTGCTAATTTTAATAAGGTGTTGGCCTATAAGGTATAATTTTGTTTAGGAAGGTTTTGTAGCGCACCATTGCAACAATGACTTGTAACTGCTACCTCCCTGCACCCAGCTGTCCCCCATTAAATCAAATGCAGAATTCATGTTCCTTATTTCTAGATCATATGAGACATAACATAATTTATTTAATGATATAAGACAAACTACAAAGTAAAACTGTAAACGTGATTAAAGACTGGTCTCCGTACACTAGTCAAAATATAGTTTGTTAGAGGGAGACAGACCTCTCTGTGCCTTTTTTAAGTGATAAGTTTGTGGGCCATACAACTATCTAGCGTTAGCTGAATTTGCGAGTTGGCTACTAAAAATATCTTTCTCATTAATTATTCATTCTACAAATGACTGATAAGATGCAAACCTCTGAATATTTGATGTTTTACGTCTGCTTAACTTGTTTGTTTAATGTGTCTATTACTGTTGTATTGAACCTTTTTAATGTAATATTTTATGTTTGATTCGGTTGGTGAACCAAAGGCAAATTTCCACCCATAGATAATACATACAGTATATTATATTCTATTCTTCCACCATTTGAACATTGATACGTTTAAGCACTTACAATCCTAAACAGGATCTCTGGACTTGTAGAAATGAGCAGCATCTTGCCCTGTCTGTGCGATCATACCGTTAGCTCAGACGCTAAAGTGCAGCCTGAGAGCTGTCAACACCATCATTAGATCAGAGATGATATTTTGCAGCTTTAATTGTCAGACGTGACTGGCCAGCGTTTTGCCTTCATAACAAGTATATAACAATCACCACTACATAGTTTTGCCTGTCAAGATCACAAGAATGGAAAGGTAATTTCAGTTATCACAGGCATTTTGATATTTTAACAATATGTTAGCTATAGATACAGTAGATTTCCCTACTTCTCAATATAGAGATGAATATTCAAGTTTTATCAAGAGGACTTTGAGCAAAGAAATGGTTGGCACAGAATTGGCACAGAAATGGTAAAACAGAGGTGTACACCGTATTAATCACCATATTTTTTATCAATAGTTTTTTATCATCTAAACCAGGTTTACCTTTTTTTAATCAATAGGATTTTATAATTTACAAAAGATTCTTATATGGTGTAATAGTTTTATTTTTGTCACATTTTTTTATCGTCAATTTTAAAGCAAATTTGACCCTCATAAAACGGCTATAATTCAACCAATGTCCATGCCCCGATCTCACCCTTCCCCTCTCATCCAAAGCAGTTTTCCACACACAAACCAGCCTCTGTCTAATTGTGATGATGGAGGCAGATTACACTGGCTGCACCGCTGTCCTGCGCCGGGTCACTCCGTGTTAGAGTCAAGGCCCCTTTGGCGAAAGCAATGATCTGTGTGTGACCTCTGTTACATTTTAGGCTTGAGTGGGCCCCCGGCGACAGTTACCACGGATACACCACACAGCACAGAGAGGACATGTCACTCACTAAACAGAGTGAGTGCGACACAGAGCCACAGGGACAGGTAGATATTCAAACGCAATAAGGGCTTGATGGAACGAGAACTGCTTTTGACAGAAGGACAAATGGCCATATAGAGAGAGAGGTGGCCATGCAAATGAAAATATTCAATTGGGTTACCTATTAGGGTTGGGCGGTACACGATTTGTGATACCTTTATAACCTACCCCAAATTATATTCCGTCGGGTGACACCTATTTCAACTTCAACTGTAGCCTATTTGTTTTAGTTTCTGGCCTGACACTATATTTTACAAGAGTACATTGAACTCATCACGATGAGGTTACCTCTGCCAAATACTCATGTTTACTGAACAGCACTTGAACGCATCACAATGTAACTCAATGCAACCTACGATACAAACAAAAATGTAAGTACAAGTTAACACACACACACACACACACACACACACACACACACACACACACACACACACACACACACACACACACACACACACACACACACGCACACACACACACACACACACTCTTAAGGAATTTATTATAAACTTGTGCAAATTCACATCAAATTGAATGCTATGTTCAATTTGATGAACATAGCACTGTTGCTATTTTCATAAACTGTTGCTATTTTCATAAACCCTGGGATACGGTATTATTGTATTACCCCCTAACCCTTTTTCATATATGTCAATTTCATGTGTGAGTTAAAAATGTCAGTCGTCTTTGACAGTTGAAGCGCCTCAGGTGTGGTCCGGTCAGACGAAACGTTTAAGAGATTTGGAAATAATCAAAGAAATCTTTCAAGTTTTTATTTTTTTTCAACTTTCTACGAGCGCCTCGAGTGCGATGAGACAGGCATGAAGACAGACAGACTACAAGCGGACCAAAATGTCTTTAGGGTTCCCAATAGACTCGCTTTCACACACCAGACTGAATAGCTCTGCTGACTGCCACAACACTGACCTCCCACTGACACAGAGAAAATGACCACTTTCTACAACTTTAAAATGGCCTGGGGGGGCTAGCACCAGATACCACTGGTGAGAATACAGACAGACAGACAATCGCTGACTCAATGTTTGTCAGGATATGGGGAAAAGGGGGGGAAAAATGTGTGTCCTTGACAACTTAAACGGTTTTGGATTGAACACGACTTATTTTGACAGTTAGTTCTATATCAATGACTTTTTTCACACGGCAGACAGACAAGGAAAGCATGCATGCTCACACACTACTTCCGAGACAAAAAAACATATTCTTCAAAGGAATTCTATTGAAAGTAAGCACGGGCCGGTATGATATTCTGACGGCATGATAACCTTAAGCAAAAATACCTTGGTTTCACGGTATCACGGTGTTGCGATTACATCTCTCAAATGTGTTATTTTGAAGTGTCTGGGTAAAAAACTGAAAAAATGACCGCCTGTCCTTTAAGTGAGCAGCTCAACAAGGTTTTCTAGAGACATGCTCAGTCACTTTCTACAAATGTCTCTCCTAGTAAAATTGGTTAGGATGCAGGAATATTCTGAACATTAATAAACGTGTATGTTAACATCCTGTGAGTTCTATTACCTTTGAACGGTATGACAAGAGATAATGTCGGCATTGAAACCTTGACTTTTTCATACCTGGGTATACCTTTAAACCGGTTATCGCCCTATGCCTAATTGAAAGCCTCCTTTAGGGTTAAAAAAATAACCCTAGTCACAGCTGATGTGCACTTGTGAGGCTGACCAAGTCCAGCCAGGTTGTTCTAGCGACGTACACACCTGCTGTATTATTATTATAACCACCCTAATGAAAAACAGCAGTAACACAACACCATTACTTTCTGCGCTCCCTGAGGTGCAATGCAGGGCCTATTAGATCCTTCCAGCTGATCCATCCACACTCATGCGCATACTTGGCCTCACGCACCCAAAAAGGCCATAAAATACGACTGTAACATATTGTGCTATTATAGTTTGCTTTTAGAGGCCCTCCCTGTCACTCAGTTAATCTTAAGAATGCTGTTCTGGTTTACAAGTAACAGCTGAAAATCAAGCCCAAGGAACACGGCTCTCGGCTCTTGATAGGTTGCGATGACTTATGGTACCGGCCTGGGCCCCGCAACCCTCTTGAATGTCTGGGATGAGATATATGATGAACAGGCAAAACGTGGGAGGACTTGGAAGTCCCTGGAAATTCTTGTAAAAAACAGGGGGGGAGATGGGGGTAGGGAGGGAGGGTGATGAATCTGCATCTGCTCTTAACAGTTCAAATGTGGACATACTGTAGTTATCATCGACGGTGAGGTCATGGGTATCATTATGTGTTTGGTAGACATGTGTAACCTTGAAAACATTGGAGTGAAAAAATAAGGGGGGCTAGTTACTACACACTCCCCAATTGGGTTTTTATTGAAGCTAAAAATCCCATATGCCCACTAGAAAGGGTTGATGCCAGCTGGACCGTACTATAGCCGACTGAGAAAGAGCCTGACTTCTGCTGTTGCTCAATCAGTTGTAGGGGCTTAAAGCATCATGAAATCTGGGTGACGACGATGACATCACCCTTTGCACCCACATGAACCGTGTGTGTGTGTGTGTGTGTGTGTGTGTGTGTGTGTGTGTGTGTGTGACATGTCGGTGCAGTTCCATACACTGGCAATTCCTTTTGGCATCATATTTTGCTTCTCAAGTCAGACACAGTTGGACCATAATTAGACATGCTGCTTCCCGTATACAAAGACCTCCCTGTGTAATATTAATCATGTGAGGATAAAGTTGTAAATCCATCCACTACGGAAATTCCCCTCCCCTTTCTTTCATGTGTTTCTCAAAATGGAGAAAGGGTCTCTTTCTGCTATACTGAGCTTTAAGTTCAATCAGAGTAGCTATAGTACACGGGCCTTGAAATCGGCAAGTGATAAGGACTTTTAACATAACGTTTTTTCTTAGGCCGTCATGGAAAATAAGACCAACAAAACCGCGAACAAAATCAAATTATTATGATAATTCACAAGCCCTTAATGACCCTGATCTCAACCGTGTGAACTGTGTTACCATGACAAAGTAGAGAAATATTGTGTGCGAGAGAGAATGATTTTTTTTTTCGGGGGGTATTTAGTGAAATTAGTTCATCTTCATGGAATATCATGGCATATAAAATGCTGGAGAATAATATTTTTTTGTTTTGTTTTTTTCCCCGAGAGTTCATTTTCTCCTCCTAAATTATACCATTCGTCATGCGGCTCGTTATAACAAAGACAGTCAATTCTCAAACCAATTCAAATTGCCTCTTAATTTTGTAACTGAAATAATACGAGATGCACATTTTTCATCTCGCCTGACATCCATTGACTTTATTATTGTCTGGGAAATGCCAGACTGCGGTTGAATAAACACAAAGAAAAAGTCAACATTATTCACTTTTTTTTTTTTTTTAGATGAAGTATATTCGTAGGTGTTAAGACTCTCCAGTTATCAAAATCAAAGTCAAATAAACTCTAAGCCATTTATTTTCATACTTTCTCATTTAGAGTTGGAGAAGCTGTTCATATCAGGCCCACGCAGTTTGCAACATATTTAGATATTTTTTGTACTTTTAAAAGGGCAACTTTTCCTAGTAGTACGACCAATCATTTTAAGTAGCTCGTAAGTGCACGCGGATCCGAGCCATAGGCTACACCGCTGACATGTTGTGTGCTTCTCCTTAATCAAGTTGTAAGTACGACTGAATTATTCTACATTCATCAAGGACACCTAAGCTGTCACTGCTGTTTAATGAGTATCAATTAAGCTGTTTCAACAGACTAGCTCAGCACATAGTGTAGACACAAACAGGCAGCCGCAGCCCTTAGGAACAGGATCTAAAAACAACGCAGGGCAACGTGTCTTAGGTTGTTTAAGGTATAGGATTAGGAGGTTAAAATAAAGCAAGCTATCAGCATTTTTATTAAGAAAGACAATCAAGGGAAGGTTGTATAGATTTTTTTTTGTATTCTAAGTAATTACCCTGCTCTTTGTTTGTTTGTTTCTGTAACATTTTTTAAACATACATTTTTTAAACCGTTTTCTCTAAATGGATTTATTTATGCCGTTTTGGGTTTCTGCATGGGTGAACCTACACTAATCTTTTTCATGTGAGAATTCACAACAAAAGAATAATGTTGCTGTAAGACGTGTGCTGTACATTTGACCAATTTGAAAAAGACTTGTTACATATATTTAGAAAATGTATGGTTCATTTACATAAAGGTGTTGGTTCTGTTATTCCATAACAAAAACAGATTGATTAAAAATCTTAATCTCAAGCATGTGCATTTGAAAACTCTAAGTCTATACAAATATGAAAGTTATACAGTACATCTATACAAAGGCACCTATATTGTCATTATTTATTCATGTCCATACTCAACAGAAATTGCACCTTGGGGGTGTCAAGGGCCGGATGTTTAATAGGGTGCATGATCCACTGGACCCCCCCAACGTGAGGGAAAAACAAACTCTTTATCCTCGTCACTTTACATTCAGTTTAACATTAAAACTTGTTTGCCGCTCACAAAAATTGTCAAATGAGCCGTTCAGTATTTGAAAGCTTTGTTAATTAGAAAGTCGTTTTTTTTGTATCCCCCAAATCAGTGTCTCTGAAGAGATGGAGAGAAGAGTATGTTAGATAACGGCACTGAAAGCATTAACAATACATGGAACAATTAGCCGGCTAGCAGTGCTGCTGGGTTGTATATTATGGTTTTTCCATTGCTAAATTAAGCTTTCTATAGCGGTTTGAAGCAAAATGTAAGATTCAAATTTAAGAAACAAAATGCTGTTAGAAGCAGTTAACCATCTAATGGTCTGACTATAACATGTACAGTTAATTAAGGCTAACTTGGCTCTTAATATATTCAAAAAACTACTTCTAAATTATTTTATTTGCAGATTTATTATTGGGTGCTTTAATGGTTTAGTTAAGTTGAAGTTTTCCACCATGTTAAATGTAACCTGCTCTTTGTGGGAGTGTCTGGCTGTGCCATTCAAACACACCAGTTGCCATCAGCGAGTTAAAAGGTGTTTGGATGGAGTTAATTATAGGGGGCGTCAACTGCAAAATACCGTCAACTGTCATTATTTCTGCTTGTTTACTTTCATACGCCAACACTACATAACATATACTACACATATGAACACTGACTAAAATAGGAATCTTTCTGCACTGTAATATAGTGTGACTTAGAAATGCATTATTTTGCTGTGAGTAACTGATTTGACTTATTCATTTAGTCTGACGGTTTTCGCCAAAGCCATTAAAAACAAACGGACAATAGCTTGTTACGAATCAGAACATTCATAATTGGATACAATGGTACAAGATGTTTCTTTTATTTCTACTAGACTGAGTTAAAAGCTGAAATTGTGTGTTAAAGTGTGAAAGCCTCTGTGTGACCCGCGTCGAGAGGCAGAAGATGGCAGGGCCAAGGGAGGGTCAACAGAGCCGGTGAAACATTGACTTGATTCATCAAATTAGTTCCTATGTAATTGCGCTGCATGACGACTCATAAAACACGCTGGCTGTAAAGCTGTCGGGAAGCCATCAGCCGGGTGCTAAATGAAGTTACCAAAGGTGCAAGGTTCACAGCTTGATACAGTGCTATGGAGTTAAGTGTCCGGCAGCACTTCCCTCTTGGCCATAGCCTCACTCACTGTGCTGTGTGTGCACAGGTTACTGTGGTGATCGGAACACTACATTTTGAGGTTTGGTCCATGATTATAAAATGACATTTTTCCAATTTTTTTGCCAAGAAATCAATTTTCTTTTACAGGGCAATAATCATCTGTCCATAGATCTGACTCACAATATTTACAGGAATAAATGTACATACTCACAATGCGTAGATAACTTATTATAAATATAAAACCGGCTACAAACAGTAGCAATGCTTATGAATATGTCCTATATCAGTGAAACTATCACATTCACATCACGGTATCTGCCGTTATCTAAAGTATACATTGACAGAGACTTAATAGACAAATGTACCTATTTTCTTAATCTCGACAACACCTGAACGCATATTTAGCGGCGGACTGACCCCTCGGAAACTTGTGGAGCGTGCAGTGTGAAGGCAGTTTACCTTTTGTAATTGTTACAGATCAGGCCATTAGCACAATATTGTCATAGCTCCTGCTCCTGCCGTCGGTAGCAGCTGAGGGTTAATTTGCATAATAAATCTTAATTGAAGCTCATTAAGGATTTGATAAGAAGCAAATCAGGTACACCGCCGATAATTTAAGATTAATGTTTTTGCCGGATTTTTCCCCCCGCGCAATTTGAAGAGGAAGGGAACCATTTTTAATCATTATACGGTATATTATATGAGTTTTAAATTCTTAATTTTTAACATGTAGACAATAAAAAGAAAAATGTAATGTGCTTTTTCTTAGAATTGTCATCTGAAGTGCTCTGGAACAAAAGCAGACCATGGATATCAGATGTCCTAAACCTCTGAAAATCACAGTACATTGATATATATATATTTTTGCACATATATATGTACTAGGAGTTTTAAATTCAACTTTAACATGTAAACCGTAGACAGCAAAGGCCTCTAAAAAACTACAAAAACTACAACCTGGTAAACTCATTCAAAAGCATCTCTCAGGTTAGTTTAAACCTGATCCATTTGTTTTTTAAAGACCCCCCCCCTCAACATATGGCGGACATGTACCCCCTCTGACTGACTATACATGTAGGTCAACAGCATATAAGATGGATGTCGTCTCCTAAAACTTCTCGACTAAAAAAAAAGACGTGCTCTTGACAAAACTGCACATGATATAAATTACAAAAACATAAACTATGGTGGGAATGTGTGTCATTACAATAACACAAAGCACATGAGGTGCCGTGCACTTTTACCATAAACCATGTAAAAACGTTACCATACCTCCTCCGCGCTGTGTAATCAATAGCAGGCCCACGTACTGTGCTACTGTATTAACTGTAAGCTTGCCTTGCATTCTCATCCTCCTAAATCCACCATAAATGAACAACCCAAAGCTATAAAGTCTCCTCCGACATTTTTTCCTCAGTAAATCATTATATCTGTTGGGACTTGGACACAAAAATACCATAATTTCTTTTGTACTTTGGACGCATGGCAAAAAAAAA